>NC_140184.1:58608211-58660848 GCF_963971535.1 Notolepis coatsorum | reverse complement strand
CCAAAAAGCTCAAACTTCATCCCTGCCAGAGAGCGTACATTCGGCACTTTTACAAGGGTATAATATGTCACCTTATTCCCCACTGGTGTTGTGAGAGACAGGAAACACCCCTCCCCCTCCGCCCACTCCTGCTATGGGACATTCAGAGATGGGGAAACTGCACTCACACTCGTCATCAAACGGGTCAGAGAGAGTACTGCTCTCAGCATACACTCTAAAGGGCCTGGCGGGGACAGACGTCACCCTGGAGGACCTGATGTTGTTGATGTCCTCTGGACGGGTTTGCGAGGATCGGGGCATTAATGGTGTGCTATGCACGTGAGGAGGAAGGAATTGGTTGTTGGCTGGTTTGTAATGTTTTGTTTTGTAACATTTAGCTTTGTTATGATTTGTATTGTTTATTATTATTTGTTGTCTTGCTTTTTGTTTCTGTCATGGTTGCACATAGCATATCATATATGCCTTGATATATATACTTAAATTCGTTTTATAATAAAGGTTTTTAAGGTTTTGTTTTTAAAATCCTAAATTCTCTCTTTGTCTCTCTCTCTATGTGTGCTTCTCTGTCTGTCTGTCTGTCTGTCTGTCTGTCTGTCTGTCTGTCTGTCTGTCTGTCTGTCTCTCTCTCTCTCTCTCTCTCTCTCTCTCTCTCTCTCTCTCTGTCTCTCTCTCTGCGTCTCTCTCTGTGTCTCTCTGTCAGGATGATGAGTGGTATGATCATTCAGCAGACGTGCGGTCACAGCTCAAGTTCTTTGAGCAGCTGGAGAGAATAGAGAAGCAGAGAAAGGACGAGCAGGAGAGAGAGATCCTGCTGAAAGCAGCTAAAGTAAGTCATTACAAACACACACACACACACACACACACACACACACACACACACACACACACACACACACACACACACACACACACACACACACACACACTGTTATGGAAAATGTTAAAGGACAAAAGATGAGCCGTTTGTTAAACTCATTCTGAGTCGTTATTAAAAATAGAAAACATAGTTTATTTCATCTGTGGCCACAAATGAAAGATCAGTTTACAATCAGAGACAACATGTGTTCACACACAAGAGTCTGACCAGCAAAGTGACAAAGAGCTCTGGTCAGACCGTACATTATACACAGAAATAGACGTAACATTATACATCAGATATGATGATGAAAGTATAAACAACCTGGATTCTCAGTAGGGGAAATAATAACACCAGCTTACTTTGGCTGGCTGGGAAGATAACCTTGCTAGAAGAGGAAAAGATTTAGGTCAAAAGTCATCCTCTCTCAGAGTCCTTAAAGGAACAGTTGAATATGTATTTTCACACAGATGTATAGATAACATTCCCATCACAACACACACACTCCTGGTGCATGGGCATGTGGGCCGGGCAATACTTAAGCATTAGATCACGAGACAGAGTGGGTTATAGAAATTAGATCACGCCTATGGGTGGTTGTTAGTCGTTAGACCCCCATAGGCATGATCTAATTTCTATAACCCACTCTGTCGTGTGATCTAATGCTTTTATACAATGGCCGATGTCATCCAACCTTATTGCTATACAATAAACACACATTAATTGAAGATTTATTGACAAAACCATCCGCAGTAAAAGTAGTTCCCAAAAAAAAAAAGAGAAGTTGCCCCCGTGTGGAAGCAGCTCGGAAGTGCAACTGTCTCTCAACTAACACATCCAACTGTTCTCAATAACACATCCAACAAACTAACACATCCAACTGTTCTCACTAACACATCCAACAAACTAACACATCCAACTGTTCGCACTAACACATCCAACAAACTAACACATCCAACTTCTCCTTTTATTTTTTTTAACCTACTTTCTATAGAACTTCATTCTTAGATGCTTCTATAGAAAGTAGAAAAAAAAATTCTTTGCCCTATAGGAAAAAAATAAGTTTTCTTTGCCCTATAGGAGGTACATTTTTTTTAACCTACTTTCTATAGAAGCAGCTGGGAGGTGCGCTGTTTTAACACATTTGGGGCCATTTTGATCCGTCTAATATCACTCTAGAGACGGCCAGCATTTCTAAACAGACTTGCATAGTCCGTGAGGCTGTTTGTAGAGCTAAATCTATACTTTATACTATAAAGTGTATAGTATTGCTATCTGTCCATTCTCATTGTCAATTGACACCATAAACCGTCCCTTCAAAATGGCTTAAAGAAATAATTTTTTCATCTATACGTTCTCATTTTATAGCGTCTTGAATATAAGCGTTATAAGGGATTTGGACTAGTATATTTCCTGGAAGCCTGAATGCCTTCTACAACAGAACTGCGTTTCCGCGTCTCTGATTGGCCAGGTCATTTCTGGTCATGGGACCGCAAGTTTCTACACTGGTTAAGCTTAGGCGCTCGTTCGAAGTTGGTTAAGGTTAGAGTTTGTCTTAGAGCATGGCGATAGAACGCCTGCCCTGATTCCGACGGTTAAGCTTAGGCACTCTTTCGAAGTTGGTTAAGGTTAGAGTTTGTCTTAGAGCATGGCGATAGAACGGCAGGTAGTTTGCAGGCTGTTAGACCCGGAAATAGGCGCAGAACTTGCTGTCCCACGATTGGCGCACATGTCACATGACCTGGCCAATCAGAGCGCAAAACTCGAACGCGGAAACGCAGTTCCGTCGTAGAAGGCATACACGCTTCCTGGAAGGCGAGATACAGGGCGCTAAGCTAGTAACGTTAAATCCAATGGTATTTCGGCTATACAGAAGCTAGAGTTAAAAATCAAACTGCATATGATCGATATGATGGTCCACCATGAATGCATGAAAGGGGAGGGGGGGCTGGGGACGTCGTTTCTGATTATTGATTACCAATAACCGTGTTAGCCTCAGTAGCCACATTCGCTGATCGGGTGGATGGCTATCATAACAATACATCAGCATGTAATTTACGTGAAAAAGATCTTACCGTGGGCCGGTTGGATCCCCCAAAGGATTTCCCAGTTATCGATCGCCATCTGGTAGATCGATATGTCTATTGGCTGATCATATATTCCTTTACTGCACACTGAAATCCGTGTCCCAAAACGTATTCCGTGTAACAGGCTACAGGCATAGCTTCAGGTTAGCAGAAAACTACATTGGAGATCCAGAAAAAACAAGACAACTTCTGCCACAGGGAACACTGCATTATCGAGATAGCGCCCCTAAGAGGATCTGGCCGGTAATGCACTTTTTCGAATTCAAAGAGTAGGGTACTTCTGCAGTGCTGCTCGGTGACATCGAGTAGGATATTACAATGGAATAAAAGCCAAAACAACCTTGCCACGGACATGTCCGTGGTTGGTCCTCAACCGTTGGATCCGAAACACGGACATCTCCATGGTTGGCCGGGAAACGGTTAAGTGAGCGTGGATTATTGAATTGATTGATTGATTGATTGATTGCAAATTGTGTTACTGTCCGCCTTGTTTCCAACTGGTTAAGCTTGGCGACTCTTTCGAAGTCGCCCTCTTTCGAAGTTGGTTATGCTTAGAGTTTGGAATCAGGGCTGGTGGTCTATCGCCCTGCTCTAAAGACAAACTCTAAGCATAACCAACTTCGAAAGAGGGCGACTTCGAAAGAGTCGCCAAGCTTAACCAGTTGGAAACAAGGCGGACAGTAATACAATTTGCAATCAATCAATCAATTTGCGCGATATTTATTTTGTTCCACAATGACTCATGACCCACCAATTACATAATCCAACATTGTGTAAGAAACTAACACATTCGCCGTGACAGAATCGCTTTTGATTTAGTCGTTATGATGCTGTCAACATATCCATTCATAAGTTTATTGTCCGCCATCTTGCTTTCACTTCTAAATCCACGACTGGCGGAGTGATCGTAATTCGGTTGTCGGCGGATTCTAGCACCACGAGCGTGGGTTTATGACTAGGGATGGGTACCGAATTAGGTACTTTTAAAGGTACTTACCGAAACATGTCGGTACTACCGAGTATCGATTCACGTGAGGTTATAAAAATAAAAATAAAATTGCTTAACCACATGTAACTTGACTGTTTTAGCCAATCAGAATCGAGAAATGTGCATGCCACTGTATAATATTAAATAAATTTATATCATGATAATTATATTTATTTATTATTTATTATTTGTTTATTTAGATGGGACAGAGCATATTAACACTTTGAGTGCCACGGACGCTTTATGTCGTTAGTTCATGCTGCCAGGTGGATGCCAGCAACGCTATATAGCGTTTGTTTGTCTTTTTTTTTTAATTAGCGATTTGAATTCATATTTCATCAATCGAGCCTCACGCTAGTGCTCCAAACTCTCTCTGAGCTCCATTGGGAAAATACCGCCCCCTATCGTCTCTCCCTGTGTAACTGCACCCCATTGGATTAGACTGGTGGGGGGGTCCAGTTTCCTCATTTTACTTATCCGGCAAGCCATCTGAAGAGACCGAAATGATTGCAGAGCCGAAAAACTATGTGGAATACATATTTACAGTACCCAGCGCTGAATCAATAAACGCGATCGATATTTGGAATGGCGATCAGTAATTGGAATAATCTTTTTGGAGAACATCTGAGCTGAGGTAAGGAATCTATTTTACCAGTCTTGGGGTAATCGGATCTGTTTTCACCTATATATCAGCGTTTGCCCCATGTGTGTGTGTGTGTGTGTGTGTGTGCGTGCTGATCAGGAAATGAGAGAATAGATTTTTCAGATCGCTTCTCTAGCATGCATAAGTACACAATTGTGACCAAGTCTAGCGTTTGTGCCAACATGTCTCCATTTTCATTTTCCAGATTTTTCCAGATTGTGAAAGTACAGAATGTAAGCTTTCAAATGATGTGTCATACTTTGAAATCTGAGAATGTTTTGAATATCATATATTCATTTAAATCTTGTAACTCAGTCTGTTGTCTAAAACACTCAAGGGGAGAAAATGCCTCTTAAAGATTTCCACACTTCAGCTAGTTTGGGGAGGGGGCGTGGACAACTACCCTCACCTGAATGCGCCCATTGTTAACACTTTGGGTGCCGGGAACCGTCTTTAGACGTCTTTGCTGGCCATGCTAAAGTTGCCGGAGGACGCGTTACGTCGTCCTTATATCAATATTTCTAAAATCTGCGATCGGATTCATATGTCCCCTCCGCTGGCCTGAGATCCACCAGCAGGACCCACTGATCTCTCTGGCGGTTCAGGAGCGCCATCTGGTGGCCGATCGGCGCAATCGCCAAACAGGATGTGCCATAGAGGTTGTGCTAGACGTCCGTAGTACTTCCGGGCGCTCGCTATAGGTCATGGGACTCTGGCTCGTCACGCTACACGGTGATCGATTGGCAATAACTCGATAAACAACATGATTTGGACGTATATACCATTATACAAGCTGGAGATGGACCGGGTAAAAATATATCCCATAATGATAAGATTTCTACTCTACGATGATCGCCCAACGGCGCGCGGAGACTGGGGTGAGTTTCAGCGTGTAACGTTACCGTCTTCGATACTAACTGCTATTATCAACATTTGACCCACATTAGATGATTGGTATAACGCTGCCCACGGAATTATAAACGCCCCCTAGCCCATCCGGTCAACATCAGATGACGTGTAGTAACTTCTAGAAGTACGTCTAGTTGGAATTTTTTATATCGCGCTGATTGCCATCAAACTGTATTTCATCATCAATATAATGCATTTGGGGCTATAGATCACGTTCTGGAGAAAGCTGCAGAAAGAGATGAAAACATACTTATACATTAGAACATACTTTACTATGAATATGTGAATGAAAAAGTTTAACGTTGCTACACAATGAACAATACATATAGGACTTTGAATGGGCCCTAATAATGGCAATGTAGCAATAGAATTTAAAAAGTTATAGCCCTGCAAAGAAGGGGACTTTCTCCATAGACAAATAGCGCTGGCAATCTATGGTATAATTATCATGAATTTAACCTTAGGCAGCCAAAGTGTTAACGTTAATGACTCTCTCTGTGTGAATGCCTTTACCTGGCTCAGTGAATCTGAATCCCAACGCGCAGCTCTATTCAGATGCAAAAATAACCCCAGCCCCCACCTCTCCTCTGTGGAGAGCAACAAACTGTTTAAAAACAGCCTTTTTTAAACACAGAATTCTTACAATTAGAGTTATTATATCTGTTTGCTGTTATACTAAATATGTTCTTCAACTCTCGAACTGTAGTTATATATAAAAAAAAAAAACACAAAAAAGAACTTTTTTTTTATTGTGTCTCTGTGTCATTTCACCCTGGCGACTTGTAGGCATCATCACCAGACTGGGTCACTGTGACCATGTATAGTCAAATAGTATAGTAGTGCACCTGGACAACATCCTACAACTTTATACCTTGTACTTTGTTTTTTGTATGTTTTTATGCTTGGTCTTGTAGCATGATATGCTTCACTGCCTGCCTGTTTAGTTTTTATGTTTTGCGTGGGGACTGTGGATGAAAACTAGCATCCTTGCTAAATCCGGTGTATTTACACTGCATTTATTTGTAGTGTCCATTAACACTTTGATTACCAGCAATGCGTTGCGCCTTACCCCCGTTGGATGCCACCACCCACTTCAATGATAGCGTTGTGAACGCATAATCTATGTCTTAAATTATGGCTATGTGTCTAATCTGCCCGTCGCTTATCAATGACTTGTTTGCAGTCAACATTGTTGAAACGGATTGTTTTTTAATCGGTTAATTTCCATTTTATAGCATTTTGAAAAGCCCTCGTTTTCTTGAAAGTTTCAGGAAAATATAAAGATTCCGTGATAAACGGCATTTACTGGAATATTCTGGAATACACAAAAAAACATAATTTTTCAGCCTATTTATGAATCGTTTTCAAATAAACGCTAGATTATCGATAGTAGGTTTGGTTGTTGAGTAACCATCTTTTTTTAGATTGAACTTAAAAGATGGAAATGATGTACAATCTCTTATGGTCAATGGTTGATCATTCCAGATTAAACAGCCCTGGGCCCTGTTCCTCGTACCTGGCTAGATTTGATGATTTGATTTGATTTTTATTTAGTACATACAATTTATACAATAGTATAAAAACAAGGGGTACAAGGATAACATGTGAAAGTCTGTCGACTTGTTTCCAACATGGTCCCAAGAAAAATACAATAAATCACAAAGAAAGAGTTAAGAAGATAAAAAAACTGAGTTAGCGGGATAATTTTCAGGATAACTTGACATAAGCTAGACCTTTCGGTTCCCCGAAGCACGATTGTCTAAATCACTATGGCAACAGATCAGAATGTTTGAACCTGCTCCAGCGCAGGATTTAGTTCAGATAGCTGGATAAACTGGCCACGCTCTCGCAAAGAAATGCCAGCTCTCCTCACAGATCCCATTATACCATTCTGAATTATGTTTTTGTGCTTCGTTTTTCTAGAGGGGGCTTTTGAAATGTAAAATAATAAACCTAAAATGCTGATAATAAATCATATTCAGCCTATGGATTTACTTTGTCCTAAATAATGCACGTCATAGTTATACGGATATAATTATCTTTTTTCCTCCTTCCTTTTTCCAATTTTTTCTCCCATCCCAATGTTAGTCGTTATGCCAATTCCCAATCCCCTTCCTGGTCGTTGCGCACTCTAGTCATACCCCCTACCGTCGGTCCGGGAGAGCGGAGACTATCACATGCTTCCTCCGATACACGTGTAGCCAGCCCACCGATTCTATTCACCTGGCAGCGCGGACTCTCACTGGGAGAGTGTAACGTGTGGAAGGTCACACTATCTCTCTTAGATCCTTCCCTTGCTGTGCAGGCGCCCCGACCGAACTGTAGGAGTCGCTATTTACAACGACCAGGACCCACCCTTGCAGAGTTTCCCACCCGCTAACACAGCCAATTGTGTTAGTATGGACGGTCGGCCAACCCGGAGGCACCACAGCTGGATTCGATCCCACTGTCTCTGTGGTGGTAGACAGACGCTTAGTCCGCTGCACTACCCGGCCGCCCCCGCGGGGATATTTTTAATGAATGAAACCTATCGGGCGTTTGGCTCTGATTCGTTTCATATTCTCCGCTGTGGATGTATTTGCTTAACGGAGCGCCCGGATTGTGTTTCATTCAAGCATAAATTGAAGTGTCTTTATGCGTGGATTGTGGATGTGAATTACGACGAATCTGAATATGTGGATTGTTGAATTGTATCACTGTCACTCACACGTTATTGTGATATTGTAACTGGCATTAAAATGTCTGAGGAGATGCGCTGTTTGACGGATTTGATGATGTGGACATGACTTGAGAAAATGAATGAGCAATTGCAAGCCTTTGACGTTTTGATGAATGAATTTGAGAAAATGCATTTATCTGTTCAAGGACTGTTATCTGATGATGAACAAGAGGGTGATTAACATGACTGGTGTCACTGGTATAAACCAAAGCTTAATCAATTCAATGCATGTATGGATGATGTCCGAAAAAGATTAAAACCTGATTAATAGTGAAACTGTATAGCCTCCAAGCCTCTCTGACACGTTATTGGGGGTCGCGCCTTGAAAACTTTGGGAACCATGTATTTATATAGTACATGATACCTAAGCGCATACAGTACAGATATCCTCATAAGTATCTATTAATTCGTATAAATTAGATACTCTTTGGGCTTGTTTTTATCTACTTATTCTGAGAGAGTTGAACTAATTATTTTCGCTAGCAAGATCTCATTTGATTATTCATTTAAGCCTACTGCCAGCAGGCACATTTAAAGAAATATAATCTGATTGATTGAGGACTGAGAGGATGTTTTTTACCAAAGGCGGTTTGCCGGCCGGGCACTTCGCAATCCCCTTTAGTGCTTGCCCTAGTGCTGATTTATCTATTGGGCTTCCTTTCTATGAATTCTCTCAGAGGGGGCGGGCACAGACCATGTAGGTTCTTGTATATAACAATAACATTTTTAAATTGGCAAAACTCAAAACATTTTACCTCTGAAGAATGTGACAGTGGTGTTATTAGTGAGGTTTCTTATCGAACACTTTAAGTGCACTCTTGTATAGCTGTTCTATGGGTTTGAGAATCGTCACACCTGTGCAATATGTTTGAAGTTTTGAAGGTTGAATTTGATTGTGTTTGTTTTTTGAAGGTTAAGGTTGAGTCTAGCATGACCCTGAGGTACTTGAACTCTGACAGTTCAAGTTCCTCCTCGCCCAGAAACACATTTGATGACTCTAACACAACTGGTCTTTTAGAAAAAGCCATGCAGACTGTCTTTTTTGCATTCAAGAGCAGACATGAGTCTATGAGCCAGTCCTGAACACTGGTCAAGACAGAAGTTAAGACTGTTGACACCTCTGCATAGCGTTTGCCATGGATAAATATAACAGCATCATTTGCATACACCTGGACATGTACACTGTTACACACATCAGGTAGATCATTTATAAACAGCGAGAACAAAATTGGTCCTAGTATTGATCCCTGGGGGACACCAACCGAGCAAGTGTGGTATATGAAATATACCATATGAAAGTATATGAAAGTATTTTAGTTATTGATAGATACCACACTAAACTATAATAATGAAGTGTTGTTCAGGGCTAATGTTTATGTGTGTGTGTCTCTGTGTGTACGGGCTGAGCCGTCAGACACTGAACCTAGGGTCCCTCCTTTAAGGTCCCATCCAATTGCAATATTATATATATATTTTAACATTGAATAAATAATAATAAGTTCAATATCATACTTTACATAGACGGCCACTATGTCCAGTGCAAGACGTCACTTGAGGACAGTGTAGGAAGCAGTGTGACACGTCACTTGAGGACAGTGTAGGAAGCAGTGTGACACGTCACTTGAGGACAGTGTAGGGAGCAGTGTGACACTTCACTTGAGGACAGAAGCAGTGTGACACGTCACTTGAGGACAGTGTAGGAAGCAGTGTGACACGTCACTTGAGGACAGTGTAGGAAGCAGTGTGACACGTCACTTGAGGACAGTGTAGGAAGCAGTGTGACACGTCACTTGAGGACAGTGTAGGAAGCAGTGTGACACGTCACTTGAGGACAGTGTAGGAAGCAGTGTGACACGTCACTTGAGGACAGTGTAGGGAGCAGTGTGACACGTCACTTGAGGACAGAAGCAGTGTGACACGTCACTTGAGGACAGTGTAGGGAGCAGTGTGACACGTCACTTGAGGACAGAAGCAGTGTGACACGTCACTTGAGGACAGTGTAGGGAGCAGTGTTGCAGTGCTGGTATAACTCGGTATAACGGCGTTATACCTCGCTCACTGAGGCTGAAGTACGCGCAATCGCGCACGGAAATGTTCCCGCGTGTACGCGCAGTCACGCACACAAAAATCCGCTGTTCCCATCGTTTTTACATAACAAAAGCACAGGTAGAGTAGGCTGACCAAACGTCCTCTTTTGCCCGGACATGTCCTCTTTTCACGCCCTGTCCGGGGCGTCCGGGGGGGGTTTATTAATTCATCGAAATGTCCGGGGTTTCACTGTTTTTCAGTTTCAGTTTCAGTTTCACGGCCCTTTGCGAGCATCTGAAGGCTCGGGGCTGCATTTTTCGCCGAACATATAAATTACCGAATAAAGCGATATTCGTTGCCGTTCGAATGCCATCTGGATCGCCAAAATCCGTGCCTCGGTTCTCGAGTTACATGCCGATATGTCAGGCATGCGACTTTTTACATGGCATTATCCAACCGGACTCCCGGAGAAGCATGCAGCTGCAGAGCCGCAGAGCCAGCGGCGCTCTCTGGGCCGCGCGCTGACGGCCGCGCTGTGAGGCAATAGTATCCAGCTGCAGGACGAGAGCACCAACACTCTAGGACCCTCGCTTCCATTGGCTGATTTGGGTCACATGACCGTCCCACCCAATGGCTGAATTGGAGTATTGCACTGCGGGATTGATTGATTGATTGATTGATTGATTGATTGATTGATTGATTGATTGATTGATTGATTGAAAACTTTATTAACAGATTGCAGAATGGGTACAGTACAGCTAAATACATACAATTGTTAAGGGGATGCAGACCAGAGAAAGACTTTCGTCTTGTTTACATCAGGGTCCCCCATTTTCAATTCATCATAACATATATGACATACATGACATACAGATAGACAGTACTGCTACATCTATACATTTATGACATATACCAGATTTGCAAATACAGTACTGTTTGTGATACAAAAGTTTCATACGCTGCTACCTTTTTCAGCTTCTCTATTTCAAGGCAAAAAAAAAAAAAAAAAAAAAACTGTGCATGCGCGCGCACGCGCGTGGAGCGTTTGACCTACTGTCAATTTGCCACTGCAACACTGGTAGGGAGCAGTGTGACACTTCACTTGAGGACAGTGTAGGAAGCAGTGTGACACTTCAAAATGCCATGACTATATATATTGTGAATAACAAGCAGGTAAACTTGTGCTGAAGATGGCAAAGCGGAATGACAAGACAAGCGGGAGGGTTGAAAAAGATGAATAAAGTATATTAAGCCCAGTGTATAAGTTTCGTGATAGTGAGGACAATGAAGTATATTCTGTGACAAGCCCAGTGTATAGACTTAGTAATTAGTTTGTTAGTTGAACCTTTATTAATCCCCTTGGGGAAATTCGTTCCCTGCATTTGACCCATCCTAACTATTTAGGAGCAGTGGGGCAGCCACACATAGTGTGGCGCCCAGGGACCAACTCCAGTTGTAACGCCAGTACCTTGGTCAAGGGCAACAGCACGAAACCTAACATACATGTCTTTCAGTATGGGAGGAAACCCACGCAAACACGGGGAGAACATGCAAACTCCACACAGAAAGGCCTCCTGCTGGTCAAATCCCTGCTGGGATTTGAACCCAGGACCTGTTTGCTGTGAGTGAAATTATGAAAAGTGAAAGAAATTATGATCATGGGGAGTGGTCTGATCATTGTTGAGTGTGTGTCTTGGAGTCAACAGAGTCGGGCATTGAAATGAACAATGCTAGGAAAACATCAGGTTCAGTCTTTTGCCTTAAGGAAAAATGGGCCTATTGAGAGGTGTTAGTTGTCCTGTGCCAATCGATTGGGATGTTGAGAGATTCAAGGATTCTGGAGGAGTTTGTGAGGCAACGCGTCTGACACACTACAATGGTGGACAGGGAGAGCAGAGCTTGTTGGTATTGCTGAGTTTTGAAGGGGATGAATTGCCAACTGAAGTAGGGGCACAAGTTGAGGAGAGAGAAGTCAGATCCTTTGTATTGTTTCCCCTGCAGTGCATAAGATGTAAAATATTTGGACATGTGGCCTCAGTGCGTAGGAGTCCTCTGCTGAGGTGTGTTAAGTGTGGCAAGATGGCATGTGATTCAGAGCTGTGTGAAGAACCAGTTAAACCAGTTGAATGAGGAAATTGAGGTAATAAAATCAGGGTGATTGATTGTCATACTGAGGCAGTGAAAAAGGTGGAGGACAGGGAGCAGGTACTGTGAGTCTGACGCAGAAGCAGTTTAGAAGAAGGGAACATAAGGAGTATCTGGATGAGAGAAAGACAGTTCTTGGCTCTTATATCTACTAACTAGTGCAGTGCCCGCTGCATTTATATCTACTAGTGCAGTGCCCGCTGCATTTATATCTACTAGCGCAGTGCCCGCTGCATTTATATCTACTAGCACAGTGCCCGCTGCATTTATATCTACTAGCACAGCAGTGGAGGTTTCTCTATGACAACACGTGAAATTCAAATTCACTCATAATTCATAATTATTATTAATTTATATATATATATATATATATATATATATATATTTTTTTTTTTATTATTATTATTATCTTTTTTATTAGAAATGTTTTCCTCTGTAATATCTGCACAGGTTGACCCAATTTTTAATAAATAATAAATAATAGCCAATCAAAATAGGCTATTAACTTCATCTAAGCACGGTCTGTGCAGTTAAACTCTTGCCATTGAATGGGGGATTGAATGATTGACAGCCTTGACAATCCAATAATACACAGAGGATGAATGATTGGCAGCCTTTAAAATCCAATCAGAGATTGCTGCATCGCACAGTCAAAACGGGTCCAGCTGCAGGTTCGGAGGTTAGGTTTAGCTCGGGCCAATCTCAAGTTTCTCAAGTTTCTTTATTAGTTGTCATACAGAAGTACAGAATACTTTTATACAAAATGTAACAGAAAGAAGCATTTTGTATAAAAGTATTTTGTACTTCTGTATGACAACTAATAAAGAAACTTGAGATTGGCCCGAGCTAAACCTAACCTCCGAACCTGCAGCTGGACCCGTTTTGACTGTGTGAAACATAGCAAGCTAGTAGTTTAGTAAACTGTACAGCTATAACAACACAGGCTAAATTAAACTTTGCGCCAACATTAGGACCGAAGTATAAACCAGCAACTGAGCAACATGAAGAAGTGGACTTATGCATCTGGATCAGAAAAAAAGTTGTGGATGAAAAAGTAAGTAGGCTACAGTGTTTGTAAAAGCTTGTATGCTAACAGTAGCTAGCCAGCTTAGCCTACATCACAATGATGATCACCAAGCTAACTTACTATACACACTGTTGGGCTGGGCAATTAATCAAAACAGAATCGCGATATCGATTCATAGACCTATGCAATCTCATTTCTAAGTTATGACGATTTTTCTTTTATTAAAAAAAAAGTTTAAATTTTTTTTTATAATTTTTTTTTTAAACTTTTTAAATTATTTTATCTGGGTTGAACATGATTTGTGGAACTCCCTCTGGTGTTGTGGTCGTGGTATTCACTGACCTTTGGGAAGTATTTCGACATGCACATGGGTATCTTAGTGGTGTAATGTATCTTGTAGACCAGGCCCATTGCAAGTTGCTGTACTCTGTCGTCTACTCTAAGCCATCCTAGGTTGTCAAAGTGGGCAGGGGTGAGGTGGGTTTTAGGAGTAAGGTCAAGCAGTAGTCTGACCAGTTTGTTTTATGATGTTTGTAATCTTGTTTTTAGTGCCTTTGAGGTGCTTTGGTACCATGAGGTGCAAGCATAGTCGTAGTACCCTTGAATGAGTGCTCCTGTTAGAGTCTTCAAGGTATTATTGTTTACCAGAGAGGAGATCCGGTACAGGAATCTAGTTCGTTGGTTGACTTAGTTTTATTACATTGGATCCCATTTTGTCACAGGAAAGATTTGCCTCTATAGGATGGAACCCAGGTAGGTAATTTCATCTTTCCTTTTAAGATAAGATAAGATATTCTGGGCGGCTAGGTGGTGTAGTGGGCAAGGCACTCGCCACCAGTGTGGAGACGCTAGGATTCGCGTGTTCGAATCCAGCTCTCCACATTGTTTTTCAGTTTGGCTGGTCGTCCGCAGTAATACACATTGGCCGTATTACGGGGAGGGAAAACTGAAGGGTGGGGATCGAACGTTGTGAACAAGCGACTCCTACAAGTCGGTTGGTGCGCCTGCGCAGTAGAATCAGGAAGTGTCGGGGGCAGCGTGAGCCTCCCACGCGTTACTCCTCGCCACTGAGAGATCGAGCTGCGCAGGTGAAAAGATGCGACTGCTGTTACCTCAAGTACCGGAGGGGACTTGTGCTATGTATGACTTAGTCCACATTGCAGCCGGCTTGTGGGAGGCAAGAAACAGCGTTCGTGACAGGGGAGGGTTGAATTGGATGATACGAAATTGGGATGGGAGAAAATATGGAAAAATGGGAGAAAAAGTGGATCAAAAAAAAGATAAGATAAGATATTCCTTTATTCATCCCCTTGGGGAAATTCAGGCATCATAGCAGCATGGGGGAAGGGGGGGGGGGGGGGGGGTACAGGTAGTGAAAACAACACAAGCAGTGTAAACAAATAGGTCAATATAATTTACTATCTAACTAACTGAAATATATTTTCACAGTGTCACATAAGGTGTAGTATGCATAAGGTAGTGTTATAATTTACTATCTAACTAACTGAAATATACATTATTCATTATTCACAGTATCACAGTATCCACATAAGGTGCAGTATGCATAAGGTAGTGTTATTGTCCTACTTGGGTTCCTATTAGTTCTAGGTCGATGTCTGGCAGCAGTCCCTGCCCACTGTTGTGGAGCCTGATGGCCACTGGTATGAAGGACTGTCCGAGGCGGTTAGTTGAGTGTCGAGGGGGTATGAGTCTGTGGCTTCCTTGTCACCTTCACCTAATATGTTTTGATCTGGTAAGGTGCGCTGTCACCTAATATGTTTTGATCTGATCAGGTGCGCTGTCACCTAATATGTTTTGATCTGATCAGGTGCGCTGTCACCTAATATGTTTTGATCTGGTCAGGTGCGCTGTCACCTAATATGTTTTGATCTGATCAGGTGCGCTGTCACCTAATATGTTTTGATCTGATCAGGTGCACTGTCACCTAATATGTTTTCATCTGGTCAGGTGCGCTGTCACCTAATATGATTTCATCTGGTCAGGTCCGCTGTCACCTAATGTTAATATGTTTTCATCTGTGTCCACTGACCACTGACACACAGTGGGGGATGTTTTAAAAATATAATTTAATATATAATATAATATAATAATTTGTGCTTCACCTAAAAATTTGGTCAGCAGCCTCCACTGTAGCACAGTGCCCGCTGCATTTATATCTACTAGTGCAGTGCCCGCTGCATTTATATCTACTAGTGCAGTGCCCGCTGCATTTATATCTACTAGTGCAGTACCCACTGCATTTATATCTACTAGTGCAGTGCCCGCTGCATTTATATCTACTAGTGCAGTGCCCGCTGCATTTATATCTACTAGTGCAGTGCCCGCTGCATTTATATCTACTAGTGCAGTACCCACTGCATTTATATCTACTAGTGCAGTACCCACTGCATTTATATCTACTAGTGCAGTACCCACTGCATTTATATCTACTAGCACAGTGCCCGCTGCATTTATATCTACTAGTGCAGTACCTGCTGCATTTATATCTACTAGTGCAGTACCCACTGCATTTATATCTACTAGCACAGTGCCCGCTGCATTTATATCTACTAGTGCAGTACCTGCTGCATTTATATCTACTAGCACAGTACCTGCTGCATTTATATCTACTAGTGCAGTGCCCGCTGCATTAATATCTACTAGTGCAGTACCCACTGCATTTATATCTACTAGTGCAGTGCCCGCTGCAACTAGTGCAGTGCCCGCTGCATTTATATCTACTAGTGCAGTGCCCGCTGCATTTATATCTACTAGCGCAGTACCCGCTGCATTTATATCTACTAGCACAGTACAAGCTGCATTTATATCTACTAGTGCAGTACCCGCTGCATTTATATCTACTAGTGCAGTACCTGCTGCATTTATATCTACTAGTGCAGTGCCTGCTGCATTTATATCTACTAGCGCAGTACCCACTGCATTTATATCTACTAGTGCAGTGCCCGCTGCATTTATATCTACTAGTGCAGTACCCGCTGCATTTATATCTACTAGTGCAGTACCCGCTGCATTTATATCTACTAGCACAGTACCTGCTGCATTTATATCTACTAGCACAGTACCTGCTGCATTTATATCTACTAGCACAGTACCTGCTGCATTTATATCTACTAGTGCAGTACCTGCTGCATTTATATCTACTAGTGCAGTGCCTGCTGCATTTATATCTACTAGTGCAGTGCCTGCTGCATTTATATCTACTAGTGCAGTGCCTGCTGCATTTATATCTACTAGCACAGTACCTGCTGCATTTATATCTACTAGCACAGTGCCCGCTGCATTTATATCTACTAGTGCAGTACCTGCTGCATTTATATCTACTAGTGCAGTACCTGCTGCATTTATATCTACTAGTGCAGTGCCTGCTGCATTTATATCTACTAGTGCAGTGCCTGCTGCATTTATATCTACTAGCACAGTACCTGCTGCATTTATATCTACTAGCACAGTGCCCGCTGCATTTATATCTACTAGTGCAGTACCTGCTGCATTTATATCTACTAGTGCAGTACCTGCTGCATTTATATCTACTAGTGCAGTACCCACTGCATTTATATCTACTAACACAGTACCCGCTGCATTTATATCTACTAGTGCAGTACCTGCTGCATTTATATCTACTAGTGCAGTACCTGCTGCATTTATATCTACTAGTGCAGTACCTGCTGCATTTATATCTACTAGTGCAGTACCTGCTGCATTTATATCTACTAGTGCAGTACCTGCTGCATTTATATCTACTAGTGCAGTGCCTGCTGCATTTATATCTACTAGCACAGTACCTGCTGCATTTATATCTACTAGCACAGTGCCCGCTGCATTTATATCTACTAGTGCAGTACCTGCTGCATTTATATCTACTAGTGCAGTGCCCGCTGCATTTATATCTACTAGCACAGTGCCCGCTGCATTTATATCTACTAGCGCAGTACCTGCTGCATTTATATCTACTAGTGCAGTACCTGCTGCATTTATATCTACTAGTGCAGTACCCACTGCATTTATATCTACTAGCACAGTGCCCGCTGCATTTATATCTACTAGCACAGTACCTGCTGCATTTATATCTACTAGTGCAGTACCCACTGCATTTATATCTACTAGCACAGTACCTGCTGCATTTATATCTACTAGCGCAGTACCTGCTGCATTTATATCTACTAGTGCAGTACCTGCTGCATTTATATCTACTAGCGCAGTACCCACTGCATTTATATCTACTAGTGCAGTGCCCGCTGCATTTATATCTACTAGTGCAGTGGCCGCTGCATTTATATCTACTAGTGCAGTACCTGCTGCATTTATATCTACTAGTGCAGTACCCACTGCATTTATATCTACTAGTGCAGTGCCCGCTGCATTTATATCTACTAGCGCAGTACCCGCTGCATTTATATCTACTAGCGCAGTACCCGCTGCATTTATATCTACTAGCGCAGTACCTGCTGCATTTATATCTACTAGCGCAGTACCTGCTGCATTTATATCTACTAGTGCAGCACCTGCTGCATTTATATCTACTAGTGCAGTACCCACTGCATTTATATCTACTAGTGCAGTGCCCGCTGCATTTATATCTACTAGCACAGTACCTGCTGCATTTATATCTACTAGTGCAGTACCCGCTGCATTTATATCTACTAGTGCAGTACCTGCTGCATTTATATCTACTAGTGCAGTGCCCACTGCATTTATATCTACTAGTGCAGTGCCCACTGCATTTATATCTACTAGTGCAGTACCCGCTGCATTTATATCTACTAGTGCAGTACCTGCTGCATTTATATCTACTAGCGCAGTACCTGCTGTTTTTATATCTGCTAGCGCAGTGCCCGCTGCATTTATATCTACTAGCGCAGTACCTGCTGCATTTATATCTACTAGTGCAGTACCTGCTGCATTTATATCTACTAGCGCAGTACCCACTGCATTTATATCTACTAGTGCAGTACCTGCTGCATTTATATCTACTAGCACAGTACCCACTGCATTTATATCTACTAGTGCAGTGCCCGCTGCATTTATATCTACTAGTGCAGTACCTGCTGCATTTATATCTACTAGTGCAGTGCCCGCTGCATTTATATCTACTAGCACAGTACCCGCTGCATTTATATCTACTAGCACAGTGCCCGCTGCATTTATATCTACTAGTGCAGTGCCCACTGCATTTATATCTACTAGTGCAGTACCCACTGCATTTATATCTACTAGTGCAGTGCCCGCTGCATTTATATCTACTAGCACAGTACCCGCTGCATTTATATCTACTAGCACAGTACCCGCTGCATTTATATCTACTAGTGCAGTACCTGCTGCATTTATATCTACTAGTGCAGTGCCTGCTGCATTTATATCTACTAGCGCAGTACCCACTGCATTTATATCTACTAGTGCAGTACCTGCTGCATTTATATCTACTAGTGCAGTACCCACTGCATTTATATCTACTAGTGCAGTACCCGCTGCATTTATATCTACTAGCACAGTACCTGCTGCATTTATATCTACTAGCACAGTACCCGCTGCATTTATATCTGCTAGCGCAGTACCTGCTGCATTTATATCTACTAGCACAGTACCTGCTGCATTTATATCTGCTAGCGCAGTACCTGCTGCATTTATATCTACTAGCACAGTACCCGCTGCATTTATATCTACTAGCACAGTACCTGCTGCATTTATATCTACTAGTGCAGTACCCGCTGCATTTATATCTACTAGCACAGTACCTGCTGCATTTATATCTACTAGCGCAGTACCCGCTGCATTTATATCTGCTAGCGCAGTACCTGCTGCATTTATATCTACTAGCACAGTACCCGCTGCATTTATATCTGCTAGCGCAGTACCTGCTGCATTTATATCTACTAGCACAGTACCTGCTGCATTTATATCTACTAGCACAGTACCTGCTGCATTTATATCTACTAGTGCAGTACCCGCTGCATTTATATCTGCTAGCGCAGTACCTGCTGCATTTATATCTACTAGCACAGTACCTGCTGCATTTATATCTACTAGCACAGTACCCGCTGCATTTATATCTGCTAGCGCAGTACCTGCTGCATTTATATCTACTAGTGCAGTACCCGCTGCATTTATATCTACTAGTGCAGTACCCGCTGCATTTATATCTACTAGTGCAGTACCCGCTGCATTTATATCTACTAGTGCAGTACCTGCTGCATTTATATCTACTAGTGCAGTGCCCGCTGCATTTATATCTACTAGCACAGTACCTGCTGCATTTATATCTACTAGCATAGTACCCGCTGCATTTATATCTACTAGCACAGTACCTGCTGCATTTATATCTACTAGCACAGTACCCGCTGCATTTATATCTGCTAGCGCAGTACCTGCTGCATTTATATCTACTAGCGCAGTACCTGCTGCATTTATATCTACTAGCGCAGTACCTGCTGCATTTATATCTACTAGTGCAGTACCTGCTGCATTTATATCTACTAGCGCAGTACCTGCTGCATTTATATCTACTAGTGCAGTGCCCACTGCATTAATATCTACTAGTGCAGTGCCCGCTGCATTTATATCTACTAGCACAGTACCTGCTGCATTTATATCTACTAGTGCAGTGCCCACTGCATTTATATCTACTAGCACAGTACCTGCTGCATTTATATCTACTAGCACAGTACCTGCTGCATTTATATCTACTAGTGCAGTACCTGCTGCATTTATATCTACTAGTGCAGTACCTGCTGCATTTATATCTACTAGTGCAGTACCTGCTGCATTTATATCTACTAGTGCAGTGCCTGCTGCATTTATATCTACTAGCACAGTACCTGCTGCATTTATATCTACTAGCACAGTACCTGCTGCATTTATATCTACTAGTGCAGTGCCCGCTGCATTTATATCTACTAGTGCAGTACCTGCTGCATTTATATCTACTAGTGCAGTACCTGCTGCATTTATATCTACTAGTGCAGTACCCACTGCATTTATATCTACTAGTGCAGTGCCTGCTGCATTTATATCTACTAGCGCAGTACCCACTGCATTTATATCTACTAGCACAGTACCTGCTGCATTTATATCTACTAGTGCAGTACCTGCTGCATTTATATCTACTAGTGCAGTACCCACTGCATTTATATCTACTAGCACAGTACCCGCTGCATTTATATCTGCTAGCGCAGTACCTGCTGCATTTATATCTACTAGCGCAGTACCTGCTGCATTTATATCTACTAGCGCAGTACCTGCTGCATTTATATCTACTAGTGCAGTACCTGCTGCATTTATATCTACTAGCGCAGTACCTGCTGCATTTATATCTACTAGTGCAGTGCCCACTGCATTAATATCTACTAGTGCAGTGCCCGCTGCATTTATATCTACTAGCACAGTACCTGCTGCATTTATATCTACTAGTGCAGTGCCCACTGCATTTATATCTACTAGCACAGTACCTGCTGCATTTATATCTACTAGCACAGTACCTGCTGCATTTATATCTACTAGTGCAGTACCTGCTGCATTTATATCTACTAGTGCAGTACCTGCTGCATTTATATCTACTAGTGCAGTACCTGCTGCATTTATATCTACTAGTGCAGTGCCTGCTGCATTTATATCTACTAGCACAGTACCTGCTGCATTTATATCTACTAGCACAGTACCTGCTGCATTTATATCTACTAGTGCAGTGCCCGCTGCATTTATATCTACTAGTGCAGTACCTGCTGCATTTATATCTACTAGTGCAGTACCTGCTGCATTTATATCTACTAGTGCAGTACCCACTGCATTTATATCTACTAGTGCAGTGCCTGCTGCATTTATATCTACTAGCGCAGTACCCACTGCATTTATATCTACTAGCACAGTACCTGCTGCATTTATATCTACTAGTGCAGTACCTGCTGCATTTATATCTACTAGTGCAGTACCCACTGCATTTATATCTACTAGCACAGTGCCCGCTGCATTTATATCTACTAGCACAGTACCTGCTGCATTTATATCTACTAGTGCAGTACCCACTGCATTTATATCTACTAGCACAGTACCCGCTGCATTTATATCTACTAGCACAGTACCTGCTGCATTTATATCTACTAGCACAGTACCTGCTGCATTTATATCTACTAGCGCAGTACCTGCTGCATTTATATCTACTAGTGCAGTACCCACTGCATTTATATCTACTAGCACAGTGCCCGCTGCATTTATATCTACTAGCACAGTACCTGCTGCATTTATATCTACTAGTGCAGTACCTGCTGCATTTATATCTACTAGTGCAGTGCCTGCTGCATTTATATCTACTAGTGCAGTGCCAGCTGCATTTATATCTACTAGTGCAGTGCCCGCTGCATTTATATCTACTAGTGCAGTGCCCGCTGCATTTATATCTACTAGCACAGTACCCGCTGCATTTATATCTACTAGTGCAGTGCCCGCTGCATTTATATCTACTAGTGCAGTACCCACTGCATTTATATCTACTAGTGCAGTACCTGCTGCATTTATATCTACTAGTGCAGTACCTGCTGCATTTATATCTACTAGTGCAGTACCTGCTGCATTTATATCTACTAGTGCAGTGCCCGCTGCATTTATATCTACTAGTGCAGTACCTGCTGCATTTATATCTACTAGTGCAGTGCTCGCTGCATTTATAT
This sequence comes from Notolepis coatsorum, assembly GCF_963971535.1. NCBI lineage: Eukaryota > Metazoa > Chordata > Actinopteri > Aulopiformes > Paralepididae > Notolepis > Notolepis coatsorum. Next base: position 58,638,768 of record NC_140184.1, on the reverse strand, counting down.
CTACTAGTGCAGTGCCCGCTGCATTTATATCTACTAGCGCAGTGCCCGCTGCATTTATATCTACTAGCGCAGTGCCCGCTGCATTTATATCTACTAGCGCAGTGCCCGCTGCATTTATATCTACTAGTGCAGTACCTGCTGCATTTATATCTACTAGTGCAGTGCCCGCTGCATTTATATCTACTAGTGCAGTGCCCGCTGCATTTATATCTACTAGCACAGTACCCACTGCATTTATATCTACTAGCACAGTACCTGCTGCATTTATATCTACTAGTGCAGTGCCCGCTGCATTTATATCTACTAGCACAGTACCCACTGCATTTATATCTACTAGTGCAGTGCCCGCTGCATTTATATCTACTAGTGCAGTGCCCGCTGCATTTATATCTACTAGTGCAGTACCTGCTGCATTTATATCTACTAGTGCAGTACCCGCTGCATTTATATCTACTAGCGCAGTACCTGCTGCATTTATATCTACTAGTGCAGTGCCCACTGCATTTATATCTACTAGTGCAGTACCCGCTGCATTTATATCTACTAGCACAGTACCCACTGCATTTATATCTACTAGCGCAGTGCCCGCTGCATTTATATCTACTAGCGCAGTGCCCGCTGCATTTATATCTACTAGTGCAGTACCTGCTGCATTTATATCTACTAGTGCAGTACCCACTGCATTTATATCTACTAGCACAGTACCCGCTGCATTTATATCTACTAGTGCAGTACCTGCTGCATTTATATCTACTAGCACAGTGCCCGCCGCATTTATATCTACTAGTGCAGTGCCCGCTGCATTTATATCTACTAGTGCAGTACCCACTGCATTTATATCTACTAGCACAGTACCTGCTGCATTTATATCTACTAGTGCAGTGCCCGCTGCATTTATATCTACTAGTGCAGTGCCCGCTGCATTTATATCTACTAGTGCAGTACCCGCTGCATTTATATCTACTAGCGCAGTACCTGCTGCATTTATATCTACTAGTGCAGTGCCCACTGCATTTATATCTACTAGTGCAGTACCCGCTGCATTTATATCTACTAGCACAGTACCCACTGCATTTATATCTACTAGCGCAGTGCCCGCTGCATTTATATCTACTAGCGCAGTGCCCGCTGCATTTATATCTACTAGTGCAGTACCTGCTGCATTTATATCTACTAGTGCAGTACCCACTGCATTTATATCTACTAGCACAGTACCTGCTGCATTTATATCTACTAGTGCAGTACCTGCTGCATTTATATCTACTAGCACAGTGCCCGCTGCATTTATATCTACTAGTGCAGTGCCCGCTGCATTTATATCTACTAGTGCAGTACCCACTGCATTTATATCTACTAGCACAGTACCTGCTGCATTTATATCTACTAGTGCAGTACCTGCTGCATTTATATCTACTAGCACAGTACCTGCTGCATTTATATCTACTAGTGCAGTACCTGCTGCATTTATATCTACTAGTGCAGTGCCCACTGCATTTATATCTACTAGTGCAGTACCCGCTGCATTTATATCTACTAGCACAGTACCCACTGCATTTATATCTACTAGCGCAGTGCCCGCTGCATTTATATCTACTAGCGCAGTGCCCGCTGCATTTATATCTACTAGTGCAGTACCTGCTGCATTTATATCTACTAGTGCAGTGCCTGCTGCATTTATATCTACTAGCACAGTACCTGCTGCATTTATATCTACTAGCGCAGTACCTGCTGCATTTATATCTACTAGTGCAGTACCCACTGCATTTATATCTACTAGTGCAGTACCCACTGCATTTATATCTACTAGTGCAGTACCTGCTGCCTTTATATCTACTAGTGCAGTACCTGCTGCATTTATATCTACTAGTGCAGTGCCCGCTGCATTTATATCTACTAGTGCAGTACCTGCTGCATTTATATCTACTAGTGCAGTACCCGCTGCATTTATATCTACTAGTGCAGTGCCTGCTGCATTTATATCTACTAGCACAGTACCTGCTGCATTTATATCTACTAGCGCAGTACCTGCTGCATTTATATCTACTAGTGCAGTACCCACTGCATTTATATCTACTAGTGCAGTACCCACTGCATTTATATCTACTAGTGCAGTACCCGCTGCATTTATATCTACTAGCGCAGTGCCCGCTGCATTTATATCTACTAGTGCAGTGCCCGCTGCATTTATATCTACTAGTGCAGTGCCCGCTGCATTTATATCTACTAGTGCAGTGCCCGCTGCATTTATATCTACTAGTGCAGTGCCCGCTGCATTTATATCTACTAGCGCAGTGCCCGCTGCATTTATATCTACTAGTGCAGTGCCCGCTGCATTTATATCTACTAGTGCAGTGCCCGCTGCATTTATATCTACTAGTGCAGTGCCCGCTGCATTTATATCTACTAGTGCAGTGCCCGCTGCATTTATATCTACTAGCACAGTACCCACTGCATTTATATCTACTAGTGCAGTGCCCGCTGCATTTATATCTACTAGCACAGTACCTGCTGCATTTATATCTACTAGTGCAGTGCCCGCTGCATTTATATCTACTAGCACAGTACCCACTGCATTTATATCTACTAGCGCAGTGCCCGCTGCATTTATATCTACTAGTGCAGTGCCCGCTGCATTTATATCTACTAGTGCAGTACCCACTGCATTTATATCTACTAGCGCAGTGCCCGCTGCATTTATATCTACTAGTGCAGTGCCCACTGCATTTATATCTACTAGTGCAGTGCCCGCTGCATTTATATCTACTAGTGCAGTGCCCGCTGCATTTATATCTACTAGTGCAGTGCCCACTGCATTTATATCTACTAGTGCAGTGCCCACTGCATTTATATCTACTAGTGCAGTACCTGCTGCATTTATATCTACTAGTGCAGTACCTGCTGCATTTATATCTACTAGTGCAGTGCCCGCTGCATTTATATCTACTAGCGCAGTACCTGCTGCATTTATATCTACTAGTGCAGTACCTGCTGCATTTATATCTACTAGCACAGTGCCCGCTGCATTTATATCTACTAGTGCAGTACCTGCTGCATTTATATCTACTAGCACAGTGCCCGCTGCATTTATATCTACTAGTGCAGTACCTGCTGCATTTATATCTACTAGCACAGTGCCCGCTGCATTTATATCTACTAGTGCAGTGCCCGCTGCATTTATATCTACTAGCACAGTGCCCGCTGCATTTATATCTACTAGTGCAGTACCTGCTGCATTTATATCTACTAGTGCAGTGCCCGCTGCATTTATATCTACTAGCGCAGTACCTGCTGCATTTATATCTACTAGTGCAGTGCCCGCTGCATTTAGATCTACTAGTGCAGTGCCCACTGCATTTATATCTACTAGTGCAGTGCCCGCTGCATTTATATCTACTAGTGCAGTGCCCGCTGCATTTATATCTACTAGTGCAGTGCCCACTGCATTTATATCTACTAGTGCAGTGCCCGCTGCATTTATATCTACTAGTGCAGTGCCCGCTGCATTTATATCTACTAGTGCAGTGCCCGCTGCATTTATATCTACTAGTGCAGTACCCACTGCATTTATATCTACTAGTGCAGTGCCCGCTGCATTTATATCTACTAGTGCAGTGCCCACTGCATTTATATCTACTAGTGCAGTGCCCACTGCATTTATATCTACTAGTGCAGTGCCCACTGCATTTATATCTACTAGTGCAGTGCCCGCTGCATTTATATCTACTAGTGCAGTGCCCGCTGCATTTATATCTACTAGTGCAGTACCCGCTGCATTTATATCTACTAGCGCAGTGCCCGCTGCATTTATATCTACTAGTGCAGTGCCCACTGCATTTATATCTACTAGCACAGCAGTGCCTGAACACAGAATGATAATGCAGGCTCTGTAATACTGTAAGTAACAACCGATTTATTAGATCAGTAACTGTAATGTGATTACTGAAATTGGAACTGTAATGCGTTATGTTACAGGTGAAAAACACTTATCTGTCACAGGGCTGTACAGTGTGCACGTGCTACGAAAAAATCGGTCTGTGCGATGAATGAATTTACTGCAGTAGCACCCGTGCGCAGGGGCGTAGCTGGGGGGGGGGGGGGTAGCTTAGGATGATTCCAAGGGCCCAGCACTGGGGGGGGGCCCAAAACCAAGGGCCCAGCACTGGGGGGGGGGGCCCAAAAAAAGTTTTTTTTTATTTTATTTTTTTACTAGACATCACTCAGGTGTATTATTGATGCTCTCATTGATACTATGTTTGTTTCTGAAGTGTGTGTGTGTGTGTGTGAGATATATATAGAGAGAGGGGGGGCTTTGGTAGACTATTGCATTGGTCCATTCATTGAAGATGAACGCAATGCGACATCCTTTACTAGGCTCACCCACCAACAGTGCAGGTGCTGAACTGCTGATCCGAATGTATAGGTAAAAACCATATTATGCGTTTTCATCAATAAAAAAATGGCCAAAAAAAATTTTGCTCGCTCGCGCGCTTACGCGCACTCGCATTCACTATACAAATACATTCTTTCATGGGGCCCAGAATCTGGAGCTACACCCCTGCCCGTGCGATAGCCTGTGTGACGTTATACAGCAAGTCTGATTAAAGATCTTTTCTTGCGTGCCAGTCATGCTTACCCATCAGAAATGTGGTGCTCTCATTGCTCACCAATCAGAAGTAGTCCAAGGTAGCTACATATACGCCCAACAACAATAGCTTGTGAAACGCCCGTGTGTGAAGACATTACAGCAGGGCTCCACAGTGCGCATATTTGGTCGCATTTTGCGGCCCGAAATAAGTCCCAGCTTTTTTCCCTGCGCTATTTCTATGTGCAGTGAAAACTCCAATGCATCTAACAAGCTTTGCACCCTCGTCATTCCTGATGCCCACCTCGGGGGAAACTAACGTTAGCTGCTAACGCTAGCTAAGATAGCTAACCCTTCTCACAGACAGAGAAAACAGCTGAGCTCCAATAGTGAGGAAGGGGGGGGGGGGGGGGGAGCGGGGCTCAGGGGCTGAGCCCGTTTCTCTCCCTCTCTCTACTGTACGTTCAATGAACGTTTAAGTAGCAAAATGTTGCACTATAAAAACAAACTGGATAGTTGATAAACATTTAACTTCATTAGCTGAAATATTCTAAAATCATTAAGTCTACTATATAAGCCATTCTCCCTTTCTGTGTGTGTGCGTCCCATATCTGGTCTTTGGAAAGACCAGATGACATCAGAGGAGTTTGATAGTATTACTGAGGATTGCCAGATAATGTTGATATTTAAACATACAATTATAATACATAATAAATGTATACATGATCATGCAACATAAAAAAAATTGTTGTAGGAATGGTTTGGGAGAGGGGGGTAGGGAGGGGTTTTAGATTGTGTGTTGTGAAGTTTAGACTTCAGAGAGGGAGAGTAAAGTACAGAAAAAAAGGTACCGTTGAGTACCGGTATCGATTCCCAGGTAAAAAGAAACATTTCCAGGCTCGGTGTCCCGAGCAGACCCACCGCGTAGGCCATATGCAAGCCTCTATTGGGCTGCTTTAATTTTTTTTTATTATAATCGCAAATTTAATCGTAATCGCAATATCTGTCAGAAAAATCGCAATTCGATATTTTCCCAAAATCGTGCAGCCCTACTAGCCACATCGTTACTAGAGAAACTACTATAACAAGTTGATGCTTGACGCTGCTGTCGGACGTCAGGTGGAACAGGAAGTGAAGAAGTCACTGGCTCTGGTTCTGTCCCCACTACTATTCTCCCTGTACACCAACAGCTGCGTCTCTCTGCACCCCTCGGTCAAGCTCCTGAAGTTTGCGGACGACACCACCCTGGTGGGTCTCATATCCAGGGGGGATGAGTCTGCCTACAGGAGGGAGATCGAGAGGCTGCAGAGCTGGTGCAGCTGCAACAACCTGGACCTCAACGCCCAGAAAACAGTGGAGATGGTGTTGGACTTCAGGCGGAAGGCAGCCCCCCCCCCCCCCCCCACCTGATCATTCTGGGAGGCACCCCCGTGGCCTCTGTGGAGTCCTGCCGCTTCCTCGGCATGACACTCTCCCGGGACTTAAAATGGGATCTGAATTCCATCGCTCTCAACAAAAAGGCCCGGAAGAGGATGTTCTTTCTACGTCAACTGAGGAAGCTCAGGCTGCCGAGGACCATGATGGTCCAGTTTTACACTGCCATCCTCCAGTCCATCCTCACCCTCTCCATCATCACCTGGTTCCCTGCAGCCACGGTCAGGGACAAGGCCAAGCTGCAGCGGGTGATAGGGCTAGGGGAGAGGGCTATCGGCTGCCCCCTTCCCTCCCTCGAGTCCCTACACTCCAACAGGGCCTTGAGGAGGGCGAGGAAGATCATGGCAGACCCCGCCCACCCGGGTCATAACCTCTTCACCATGCTCCCCCACGGCAGGCGGCTACGGCTGCCCAAGACACTTAGGTCCCGCCATAGACTGAGTTTCTTCCCCTCAGCAGCTCGCCTGGTAAACGAGTCAGGTGTCCCTCTGCTCCACCCGCCCCCCCCCCCCTCTATGGCGAGCTGCTAGGGCTGGACCTCTGGACTTGAACTGTGCTGCACTGTATCCATGTCCCCAACCACTGCACTTTACAGTCTTATTGCTGTCTCACTGTTCTGTCCTGTTTTGCACTTTATAATTATTTATTTACTTTTGTGTTCTTAACCCATTCTCTGCCGGGCTTATATCCATCCTAAACCATCCTCTGCCAGTGCTATTTGTCTATGGAGATGTTCACCTTCTTCGCAGGGCTATAACTTTTTAAATTGTATTGCTAAATTGACATTACTATGGCCCATTCAACATCAATTATCTATCGTTCAGGATGTAGGAATGTTTTACTTTTTCATTCACACATTCATACTAAAATACCGTCTAGAGCAGGGGTTCCCAAACTTTTCAGGCCGGGCCCAGAAAATAAGGCGTCAGAGAGCCGCGGCCCAATGCACATCGTCAGGCTTTTTTTTTTTTTTTTTTTTTTAGGCGACCGATTTTTTAAGCCAAATATCACTTCAATCCTATTAAGTTAGTTCAAGTTAGTTATTCATTTATATGTGCTATTTATGAGAGGGCTAACTTGTTGCAAAATAATAATGATAATAATAATAGCCTCATTAAAATACTATTGTTGCTTCGGTTGTTTTCAGCATTTTATGTGCATAATCTGTTATTTAGTTTGAAATGTTCGTTGAAATAAGTAGATTTTTCGTTTTTGTTTATTTATTAAGTTAATATAAAACCATATAGTCACATTTTAGAATACAATAGAATAGAATTTTAGAATACAACTAGAAACACTGTCCTGGCCTGCTTCTAAGTTCAGTGACCTGACAATTTTTTTTTTTAATCATCTCGCGGCCCTCCCGTGGCTGCTCGCGGCCCACCTTTGGGTCGTGACCCCGACTTTGGGAACCACTGGTCTAGAGTATAAATATGTTTTTATCGTTTTCTGCAGTATTTCATAGAACGTGAGATATAGGCATAAATGCATATATTAGATGATCAAATGCAGTTTGATACCGATCAACGTTATATAAAAAATGTCAACTGTACATGGCTGGTCATCTGCGGGTGAACGGAGGGGGGGGGGGGGGGTCGTTTATAATTCAATGACCGACGTTAAATGATTTATGTAGTATGGGTGATATATTGATCAGAGCAGTTTGTATCGAAAATGGTAAAGAAAAATGCTGAAACTCACCCCAGTCTCCTCGTACCGTTGGGCGATGAGAGTGGAGCAAACAGATCCCAATTATGGGATGTTGATCGATGCGATCCATTTCCGGTTTGTATATTACTAATACACGTCCAAATCATGTTGATTATTGAGTTATGGCAAATATCCATATCGACGGGAGTGGCCGGACGAAAATAGGGGACGGACCACTTCCGGTTTGGGCAACTTCCGGTTTGGCAACTCGCCGATCGGCCACCAGGTGGCGGTATTGAAGCGTTGCAGAGTTGTGATGGCCCAGACAGCATCACCCAAGACTCCGTGAGGGAAATATGAATACCATGACGAAAATATGAAATATTGATCTAAAAAACGCCTTACGGAGTTATTGGCAGACAACGCATGGCGGAGAAACCCGCCTTAACCCGTTATTGGCGCAGAATGGGTTAATTGTGAAAAAATAAGCATGCACTGTAAATGTCGAATCACGTTCCATTTGTACAAACAATATGGTGTATTAAGTAATCTGAATCTGAATCTGAACTAGTAGCTACATCAGGTACAAACAATGGAGCGCCACTTAGTAACCAAACATGGCACTGCAACTAAATAACAACACAGAAATACAATAGGCACATTTGTGACTGCTACAAATATAACACGTTTTATACTCGTGCTACAAGATTTTGGCCTGTGCTACAAAACTATTGTAGTTACTTTTCAAACTGAAGACGGTTCTGTGTTCAAAAGTTGTTGGAACAAAAAGGAAGCAAGCGATGGTCTCTTTCGTGGTGGTTTATTCAAAGAATTGCAAGAAGACAGTCAAGGTTCTCTCTCCAAAACGAAAGCCACATTTCTCTCCCTCTTCTTCCCCAAGTGAGACATTTTATTACCATATATATATTTTGGTATACCATATAATCAGGTCTCTACTCAAATCACAGAATGGTTTGCCCCAATAACAATTCTAGCCAATAGCTTTAAATGAAGAGTATATTCCCGCCCACTGTTCCCAACCGGTCAGACTGGTATCCCAGGACCCCCCCCCCCCCCCCTCCCCCCCACCTATAGAATTAACAAGTAATTCCTGCCACACCTAGAGCTGTCTTTCAACAATGGCCTTTTGTTTTTACATGATACTGTCAAATCCTGATATCAGTCCGCTAGCCAGACAGATTCCATCAGTGTTTTCAGTACATTTCCTGGTGTATCTGCGTCTCCCAGATGGCTCAAATACACATAGTCAACTTAATAATTGTTAGACTAGAAGTCTTTATTTGTCATGCAGTTTAACACACACACGCGAGATGGGCGACCCACAGGAACACACACACACATGCACTGAGTCGCCGATGAAATGTCTGTCTGCACTTTTCCCATCCCGTTGTCCTTCCCCCCCCCCATGGGCAGCCGGGAGCAGATAGGGCATCAACGTGAGCCGCGCCCCGGGGACCAATCCAAGTGCTCCTGTCCGTCTTTGTCAAGGACGCCACAGCGTTAGCGATCTGTTGCGCATGTTTTTCCATTGGGTTTATCTTATCGGGGGGGGGGAAACCCTTGCGAGCACGGGGAGAACATGCAAACTCCACACAGAAAGGCCTGGGAGATACCCCACCTGGGTACCTGGCATCATGGAAACCTGGTCCCCAAGCGGGAATCGAACCCTGGACCTTCTTGCTGTGAGGCGACAGTGTTAACCACTACACCACCGTGTACCACCAACTTTACCTATTAGCTGGTTTTAACTAGTTAATAACCAACGGCCATATGAAGGTTAAAAATATGCTATGTGCAAAAAAGGTTAACGTACAGCCCTGTGTCAAGGACACCTCTCACCCCAATCACAGACTGTTTGCCTTCCTTCCCTCTGGGGGGCGCTATAGGAATCTTTTTTCTAGGTCAAGCAGGCTCAGGGACAGCATCTTCCCCTCAGCTGTCATCTCACTGAACTCTGTACCACAGTGACAGCTGTGGGTCGTTTTGTTACTCCTCAGATCAAAACAGAATGATATAGAATGTTAGACACTGAAAACAGTTCAAACAATATGGCTTTGCATTTATTGAACAGTCAGAAATAATAATTACATTAATCATCGGGTGGTCCATGGATCACAACAGGCTTTTTGACAGCAATGCAGAGTAGCAGAGAGGAAAATAAGCTTCCTCGTCCCTTCTGCTCCATATTCTGATATACTCGTCTGACTAAGGGCGTCTTTGCTTGCAGACCAATCCGATATGAGACACCTGTGTGTTTTTCCATATGATCCAGTTCGGACAGGGATGTGTAGAGTCACGTAACAAGAGAAATGCACAGGTGTCTGACCTTGGACTAACCACGCCACCAATCAGGAGGATGAAAGGGCCTCTCCAGCCTTGGCCTAGAAGCCACTCAATGTTCTATTCAAAACCCACCTAAACAATGTCCCCAAATATATACTGTATGATAATGACTGTACCTAATAATATTTAGCAATAACTTTTAACTTAGGTCAATGTCCCCAATTAAATAATATTTATACAACAGGTAGGTCCGACCACACATTGTGATTGTTCGAGAGCGTTCTAAGCCGTGAGTATATTCATGATACTGGTGGTGTTCAGGCTCGGCACGGTTCAAAACAAACAAATTCAACTGTCCACACAAGCACAATTTCAATAAATAAAATATATTAATTGAATAGAAGCAAAAATAGTCCGATGGGAAATTAGAGTAGTCAGATAACAGTCCAAGGTCAAAACACGTATCAGGCTCTCGTACAAAAAGGTGAATGTTCAATACTCAGGGTTTGTCTTCCGGTCCAGGGTCAGTTTCACAAGGGGGTTTCTCAGCCAGTCTAGGGTCCAGTACCACGAACACCTTCTCGCTTTCTCCTCTCCTTATAACTACCTCTCACCTCACAAACTCTGTATCTCGCTCTCTCTCTGCACTCTGCTCCTTCCTGTTATTATACCTGTTATGTCTTATTCTTATTACTTGTATTATTGCACAAATGTCTTATTCTCATTCCTATTCTCATTACTTGTATTATTGCACAATTGCTGCCGGCATTACCTCCCGCATTTCAGTGTATTCTTGTATGCCGTGACAAATAAAACTATTGACTTGACTTGACTTCCTCACCTCCACTCAACATTACTCTGTCTTTCCTAGGGTTTTATGTTATGTGTGTCTGGTGTGTGTGTGGGATGTGGGTGATCACGTGGTGCACAGTCCTAATCAGCTCCCTAATTGACTCTCCTCTGCCTGTGGCAGTAGTATCTCCCTTCCTCCATGTAGCCATGGAACGCGGGATGATATCTGCCACAATACACTCACGGTTAAATCACCATGAATATACCACTGTGCTGGCTTTAGAATGTTGTAGAAAGTTTCAACTGCCATTCATCAAACGGGAACTGTCAACATGACCTACTGCGCAGACAATGTTATGTTTGATTTAACGTACCTGTAGGAGCTATTTGAATCTCAAACAAGCCTCTTGTTAAATGAGACGGCCTGGTCTATGGAGGAGACTGGGGCTGACGCATCCAGATTGGGAAAGCAATAATACACTAGAACCAGTGGAATATCAGAGAGAGAGTTTCGCTCTCGTGGCTGCGGGCACATCACAGCCGTGGCAATATTCCTGATATTCCACTGGTTCGAGTGTATTATTGCTTAAATATACAACATAAACACAAAGTCAACTGAATATTCTCAAGCCTGAAAATATTACCACACAGCCCACTAACATGAAGAGATCCTATGCAACTAGAGATCTTGAGGAAACCAACGGTACCAGCCATGTCATGCTAGCTTATTGGCAAAGGGGGTAGATTTTGCTCCAAAGTTAAACTATTTTAAGCTAGGTTAAATTTGATGGAAAGAAAATGCCATGGTCATTTTCAAAGGAGTCCCTTGACTTCTCACCTCAAGATATCTGAATGAAAATGGGCTCAATGCTAGTCACATGCAGAATTGCCCAAACCAGGAAGTTATTTTTGCATTCAGTACAAATAACTTTAGCCTTTCTTATAAGCAATATACACACACACACGCACGCACACACACACACACACATATAGTATATATTAATATTCACAGTAAACTTTGTTCAGCTGTTAAATATCCGACCTCCAGTACATATCTTTGCCACAACTCTTTGATAACTAATTTTGAGGGACCATTGTAAATAATTTTTTTGTATTGGTATTGGCATCTGTCAGGCTCTAAAGATCTGCCAATCTACTGCACCTGTGTTATGAATACATTTGTTATCATCCAGCACATATAGTAGGCTAAACACCCAGAACATAGGCTTATATATTACAACTTTATTATACATTCATCAATAGTTTAACCTCTTAAGCCCGGAGCCCTATTTTCTGAAAATCCGCCTAAAATACATACCTAAGTAAATGGAATATTGCTCCACTTCTACAGGGACCATTTGCATATTCTTGGTATCTAGGGACATATATGGACCTCAGTGAATGTATTCCCAGTGTCAGAAATATTGTGTCCATTACTAGGCTTGCTTAAATTGTGATGAAACAAAGGAGAATATGAATTATGATTTTTCTTTGCATCTTTGACAGTGAATAACACCATGCTAATAATGACCAGACACGAAAAACTGCCACTGATCTCGTTCAGTACCTTCTTCATCATACAAAGCATACTCACCTCTTCAATCACAGTCTGGTACGGTTCTGCACAAAAACACTACATTCAAAAACTTCAGCGCATCATTAACACGGCCTCCAAAATCATAAGGTGTGACCTTCCCTCCCTGGACTCCATCTTCACCTCCCCCACAACCACCCGCACCAGACAAATTGCTAAGGACCCCTCACACCCAGCACACCCCCTGTTTCAGCCCCTGCCCTCAGGTAGGCGCTTCAAGTCCATCCTCTCAAAAACCACCCGCTTCAAGGACAGCTTCTTCCCAACCGCCATTCGGACCCTGAACTCCCTTGGCCCCCCTCTCCCCCTCCCCCCCTTACACTAACCAAGCTCCTGACCTGATGGACTAGACTCTTCCGTGTGTTGTTGTGCTGTATTTATGTATTTATTGTGTCATGTTGTAGAGCTTATTACACTTTGTACCGATCACGAATACCACCAACCTGGCTGTGTGGCAATAAAGGAATCTTGTATCTTGTTGTTGTATCTTGAGATCATGTGTACAAAAAATCTAAGGAAATGAATAAAGGGAAGATGATTAAACAGAAGGTTCTGTAGATACAGTACTGAATTCTCCCATCCGGACCAATGCAATTTGAAATATTATTATAGAATATAGAATAGCAGGCTTATAAATTACCTTATTATAGCCAATTCACACATTTATATATATATACATATATTATCTTTTAAATGCCCGAGTTCAATTTGGATTTAGTATCACCAGGTGTGCATAAGAACTAGGGATGCACCGATATGACAATTTGCCACCGATACCGATTGTTCAACTAACACAATCGGCCGATACCGATACCGATATTTGTGGCAAAAACAATTTTTTTTAATTTCTTTTTTTTTTTGTAATATTATTATAATTTTTTAATGAAACTACTGTATATTTGTATGTCTCTAAATGTTTTGATGGATTGAAAATGGAGGACCCTTATGTAAAAAAGCCAAAAGTCTTTTTCTGGTCTTCATCCTCCAGTCCACTGAGCTGTACTGTATTGTAACCATTCTGCAATCTGCCAATAAAGTTCTCAATCAATCAATCAATCAATCAGACAAATGCATAGAAAAGCTCCCACCATAACCATATAACAAAAAATTATATTATTGTTTATGAAAATGTTTTAGCCCTATGCTTGACTATTATTTTAGCCATGGCAACAAATAAAATAATAATAATAAAATGAATAAATAAAATATTAAATAAATAAATAGGCTACACGTCTCTCTTTTTGTGTTACAAATTGTGCTCACCGATATGAACATAGGCCTCTTTACTTACTTAAAAAAAGGAAACATCAAGAAATATGTTTATGGTATTAATTCCACCATGCCATGGTGCACTATTATATCTCTCAACCAAAGCAATGCAACAGAACAATTTTGATTGACAGTCGATTCTGCCAATTACGTCACACCGCTTGCACCCGCCTCCTGCTGTTCTTACCACCAATCGGCAAGCGCGTATTCGTTTTTTACTTCCAGAATGTCCGCCATTGATTTTGACGAGAGCTCACAACAAAGCTACTAACGTTAGACGTAATGTACTCAGCTGATAGAGTTGTGCTCTTCCTGATGGCTTGTCGTACAGAACTTGTAAGTCGCTTTGGATAAAAGCGTCAGCTAAATGACTAAATGTAAATGTAAAAATGTAAATGTTAGCTCCCCGCGGCCGACGAGTAGATTACTAGCGCTCCGCAGGATGACTAAACGAGGCATAATGATTTTACTGCAACGAATGTTATAATAAAAGCCTTTCCATACATCTGTCTGATTGAACATTTTATGAACAGACCGCAGAATGGGCACAACTCAGCACGGGCTGAGATATGAACGAGTAATGCTTGCTATCTATCTAGGTCAGGGGTCTCAAACTCACGCTACTGTTTGCCGAGTCGTTGCGCGAGAGTCGGACGTTTTATGGGGCTGCGGCACTGCAGATATACCCTACTCCAATGATCCGCACGGACATTAGACGGTGTTGCACTCGCTACCCAGTCTGTAGCAGTCGCAGAGACTCTGGCTAGTAGTAACGTTCGAATGTTGTGATTTTCGATGCAAAATAAATATTCAACATTCTCTTTTGAGACTCCGCCTCAGACTCTTATCCTTTGGCACTTGGAACTTGCTGTACTTTGCTTGCAGGTCTGCAGCCATTATTGCTGGATTATGAATAGCACCAACTTTAGCCATGGGACGTTGTCAAGCTAAGCTAGCTGACCTAGCTCGTCTTCCCCGCAAGGTTTTCACATTGCCATTTGATAACGTTAGTCAGTAGCTACTTGACTTAAATACGATTCACCGTGGGTGCATTATTGTTTTTTTTTTTTTTTTTTTTATATAAATGTTTTTTTTTTCAATTTTCAACATAGAACAAGACATCACAATACAATACCGTTAACAATAATAAAAATAATGACACTAACAACAGTAATAACATCACAAGACAGGCAAACAAAAAAGAAAAAAGACAATAAAAATTAAATAAGGAAATGACAATAGAAAATAAAATAAATAAAATGTGTGGCTTTCATATATGTGTGTTCTACCTACCCATATGTGCGTGTGCTTTACCTATGTATATGTTTTATGTGTACATATATGTGTGTTGTGAACGTGTGCATATGACCGTGTATTCCCTAGTAGCCCAGAGTGCATGTACAGTACTACTGCAGCCAAGAGGACACGTACAGTATCAATGTAGTCAAGTGGGCATGTACAGTATCACTGTAGTCAAGTGGGCATGTACAGTATCACTGTAGTCAAGTGGATATGTACAGTATTACTGTAGTCAAGGGTACATGTACCGCACTACTGCAGCCAAGAGGACACGTACAGTATCAATGTAGTCAAGTGGGCATGTACAGTATCACTGTAGTCAAGTGGATATGTACAGTATTACTGTAGTCAAGGGTACATGTACATCACTACTGTAGTCAAGAGAACATGTACAGTATTACCGCAGTCAAGAGAACATGTATAGTACCATTGTAGTCAATAGGACATGTACAGTATTTACAATGCCAGTACCGTCAGACAAAACAAGGCAGCAGTGGGAGGTTACTGGTAATGGGGAAATCCGGCGAGTACAGTGGTGGATAGTGCAGGCCCAATATGTGACAGATAGGGGTCCCAGATATCATAAAAAGTGTCCAACTTGGAATGCAGCATACACGTAATATATTCACAGGGGATACATTCCATTATGATATTGTGCCATGACCTTATTGACGGGACCTCGTCCTTGATCCAAAACAATAGGATGTTCTTTCTAGCAGCAAATGTCAACAAATTGAACAGTCTCTTATGCTTGGAATTAGTAACATGAATATCTGGGAGGCCCAGCAAAAGGCAGAGGGGATCCAGCTCGATGGGGGTGTGAAATATGTCAGACAGTTCTTCTACCACGTCGTACCAGTAGCTCTGTAGTTTTACACAGGTCCAAAAACAGTGGACGTGATTTCCAATCTCTATCTTGCATTTAAAGCAAAGTGGGGACGTATTGGCAGGGCCGCCTCAGGGGGTGTGCGAGCAGTGCGGTCGCACAGGGCCTCGCGGGAAGGGGGGCCTCGCACAAAAAGATGTTTTATTTTTTTTTTATATAATTTAAATTTTTATTTTATTTTTTTTATTTACATTTTTTGCGAGGCCCCCCTTCCCGCGAGGCCCTTTTTCATCACAGACCTAAAATCTAGTTTTGCTTATATGCTTATATATTTCACATTAGACACGTTCCTGGCTCTGAGGCTCTGCAGGGGGGGGGGGGGGGGGGCGTGAACCGACTCATTGCCAGACGTGAGCGATTCGACTCAAGCTCACGGCAATGAATCGGCTCTTATGAACGAGTGGCTCATGACCGACCCATCACTAGCGTCTGACTATTTCGCGCGTGCAGCATTGGAGCCTAGGTTATGCCAGCCAAGATGAAGAGGACATCATTCGGCAGATGGACTGAAGATGAAAGTTGTTGCATGTTAGACAGTTCAGTCAGGCTAGCCATTAGCTACGTTATAATATTAAGTGTGGTTCAGTCGGGATATAGCCATGATGATGTCGGCTAGTAGCTAGCTTAGCTAAAGGCTAACTAGCGTTAGCTAACCTAGAGACAGCGCGTGCAGCATTGTTATGCCAAGATGAAGAAGATGGTCGTTCGGCAGATGAACTTCGTCAACTCCACGCGGTTGTCTCCATCCTCTTGGACGTTTGGTGAGTTTTTAATGCACTCTATTCTATTCCCGCCGTGGATATCTCTCTCTCTCTCTCTCTCTCTCTCTCTCTGGAGCCAAACTGGCCGACTAGCTGTTGTAGTACTAGTAGCTAACGGTGTGTGGCCTGGTGTCAGCACCTGTATTGCTTTTCTCATGTTGTACAGTTTTTCAGTGGTAGCCGCATAGCTTGCTTCTGCGTTAGCTAATGGTTAGCGATAGCCGGGTTGAGCTAACTGTTAGCCAGTTAGCTGTTTAGCTACGACGTTAGCTGCCGGCTGCGCTCGGCTGGGAACGTTAGTTTGATGCTATCAGTTAGCCTAGAGTTAGCTGTTAGCTTGTGCTACGACCATTGACATTAGCCGTGAGAATAGCAGGGGGTTCTGGCACTCTGACTACGACATCATCTTTGACAGAAGATGTAGTCGGGCCTGCACCATGACAAGGCCCCGGCCATAGCTTCTTTTTGTCCCGCCAGCGAGAGGCCTTTCGTCAACGTGGAGACCTGTGTTGCGGCCTTTCGCCCTGCGTTCCTCGTGCAGGTAAGATGTCATGACATTACCCCACTCTTCCTTCCTTCCCCTCCCGAATGTTTTGTTAATAACGATGTTTTTTTCCAGGCAAAACATATGTTACTTCACAACATTTGGAGATACGACATGTGCTGTGTGTGAATTGTCTTGGTCGTTTGTGTAGCTTGGGTAGCGTTGGGCCGTTGGCCAAAGCTGTGTGTGGCCTGGTGTCAGTACCTGGCTAGCCTATTTAGCTGAATGCTGTTTAGCTGTTTTCTCTGGTATAGACCCTCTTCTCTTTGGATTTAAGTGTTGATCTTTGTCCTTTTGGATCTATGTATATTCATGTTGCCTTTGTGAAGTTATCTTTTCCTTCTGTTTTGTTCTTCCATTAAAAGTTGAATATCCTTTTAGGGATATTCTCTCATACATGCTCTCTCTCTAACACACACACACGACAAACACATGCTCTCTCTCTCTTTCTAACACACAGTCTGCCTATGGCGGCCTTTCTCGATGGCTAGGCTGTGCTCGCTGAGTCTGTACCTAGTCAAGGATCTTCAGTCACAGTGCTCAGGTATTCTGCCACTGTGTACTCTCTGTTTAGGGCCAAATAGCATTTCAATTTCTTTCCAATGTGTCTCTCTCTCTCTCTCTCTCTCTCTCTGTACACTGTATATTGACTGTAGAACGGGAGCTCTCTCTCGCTCTCTCTCTTGCTATATGTTGACTGTATCATGCCCAGCCTCGGGCAGCGCTATTATTTAAGAATATGTTGACTGTATGAAAAAAAAATAAAAAATTATATATATATATATCGCGTTTAAATCTCGCACAGGGCCTCGCATTTCTCCCAGGTGGCCCTGCGTATTGGGATCCATTTTACTTTTACGGGCGGGGGTAATATGAATGCGATGCAATATTCTAATTTGGATGGCCTTGGTGCGGTTACAAACCGAGATTTTTTTTGCGTAGGTCCACGTATCCTGCCAGTCTGCATCTGTGATTTCTATGTCCAAATCCTCTTCCCAGGACTGTTTAGTAACATAGGAAGATAAAGATGAATTAAGGTTCAGAGTACTATAGTATAGAAGATAGATATTTGTTTTTTGGGGATCTGCAAGGAGAGGGCTTTCTCCACCTGCGAGGTGGAGATGTCAGTTAAAAGTGAGGTGTCCTTGGTGATAAACTGCCTAATTTGTAGGTACCTAAAAAATTCCACTTTCAATAGGCCATATCGCTGCTGCAGCTGTGTAAAGGACATTAGGGTCCGGCCATCAAACAGGTGGCCAAGATCGGTTATGCCCTGCTTATACCAGGTCTTGAAGCCGCCGCCGATTTGGTCTGGCTTAAAGTCAGGATTGCCTACAATCGGGGTAAGAGGAGAGGTCAGCTTGGCTCGGCCCTCCACCTTACGGACAGTCTTCCAGGCCTTGACGGAACATAATGTGATGGGTTTGGAGCACATCTTCCTCACAGACCTAAAGTCTTTGATAAATAATAGGTTCCACAGGGGGGACTTAGATTGCGAGGATTCAACGTCCAGCCATATTGACAGTGGGTCTGATCTGAACCAGCCGACCAGCACCCTAAGGTGTGCCGCCAGCTGGTAGTGTCTAATATTACCATCTTCACTATCCATCTGTAATTTGGCCATTTTCAGACGCGGTTTCTTCCCATTCCAAATGAATGAGCTTAGCCAGCCTTCCAGCACCTTGATAACCTTGTTTGTCAGCAGCACTGGGATCATTTGGAGAGGGTACAACAGTCTGGGGAGTACGTTCATCTTGACGAGGGCAATCCTACCCAGCCAGGAGATCGGTAAAGGGGCCCATCTAACTAAGTCTGCCCTTATGGTGTCTAAAAGAGGGGGAAAATTGGCCTTAGCCAACGTATCATAGGTGGGTGTCACAAATACTCCTAGGTAAACGAAGCCGGAGGGCGACCAGCGAAATGGGAAGGGCTCGGGCAGTATCGGGATAGATTTGAGTGTCCCAAGTGGCATTGCTTCGGATTTGGAAAAGTTTATTTTGTACCCCGAGAAGGTTCTAAATGTGGAAATCATGCGGGTTAGACATGGAATTGAAGAGTCAGGCTTAGACACAAAGATCAGCACGTCGTCCGCGTAAAGAGTGATTTTGTGCTCCCTCCCGCCCACTCTAATACCTGAGATCTCGGCTGACTGACTGTGCGAGTGGTTCTATGGCCATGTCGAATAGTAAAGGGCTAAGAGGATCCCCCTGGGGGTTCCCCCGCTGCAGAGGAAAGTTGCTAGACCTAAGTCCATTAGTCAGGACCGCCGACATCCGCGAGTTGTAAAGAACCTTGACCCAGTCAATAAAGGTGTCACCTAAGCCAAATTCAGCGAGGGTTAAAAATAGATACGGCCATTCTACACGGTCAAATGCCTTCTCCGCGTCGAGAGACAGAACCACCGCGGGGTGGTCTGTCTCACGAGTCATTTGGATGATATTGAGGAGCCGTCTCATGTTGTCGGTAGAGTTCCTACCCTTAATAAAACCGGTCTGATCCTCGTTAATAATAAAAGGGAGTACTTTTTCCAGGCGCATGGACAGGATCTTGGAAAGCAACTTTTGGTCCGAATTGAGTAGGGCTATAGGCCTATAGGAGGCGCACTCCTCAGGGCATTTACCCTTCTTAAGGAGAAGGCAGATATTAGCTTCCCGTAGAGACTGGGGCAGTATCCCCACCTCAGCAGAGTGATTAAGCATTGCCAGCAGGGGATCTAATAGAATATGACCGAACTCTTTATAAAACTCGCATCCGAAACCGTCCGGGCCCGGAGCCTTACCAGATGGCATAGCTTTAAGGGCGCCCAGAGCTTCTTCCTTCGTAATTGGGGCGTTAAGGAGCAAGTTCTGATCTTTCGATACCTTAGGGAGGTGTAATTCAGCGAAGAAGGCCTGCATGTCAGAGAGAGCACCATCGGGTCGCTCGGTCCTATAGAGTTGGGCATAGAAAGAGGCAAACTCTTTGTTAATAGTTTTGGTGTCAAAGGACCTGACCCCGTTGGAGTCAGAGATTGAGGCTATTACTTGGGTGTCAGCCCTTTTTTTTGCCAAGTTAGCCAGGCACCTACCCGGCTTGTCACCGTGTTCGTACATTCTCTGTTTGGCAAATTTAAGAGAATATTCGCCGTCCTGGATCAGAAGAGTGTTTAGCGCCGCTCTGGTGGCCGTAAGCTCCATAAGCACAGCCGGGGCTGGGTTTGAAACATGCTGATTTTCAAGGTCGGCTAGTTTGGATTCAAGAAGTTTACATTGTTCATTTTTCTTGCGCTTCTTGGATGATACATAAGATATAATCAGTCCACGAGAAAAGACCTTAGATGTTTCGCAGAGTAGAGACGGGTTATCCGTAGAGCGAAAGTTAATTGAGTAGAACATTTTAAATTCCGATTCGAAATAGGAGACAAAGATATCATTTTTGAGGAGGTATGGGTTGAGGCGCCAACGCCTCGACAGCGCTCTCTCTTCTGACAGGGAGTAGACCAGGTATATAGGGGCGTGATCCGATAGAACGATGCTTCCGATTGTGCAGGACGATACTAGAAAGAGCTTAGAGGAAGGGATGAAGAAATAGTCTATTCTACTGTTGCTCTTGTGTGGGCCGCTAAAAAAGGTGAACTTCAGTTCGGATGGGCAAAGGGTTCTCCAGACATCTGAGTATCCAGTGTCTTCGCATAGGGAGGTGAGCATCTTTGCTTGCCTAGAGGGGGGAGCCAGACTGGGTGGGAGTTTGTCAAGAGACGGTATGAGGTGACAATTAAAGTCTCCGCCCACAAAGGCGTTCTCAGAGGCCAGGCCATTAAATTCAGCAAATATCTTGGATAGAAAGTCAGGGGAATAGCCTGGGGGACAGTATACATTCATAAATGTCATTTCTTTACCCTTAAGAACCCCTTTGATAATCACATAGCGACCTTGGCTATCCACAGAGGAAGTTATAAGTCTAAAGGGGAGATTTTTATTGATCAATATGGCCACGCCCCTACTAAACGTAGAATAGTTTGTAGCAAAGACCTGTCCTACCCAGCTCTTTTGGAGTTTAGCAGTGTCGTTGGGCCCCATATGAGTTTCTTGTAAAAAAGCAATCGACACATTCTCCCTCCTTAAAAAGGTCAGAATCGCCTTCCTCTTAGCCAACCTCTGCAGGCCTCGAACATTCCAGGAGCAGAGCTTGAAGCTCTCAGAGTTAGCCGTAGCCATAGAACATTGAAGGGCGTGTAGGTGGGGCAGACCTGGGCAAGCCTGTGGGCATGTAGAATTCACTTAACTTAAACACTATGCACACGTATTTCGAGCCATACATAAAACATATAATAATGACATAAAAAACATATAAATGTGTGGGACCGGTGGGTCTTTCCCCAACATCACAGGGACTCACCAACATTTCCAGAGACTTCAAACCTACCACTCGTAGAACCATCTCCGTGGCCAACTGCCACATTTCCCTGTATACAAAGGTGCCTCAGAGTGTAAAGCAAACAAGAAAAAATCAAATTGAACCATAAGCCAATAGTAAGGTCAACGGCTGGAACCCAGAACTGTCGGTAAAAGGGGGGGGGGGGGGGGGGTGTATCTGCCAGGCATGCTGCGACAAAACAGGCGCGCAGTACCTCCACCAGGCCGGGAGGGGGCGATACCCTGTCCGCGAGACTGTTATCTCCCCTGACGCTGGTTCGACCCTACACAGTTATGCCTCCCCACCAGAGGAGGGCGCTGTGCCGGGGGCCGCCCGCCGCTCCCGCGAGCACATTGTTAGCAGCAAACAGTAATGGGAGCCATGCGGGTTGCATGAACCGGTTGAGAGTCAAACAGGTGGCGCAGCCATGAGACCCCATCTCGCTCGACGTGTAATCAACAGTAAATGCATCCCGGTGGCAATGATCAAAAACATGGCCGGGAGCTGGTATATCGCGCAGAAGTTATAAGCGTGGCAGAAATATCCTAAACAGAATAGAATAGGTCCCGCTCCTTCCGAAACGTTAACAGTTAGCAACCTAGCCCGTGGCTATAGTCGTGCAACAGTACAACAGTCATATACAACATACTTGTCCCCCTCCTCCCCTTATGTCAGATAGCGAGAGAAAAATAAAAAGATAACTTTCCAGGCAAGGCCTAATGTCAAGTATTCATCCATACTCACATATGTAATAAGATATCAAATGCGACCCCTTTCTGTGTGATAGCCGTAGCAGTATGCTAACGGTCCATCGCTACTACCACGTCAGGATCTGATGAGGCCGGTGTCGGGTCCGCGTTCAGCTCCGGTGGAGCCAGCGTCGGGTCCGCGTCTCGCCCCGGTGAAGCTGGTGTCGGGTCCGCGTCTCGCCCCGGTAGAGCCAGCGTCAGGCCCACGTCTCGCCCTGGTGAAGCCGGTGTCGGGTCCGTGTCTCGCCCCGGTGGAGCCAGCGTCATGCCCGCGTCTCGCCCTGGTGAAGCCGGTGTCGGGTCTGCGTCTCGCCCTGGCGAAACCGGTGTCGAGGTCCCTCTGGGCCGGGTCCTCAGGAAGTCCACGGCGTCCTTGGGCGATGGTAGATGCAGCCTGCCCTCCTTGGTTTGGATGATTAGCCTCGCAGGGAACTGGAGCGATGGTTTAAATCCGCGCTTGTACAGGGGCCCCATGACATCTCGGTATTGTGATCGTTGCTCGACCACCTCGGGGGGATAATCTTCGAAGATAGAGACTGGTTTCCCTCTGTATGTCAGATTCCCTCTCCTCTTGCGAGCTTCCAGGATAATAGTCTCTTTGATCTTGTAGTGATGTAAGCGGGCAATTACGGCCCTAGGCCTGGAGCCTGGTGCTGGTCTGGGTGTTAGCGTCCTGTGGCATTGGTCAAGCTCCGGTGGTGTAGCGAGGACATCTTTCCCCATGATTTCCACCAGGACCTCCGCGAAAAAGACACTGGGACGGTTGCTGTGCAGGGATTCGTCCAGGCCCAGGATGCGTATGTTAGAACGCCGACTACGTGACTCAACATCAATTAGCTTGTTTCTTAGCTTGTCGATGACTATATCCTGAGCTGTGCATCTTACTTCCAGCTCCGCCATCCTATCCGACCACCTATCCATGCCGCCCTCCACGGAGGTCAAGCGTTGGGTATGGTCTGCGATCTCCTGCTGGAAGCCGTCGAGTCTAGACTCGAGCGAGGCAGCAAACGTTCTGAACTCCGTGGTGAAGGCCTGTTTGAGCTCCTCCATTAGCTTAGCCATGGTAGCCCCATCCACAGGGGCGGCCTCGCTTCTCAAGACTCGTGCAGTCATCACGCTCGTTATTCTTTTCCTTTTTGGGTCGAATAGTACAGTCTTAGATACGGATGTTGTATATTAGTGGTTCAATCATCTTGAAAATAAAAAAAAGGCTTTTTAAAGTAAAATAAAAGTTCGGGAGCGGCAGCGTGGCTCAGAGACGTTCACATCCTTCCGACCCGGAACCGGCGGGTGCATTATTGTTGATAGATGGACAGTGTCAGGTCCTGGAGAAAGGACAGGCCATCATCTGATTTGATGTAACGTAGCTAACGCTAGCTTTTCAGCTAATGCTATAATAACACCAAGCAAAACACATCCTCTCCGAGCTCCCAGTCACACGCTCTGTCGGGGACAATGGAATTTAAGAAAGTGTATCTGCTGTTAAAATGACAAACAGCATCACACTTTAAAACACGTTCATTTTATAATCCTCACTCCGCAGGAGATAAATGACGTCATGGGATCGGAGGCTAGAATTGACGTGTATTGATTGATTGAAAACTATATTAACAGATTGCAGAATGGGTACAATACAGTACAGCTCAATACACAAAATTGTTAAGGGGTTGCATACCAGAGAAAGACTTTCGTCTTGTTTACATCAGGGTCCCCCATTTTCAATTCATCAGGACATATATGACATACAGATACCAAGTCCTCACTCAGTGGCAAGAAGCCATTCTCTCTCTCTGATGCATACATAATAAAATAATGTATGACTGAAGTGATGGAGACCATGGCCCTATTCCCCGTACCTGGTTCAACTAAGTCGATCAAGAGTCCCATTATCCAGATTCAGTTAACCCGATGTTTGAAGCCGGGATTTTCCTGTTCCTCGAAGGTGGATTCAGTCTCGTTAACTCGAACCAGACTTGAGACCCAGGATAAGTGCGCGCGGCCGCTTCAGTTGAAAAGCCAGCACGTATCGATAGCAGAGATCCTGATTTTCTAACGGCATTGATTGATTAATTGATTTAAAACTTTATTAACAGATTGCAGTACGGCTCAATAGCCTCGCCGACGAGTTAAATGCATGATCTATAGGCTAATTTTAAGTCCCTCATTACCCCAATCAATCAGATTATATTTCTTTAAACTTGCCTGCTGGCAGTAGGTTTATGGCTTGAATAATCAAATGAGATCTTGCTAGCGAAAATAATTAGTTTAACTGTTATACAGAATAAGGATACGGCTCTCTTACCCATTGATTGATGTATGGTGGATCTTTTACTTATCTGCACTGTGGTGTAACGGTTTGTGGTTTTGACTTTCACGCAGACGGCCCGGGTTCGAATCCTAGTCTTTTCCTTCTTTTTGCAATGTAGGAATAATTCAATTTGGTGCACGTTGAGAGCTATATAAAGAATGACATCCTCAATGCATGTAGATTTATAATATTTTAACTTAAAACTAGGCTACTTTTGCGTATAATCATTAATATTATATTCCAAAAAAATTATATTGGAAACGTGGGGTTTCGAACACCGGTCGCCCGGTTGCCAGGATTCAGCACTAGCCGCTGCGCCACTGTGCCAGACGGGATAAATTCATTGTTTATCCATTAATGGACGAGAGACCCGTGTTTAGAATATTTTACTTTTGAATGAAGTTTTATCTCTTTATTCTCAAATGCATTAATGTGACGTCAACGGCTCATTCAATTTCTCAAATCCGTCAAACAGCGCATCTCATCAGACATTTTAATCCCAGTTACAATATCACACAAAAACCACAATCCCCGCATAGACACTTCAATTTTATGCTTGAATGAAACACAATCCGGGCGCTCCGTTAAGCAAATCTACAGCGGAGAATATATGAAACTAATCAGAGCCAAACGGCCGATAGGTTTCATTCATTAAAAATATCCCCGCGGGATTCACATTTGCAATGCGCCGTTATTAAAATAACCACATGCAGCGTGTATCGCGACTCCGAGCACCGTATATGACGTGCATTATTTTATTTAGGACAAAGTAAATCTATAGGCTCAATATGATTTATTATCAGCATTTAGTTCTATTATTATACATTTCAAAAGCCCCCTCTAGGAAAACGAAGCACAGAAACGTAATTCAGAATGGTATAATGCAGATCCTAGACTGTGAGAATCATTTCAGGAAGCGAGCTGTCATTTCTTTGCGGGGGCGTGGCCATGGTTCATCCGGCTAACTGAAGTTAACCCTGCTCCCGACCAGGCTCAAACTTGTTGATCTGTTGTCATGGTGATTTAGACAATCGAGCGTCGGGGAATGGGAAGGTCCGGCTTAAGTCAGGCTTGACTGGAAATTATCCGGCTAACTCAGTTATCCAGGTACGGGGAACGGGGCCCATGTTTGAAGGCAAACAAAAGCAAATCCCCCTCAGATCGCACAGCAACCAGAATAACTGAAATACTGGCTGGTGATTTGATTAAACAGCCTTGTGATAGAATAAAAAAAATGCACAGTGCATTTCCATAGCTGTGGATGAGTCCACTGACACCACTGAGAAGCCTATGTTCTGAAGAACCGTTCATGTTCTGAAGAACTGTTCATGTTCTGAATTGTTATTGCTAAAGATTGAGAAGATTGGATCAGTTGTACTTTTTTTTGGAATACTTGAAACCCTTTTTTTGTGGAATATTTGATGCAGCCCAGCCTCACCCAGACTCTACCTCCAGCGGCCCCCAGGTAAATTGAGTTTGAGACCCCTGATCTAGGTCATCCTCGGACGTTGCTATGGTCCGGTAAATACGCTGATGCTATTGAACGTGTAACTATATAAGGTTAATGCCACAAAACGAATGCCTTTGTTAATCATAAGTAGTAACTTTGATGCAGTAGCGTGTGCAGACCAGGCTGCAGAAACAAATTAGTGGGGGGGCATAAAATGTTCTCGGGGGGGCACAATGGTTTTTCAACACAGGTTCCCTTTTATACGTTTCAGCTGGGACAACAGTGCTGTGGCTTGCTTGGTGCTGCCCACGGTGCTGAACTAAACAGCAGAGAGGCAATTGAAAAATCAAATTGCTCTCTATCTTAAGAACATTCACTTATACAAAAACAGACTGAACGGATATATATAACAGACCTGCTGGGGCAGCGAACTGAGAGCAGGGGACACAAACAGGCTGGATAAGATGGTCAGGAAGGCCAGTAGCGTGGTTGGGGTGGAGCTGGACTCTAGTGAGGGTGGCGGAGAGGAGGAACCTTGCTAAGCTCCAGGCCATCAGGGAAAACCCCTCCCACCCACTATACACAGACTTGGCTGACAGAACAGGAGGAGCATGTTATAGGCTCACACTCCCTAAATGCAGCACTGAACGGCACAGGAAGTCCTTCATTCCGACAGCCATCAGACTATACAATGCATCACTGTGCCTCACTGCATCACTGAGCACAGAGTGACAGTTACCATCTTCCTGGACTCCTACTTTTTAAACACCACTGTGCAATATTACACCTACTGTAGACTTCAGTATATTTTTACTGTATTTATTTACTGTATCTTTTATTCTATTTTTATTCTATTTCATTTTATTCTATTATATTCTTAGGCCATTTGTTTTGTTATTCGTGACTTGTTCTGTCTAAATGTTTAATGTTGAGTGATTTGCAGTGTCAAATTTCCCTCAGGATAATACATTCCTATTCTATTCTGTGCCGTGCTAGCTTCAGTAGTGTTGTTGTTGACATCAGTGCCCACTAGGGCTGTCCCCGACTAAGGATTTGGATAGTCGATTTTTTATTTATTTTTTACCAGGGTGGGCACAGGTGACTCAGTGGGCGGGCCCGGCCCCCTAATGCCCGCCCATGGCGCCGGGTCTGAGCGTGTGTGTGTGTGTGTGGGGGCGGCGTTGTGCAGGTCGCTTGACTGAAACTTTTTTCAAAGTTTGAACGTGTGGGCCAGATTGACGCGACACAAATAGATGGATATTTATCGGCTACTGCCATCGGCACATTTGAGCTTATCGGCCAATAGGCCGATGGCAGTCAACAAGGCACGTATCGGCCGATACCGATACCCGACCGATATATCGGTGCACCCCTAATAAGAACAGATAATGAAATCTACTGTAATGTACAGTAGCTTTTTTATTTTTATCAGGGTGGCACCATTTTGAAAGTATTTTCAAATCTAATTGTTGCTACATGCTAAAAATAGGGAAGAGAAACTAACTGTGCTTCAATATATGTCAATAACGTTACGTTTTGTGGTTTATTATCCAGAATAATATTAAGAGATATTAAAATAATTCATACAGAAGTAATGTGCTTGAAACCCCATAAAGGCTTTTGGGAAGTGTTGTTCGGAAAAATTCCAACACACAACAAGCTATCGGTGTCCTCTACAAAATGGCCGCAAAGAAACTACAATTCCCGACGAAAATGAAAATCTATCTAATAACACTTTAACCTATTGGTAAACTAACATATTGATGATAATATACATTATAACTGCTGTTGTGACATGGTTATGATGTTTATACTTGAATACATTTGACAAAAAAATATATACTTTTGTCAAACAGTCTGGAGAGATTGATTTATGACGTGATGTCATTTTGGGACCGGTACCGGTCCCGTCGAGTGGAAGAGGTTAAATACAGGATTTATACAATAGTTACAGTGCATGCTGTTTGCTACTACACTGGTCGACCAATATGTTTTTCAATGACCGATGCCAATACCAATATTTAGAGAGCAGGCTGGTCAATAAAATATTTTTTCGTTGCACCTGATAAAATACAACAATTTAATTACAACAAATGAGACGCAAAATTGCTGAACTTAAGTTCACTAATGTTAGCTATATTAGCTAGCTAGCTAGCTTAGCTGGTTGATGACAGCTAGGTTTGCACTTGCTAACATTAGCATACATAAACATGGAGTTAGCTTAAATTTTGCCAGACAGAATATTGCCAACCTTTGGATATAAAATATTGCAGTAATTTTCCCTCTTAAAATATTGGTGAACATTGAAGCTTTTGGAGCAATTTAGTCCCTTTCCAGACAAGCTAGCATGCAGAGATTGTTAAGCTATAGCATTGAGCCTGCTAGAGCCCGCTAAAAATGGTAATGTAGGCAGGCCAAATTATTATTATTATTATTTTTAAATAAACCGATACAGATTTTGAAACAGCCGATATAACGACATATCAGTTGACCACAATACTGCACTTTATATAGTCTAGGCTACATTGATCAATAGTTTCTACACAGGATGTATACAGACAAATACAATTATTAGGCTACATATTGAAAGGTTGATGTTAGATTATATAGATTAGTTTAGATAGTGTTGACCTATATACTGCTCTGAAGGGGGTGGAGCGTCTATTGGCGTTGAAATATGATTTTTTTTGTATGCTCTTTTTCTCCGCCTGATTTTCTGTGCTTTTTCCTCCCATCCCAATTTAGTCGTTATGCCAATTCCCCCCTCCCCTACCTGGTCGTTGTGTGCATGTGTCCACTACTGGTCGGTCAAGGGAGCCCTGAGGTCTACCACATGCTTCCTCCGACACATGCGGAGACAGCCAGCGTCTCTCTTTTCACCTGACAGCGAGGACTCTCATTGGTGAAGTGTAACGCGTGGGAGGTCACGCTGCCTTCACCACTTCCTGTCTTTTGCTGTCCAGGCGCCCTGACCTGACCTGTAGGAGTCGCTGTCCACAACGCCAGATTACCACCCACGACTTCCCTCTCGCTAACTCAGCCAAACGAGTTAGTATGACGGCTGGCCCAAGAACACTGTGACCTCTTTTTTTACTTCTAATTTTTACTATGTTTTTATTTCATACTTATCTTGTCATGCACAGTCTCTGGAGCGCAACAGTAAGAAGCATTTTGTACAAAAGTATTCTGTACTTCTGTATGACAACTATTAAAGAAACTTGAAAACTTGAAGCCGGAGGCAATGCTGACACCTGGATTCGAGACCGGAGTCTCTCGCATTGGTGACAAGCGCAATCTCCGCTGCGCCACCCGGCCGCCAATGAAATATAATTGCTTTTGCCAGTTTTTGTCTTGTTTTCTCTTTTATATTGTGTAGCTTTACTGAATGATGTTTCCTTGGTTGTGAGTAGGATGTAGGCCTATAGTGGTGGTTGTCGTTCTGTATTGTATGTTTGTGATATGAACCTTAAATCTGAAGACACCCTGAGGCTATTTCTAATCATATTTCTATATGACAATAATGCCTGCTGGCTACTCTATACCATGAGGAAATAATACAGTGTTGCTACAGTGAGAGGGGATGAAACAGCAGACCTCCATGGGCCAACATCAACATTTGACTTCGATTGAGACCGTTCTTATAATTCTCACACATGAAAAAGAGAGAATAATCTACTTTGAATTCATTAATAGAAATAACAATGTGAACAAATACAAAGATAATTTGCTTTAAAAAAAAGTTTAAAAAAAGTAAGATAAAATAATAAACAAAACAGTCTTTTGTCCGGAAAGGAATAGGAAGAAGCGTGTCCTACGCATTATTGCAATGTAGCCTTAAAGGTTTTTCCAAACACTGTAACATTTTCAACAGAATCATCTGCAAACAAAATCACTTGTCCATTGATCAAGTTAATATATAATAATTGCTGTTAATAAATAATAGTTATTTTATAATCAATAGGCTACTGTCCATCTAGTATTTTTAGAAAGCAAAAGGTATATGTTGACTAGATCAGAACAAACAGAGCTTTAACTTTGATCAGACTGTTTATAGTCACCCCCCCCCCCCCCCCCACACACACACACACACACACACACACACACACACACACACACACACACACACACACACACACACACACACACACACACACACACACACACACACACACACACACACACACACACATGCGTGCATACACATGGTTAGCATTGCCTTGCATCGGTGGTGATGGTTTGGCTACTACGCAAATAAAGCATCCATGTTACCAGCCTGGCTGGTCTTGTTTTAAAATCTTAGTATGACTAGTGGAATTATTTAATCAAGATCCTCTTGGTTATTTAATTGGTCGCAGGGAGGTCCATCAGCCAATCAGGGGGCCCCTTGAAACGTCAATCAACATCTCAACTAACATTGCAACCGACCAATCAGAGGGCCCCCCCCGAAACATCAACCCCCATGTTAATATTGTTGCAACCAAACAGCAAAATGTCAGAACGTCTGAACTCCTCTGGTGCAGAGATCTGTTTTAAAGTAACA
>NC_140184.1:58534882-58608011 GCF_963971535.1 Notolepis coatsorum | reverse complement strand
CCGGCCCTCCCATGCGGGACATTAGACTTCTATCTTCTAGCTGATGAACATTGGACGCTCAAGCGCTGACCCTGACCGTCGAGAAGAGAGCTGCCTGCTTCAGCCCAACCCAGCTATTAACACATTGGTTGCCAGCAGGGGGTGCGCGATTGATCGCTTGAGTGCCAGCGCTTTAGTCAATGAGAGGACGAGCACATTTGCGAACGCATAAACTATCTTAAATTATGGCTATGTGTCTAATACACCCGTCGCTTATCAATGACTTGCTTGCAGTCAACATGTATGAAACGGATTGTTTTTTCATCAGTACATTTCCGTTTTATACCGTTTTGAATACGAGTATAGTTTTGAAGATTTCTAGTGATTCCAGAAAAATCCGCGAAAATAGCTCTTTAGTGGAATACACAAAACACATTGTCATTTTTCGGCCTATTTATAAATCGTTTTCAAATAAACGCTAGATTATTGATAGTATATTATGTGTACTTATGCACGCTAGAGAAGCGGGCTGAAAAATCGATTATCCATGACCTGGTCAGCGCTAACGATGTATATAACCTAGTTATATGAGTACTGGCTAAGCGTCCCGCTCTTAAGCCATACCGAGATATACCTCATCTCATGTACCTATTGTACTCCATCAACGAAAAAACCAAATACACCCCTCACCTGCCAGGCCCCGCCGCTAGTGGCGTGCTACTTAGTACTGGGCATGGCCACCACTCACTCTTCCTCAGAAAAAATTGTTTCCAAAGAAAAGTTTCCCCAAGGGAACTCAGGGCACGGTAAGAGCGGGACGCTTAGCCAGTACTCATATAACTAGGTTATATACATAACCTGTCGTTATATATCGTACTTGCATCGCGTCCCGCTCTTAAGCCATACCAAGATATGGGGTAGAGCGGACGCGAGGCCCGACAGATGCACCCCCTGACGCCATAGCCCATGTGCTGCACACAGCAGCATCACACCTGGACAAGAGGCAGGGGAACTATGTGAGAATGCTATTCATCGACTACAGCTCTGCATTCAATACCATAGTCCCCTCCATACTCATAGCCAAGCTCAGGGACCTGGGCTTGGGCTATGACCTCTGCCAGTGGGTCTTGGACTTCCTGACTGGCAGACCCCAGGTGGTGAGAGCAGGCAACTGCACCTCCTCATCCATCACCCTCAACATAGGGGCCCCCCAGGGCTGTGTTCTGAGTCCCCTCCTCTACTCCCTGTACACACACGACTGTGTGGCTCAGCGGAGTAGCAATACAATCATCAAATTTGCTGACGACACAGTGGTGGTGGGCCTGATCTCTGCCAACGACGAGAGGGCCTACCTGGAAGAGGTCAAGGTCCTGGCGGGATGGTGCCAGGAAAACAGCCTCTCCCTGAACGTCAGCAAAACAAAGGAGATGATTGTGGACTTCAGGAGGTCCGGGGTCAAGGACTACAGCCCCCTCAGCATCGACGGGGCACCGGTTGAGAGAGTCAACAGCTTTAAGTACCTCGGAGCCTACATATCCGAGGACTTGACATGGACCACACACATTGACAGTGTTGTGAAGAAGGCACGACAACGCCTCTACTTCCTCAGGCGCCTAAGGAAGTTCCAAGTCAGTCAGAAGATCCTTAAGAACTTCTACTCATGTACAATAGAGAGCATCTTGACCGGCAACATCACCTCCTGGTTTGGGAATAGCACTGCACAAGACCGAAGCAGACTACAAAGAGTGACACGTTCAGCCGAACGCACAATTGGAGGGGGGCTCCCCACCCTCCAGAACATTTACAACAAGCGTTGCACGGGCAAGGCTAAGAGAATCATTAAAGACTCCAGTCACCCGAACAACTGCCTCTTTGAACTGCTGCGGTCAGGCAAGCGATACCGGAGTCTCAAGGCGAGCACAGAAAGACTCAGAAGAAGCTTCTATCCCCAGGCCATCAGGCTGCTAAACGAACAATGAATGAACACTACACAACAACAACCACCATAGATCCTCCCCTACACAACAACAACCACCAAACGCACATAGCACACACATCCACACGCACACACTCACTTTAAACAAACACACTGTAGCACCCACTCCACACACTTTATAGCACACACCCACTTTAAACAAACACACTGTAGCACCCACTCCCCACACTTTATATTTATTGATGAAGGATTGCACTACAACTCGTACACCTTACTGTAAATTGTACCTAAAATTGTACCTCATCCCATTTCTGCTTTGCACTAGATAGTACTGTACATTAGTACACTGCATAGTATTGTATATTATATGGTAACTCAGAACATTGTACATATGTCTATACCGAACACTGTGACCTCATTTTTCTTCTTCTAAACTACATGCTATATTATGTTATTTGATACTATCTTGTCTAGCACAGTCTCTGGAGCGTAACAGTAAGAAGCATTTTGTATGAAAGTATTCTGTACTTCTGTATGACAACTATTAAAGAACTTGAACTTGAACTTGAGGACCCGTAAGCCCACATCAAGGGGAAAGGGGAGTCCCGTCACCCCATCCTTCCTAATGAAGAGGGGGCGCAGTCAACTCCACCCGAGTGCGAACAAGAGGGAACTAGAACCCCTTGAACACACAGCACAGGCGGAACCACGTGTGACACAACACACTGTGGCCCATACCCACACACCCCTGCTACCCCACCAAAGGACGGGAAGCAGGAGAGGCCACAGACCTCAGAACCGCCTGGGAGACAGAACCCCCGGTCATGTCCATGAGGTAAAACCTTACGAAGGGACCCGGGGAGGACCATGAAGCTGCAGCACAGATGTCCTCCACCGAGGCCCCACCCAGCAGAGCGGCAGAGGCCGCCACCCCACGAGTGGAGTGCGCCCTGACGCCCCCAGGGGGATCCAGCCCGGCCAACGTGTAGCAGAGGGCAATGCCCTCGCACAACCAATGGGACAGGTGCTGTTTCGATAGTGCCTTACCGGCACGAGAACCACCGTACCAGACAAAAAGCTGATCGGTAGCCCTGAGGCCCTGAGTACGGCTGAGGTAAATCCCCAAGCACGGACCGGACATGACAGGTGAAGGCCCGCCTCCAACTCACTAGCGTGAGGAGGTGGATGAAACGCCTGAACCACAATATCCCTGGAGCGGAAGGAACTCCGGATATTTTTAGGCACGAAGGCAGGATTAGGCCGCAGAGTGGCACCGCAATCGGAACGAAAGACAGGCACTCTGGTCGTACCGAGAGAGCACAAAGCACACCCACTCGTTCAGCGGAGGTGACGGCCAGCAAGAACGCGGTCTTGAACGACAGCTGTTCCAACGGCGCTTGCTCAAGAGGCTCAAACGGGGCCAAGGACAACCGACCGAGGACCAATTGAAGATCCCAACTCGGAGCCAAAGAGCGTTTTACCGGCTTAACGCGTCGGGCGCCAAGCAGGCAACGCTTCACAAGAGGGTGACTGAACAAAACATCACCCTCAAATCCCTCATGATAAGAGGATATAGCTGCTGCATATACCCTCACCGTCGAAGCCGACAGTCTATCAAGGAGAGACTGGAGGAAAACAAGGACGGTATCCAGGGGGCAGGACACCGGTCCCTGCCCCCCGCCTTACACCACTCTTGGAACATACGCCATCTGCCCGCGTAAGCGCGACAGTGGAGGGAGCATGCGCATTCCGGATGGTATCAACCACAGAAGGGTCCATCCTCTCCGGACTTACCCTCTCACCAGCCAAACCATCAGACGTTGGCACAACACCGGGTGCTGAACAGCGACCCGTGTGCTTGAGTGAGGGCCTTCGCTGACCAAGGAATAGGCCATGGCGGAGCTACCAGTAGCTGGATCAGGACCGGGAACCACACGGCTTCGCCCCGTTCCGGCGCAATCAGGATCAAGGACCTGCGCTCCTCAACGTACCCGCCCCAACAACTGACCTAACAGATGTATGGGGAAAAAATCCCAGGCGGCACGGCATCGGTCCCAGACCTGCCTGGCTACGTCCGGACGTAATCCCCACCCGTCAGGATGAGGACCGCCCCGCGACATTACACCTGTACCCACATTCACCCTGCCGGGGATGTGGGGAGCCCTCAGGCCGCGCAGATGGAGGACGCCCATAGCCAGCCGCCCGCTGCCCGGTGCAGACGGGGGGAGCGTACTCCTCCCTGTCTGTCGATATACGACACTGACGTCGTATTGTCCGTCCTGATCAACACCGTTTGAGGACCAGAAGGACCGCTTTCAATACCAACACATTGAACGTAGTGCAGACCGGCCAGCATGGTTTGCCAGCTGCCCCCTACTGCGTTGGCCCGACGCGTCTCCAGCGAGGGAGGTGTCGGTGAAAAACGTGACGTGTGACAGCCTACTGCCCATGGGGACCCCCCTGGTGAGGAACCCCCCAGGGCGAGGTCCCCCAGTACTGACACGGGAACCTTAGCCGCTTCCACTTGCCTCTCACCGGGTCTATTTCCATACTGGAAAACCCACCTCCGTAACCCCCTCCTGGGGTGAAGAGGAGGCCAAGAGGGACCACGGAATGAGCAGATGCCATCATACCGAGCAGGCGTATCACGGACAGCGCCGTAACCGTCCTAGGACGGAACCTCCCGAGCGCGTCGACAACACGCTCTGAGAGGGATGCCCATAGCACTCCAACCATTGACTGGGAAGAGGAGTACTCTACTTTCAGTCTACAGCTAACCCCAGGCTGGTAGGAACCTGCCTGGTACGAGACCCGACGATCCACCTTGACCGCCAAGGACCAGAACGTTGTCAGGGCAGAATACACTTCGTAACCCCTGACGATGAAGAGGCCCCAGTGCGGCCTCCACGCACTTGGTGAAGATGCGGGGAGCCAGAGAAAACCGAACGGCAGCCTCTGGTACTCATACGCTAACCCTGCAAAGGAAGCGTAGGTAAGCCCTAGGATGGAAGATCGGAGATGCGAATACGCATCCTACAGGTCTATGGAGGAGAACCAGACCCCCACCTGACAGTGTTCAACAGGTAGGAGACGATCCAAAAAATGCAGAACCTTCCCATGGGACAGGTCCAGCATGGGTCTGTAACCCCCCCTCCCGATTTCTCAGGCACCAGAGAACACCGGGAGGAAAACGCCACGACGATGGCTTGCTTCGTCCACAGAGATTGGATCTCGTTGACCAGAGCTGTCACTGCTGGTGACCCTGACAATAGGGTCTGTACCAAACCCGAAAACGGGTGGGGTTGTGTAAATACAAGTCCCCGCATCAGCGTTCTCTCCATCCACCTCGACATATGGTACTGCTGTAGCCATATGTGACGACACTCCCAACGCACCCGCCGCCATGTGGCGCAGGTCCGCCAGGAACTGTAGATAGGCGGCCCGGTCCCACCCACTGTGCGTAGCCAACCCTGGACCCGTGCGAGCAGAGCGTTCCGTGGAGTCGGGTCGGAACCTGACACTACCCACGAGGCAATCGCACCCAAGGGGGGACTCCGACAGAAAGGGCCGGGTTGATACGGGGGAAGCTGACATCAATCTAGGTGACAAAAGCCCCCCCACTGAACACCCCTCCAGAACATGCTGAGGAGTTGTTCTGCAGCCGGACATGCAAGGCGTGAGGACCCCATGGGTTCCTACACACCGTAGCCCTGCAGTGATATTACTACCACCTAAATCACGCGCACCTCTTCTTTTCAGACCACTGCCGATCTCGCGGGAGTGGGAGGCACCAACATGATACCTGGCCTGGCGAAGGCGAGGCCGGGGAAGCCCGCACTGTGTGCCTCAAAAAGGTTTCGAGCCCCCCTGCTGACAACACTTATAGTTGACAGACGTAACACCAGGCTCAACCAACACAGCTTATGGTGTGGGAGCCGCTTGACAGCACAACATTCTCACGGACAGACCCAGGCTCAGCCATCAACTGGGTGTCAGCCCCTGTCCCCATGAGAAGCGAAAAGTGGGGCCGCACGCGCTTCAACGAAGGCACGTGGCCCGCAGCCAAAGGAAACAATCAGAGCCCCCTTTTTCCGCTGGTGTTGGGGGAGGGAGTGATCAGAGAGCGGGCTGCTCGCGGCAGGACGGCGACGGCTTGTATATTCCAAACCGAGCCCATCTGTAACTGCATCTCTTGCAATGATGACACAACTCGTCTTTGATCTTTACTGATTGGCTTTATTTCCGTTCGAAGAGAACATCTTTATTCCGAACCGTAAAACTGTGAAAACATACATGAAATACAATAAATCACGGATCAAACCATAACAACATACATACAATTTATCGGTCGTTGCAAAGTTGGTTGTTAACCCACTGAACTTAACTACAAACGCATTACGGCCCCAAACGTACCTTGTTGACTGCATGCAATATGAGAGGACAGTTAAGAGCTCTGGTGTCGATGTGGCTTGTCTGAGGCTGGTGGAGAAGTGAAGTAACGAACCTTATAGTGTCTCTCTATTTATACACTATGGCCGGGACTACTATGACATCACAATGTTCCAGAGCGTTCTAGCCTGTTCTAACCGGTCTACTATGACATCACCGCTGCAGTTACACTCCCACCAAGCATATATAAGCATTGTATATGATTCTTACGATAACTGCCCACATAATGCCTAAACGTAACGCAATAACTACAAATAACTACAATACTATGGTCCTTGGCCGCCACCGGACGAATCACCTCAGCCTGTAGGAGAGAAAAAGATAGAAAGATAGAATGATAGAGATATAGAGAAAGCTAGAGGGCGCAAGAGGCGTCATTCTGCTTCCACCAGCGTCACCGTCTTATGGATGGGCCTCTCCAGGACGACTGGTGTGGAGATGCGCTTGCCTTTCTTATCAAGATTGGGGTCGCTGATAAGCAACTTAAGGCGTCGCACTCTCCCGTCTCTCCCTGGATACACTTCGATAACCTTCGCCATCCTCCACTGGTTACGTGGTGTGGACTCATGCTGTAGGAGTACAATGTCGTCGACCCTTGCGTTCCTACGATCCTTGGTCCACTTCTGTCTCGGTTGGAGTGTCGTGAGGTACTCCTTCTTCCATCTGGTCCAGAAGTGGTTGGCTAAGAGTTGCACTCGCCGCCATCTTTTGCAGAGGTACAGATCTTCCTTGACGAACCTTCCGGGCGGCGGAGCGAGGATTGTGGACTTCATGGTCAGGATGTGGTTTGGTGTCAGAGGCTCTGGGCTAGATGGATCATTGAGGCAATCGACGGTCAGAGGTCGGCTGTTTACCACCGCCATGACTTCATATAGGAACGTACGTAGAGAGGAGCAGTCAAGTTGTGTGGCTGACTGCGCTAGAATGGCCGTCAAGACACTTTGGATGGTACGTATTTGTCTTTCCCAGGCACCCCCCATATGACTTGCCGCAGGGGTGTTCAGGATGAACTCGCATCCAAGTTCCTTGCACTCTTCCGGATCCATTTCTTTCAGTGCTCTAGCGAACTCTCCTCGTGCGCCAACGAAGTTTGTGCCTTGATCGCTTCTTATCTGGCGTACATTTCCCCGAATGGCGATGAAAGCGCGCAGCACATTAATGAAGGCATCCGTGGTCAAGTCATCGAGCATTTCGATGTGGACGGCTCGGGAACACATGCATGTAAGTAACAATCCGTAACATTTAGCTCTTTCCTGCCTTCCTTTACGTGGAATGGTCCAAAACAGTCCATCCCGCAGTCGGTGAATGGTGGCGCAGTTTCCATTCGTTCCTCCGGGAGGTCTGCCATTCTTTGCTGTTCCGTGCATCGTCTGAACTTCCTGCACGTAATGCACTTGTAGATATGGGATGATGCTGCCTTACTGCCGCCTAGTATCCATATACCATTGGATCGGAGCGCATTCATGGTCATCCCTCGTCCTTGATGGTGCACTCTCTCGTGATAGTGCTTGACGAGTAACCCCGACACATAACTGTCCTTCGGAAGGACAGCTGGATGCTTCACCTGTGTCTGTAGGGCGGCATGCGTTAGGCGCCCGCCAACTCTGAGGACGCCGTGGTCGTCCAGGAATGGCCCTAACCGGTGCAGCGTAGTGGCTCTGCCCTTGACTGGTGTCTCCTGTTGGCTCTGGAGTGCCTGTATGTCTTGCGCAAAGGTCGCTTCTTGCACCATCTTGATTATGGTTAGCTCCGCTTCTCTCCTTCCCTCTAGGCTGGTGGCTTCACAGGACTTTGGCTGGCGCCCTTTCCTTTCCTTTACATGGCGCTGGAGTCTGGCGATAGCTTTCACCAGCCTGGACCAGTCTGAGAACTTGTGTACGTGCTCTAGCAGCGGCCAGACTTCTTTCACCCCTGTGGTGAGCACTTGGGCCTTCCTAAATTCCGGGTCGTCACTTGCAATCTCTCCCACCTTGCCTTCTCCGCTTGGTAGCCCTTCCTGCCAAAGAAAGTCTGGGCCGGTGACCCAGTTAGAGGCTATCAGTGGATCTGCTGCGAGCCCCCTTGAAGCATGGTCGGCTGGATTGTCTTCCGACGCCACGTACCTCCATTGTGTAGACTCTGTGCTTTGCTTGATCCGTTCTACGCAATTTGCTACGAACATGTGAAACCTTCTGGCTTCGTTATTGATGTACCCCAGTACAACCCTTGAATCCATCCAAAATACTTCTCGTAGGCACTCGACTTCCAGTTCCTTCTTGAGCATATCACTGGTGCGGACGGCTAACACCGCTGCTGCCAACTCGAGCCTGGGTATGGTTGTGACTTTAGTAGGAGCGACTCTTGATTTTCCCATTACTAAGGTACAATGGGCTTCGTTTGACTTACTCACTGCTCGAAGGTACGAGCACACTCCATAGCCGTCCATACTGGCATCGGCGAAGTGGTGCAGTTAGTAGTGCTGAACCTTGAAGCTTAATGGCACGTAGCATCTTGGAATCTTCACCCCTGCCAGCTTGTGGAGGTCTCGGAGCCAGCACTCCCACCGTGGTCGTAGGTCATTGGGTAGCGGGTCGTCCCAACTGAGTTTGTCCCGGCACATCTGTTGTAGAATCTGCTTGCCTCCCAGGATGAAGGGCGCCACAAATCCCAGCGGATCGTATACCGAAGCGACCGTGGACAAGACTCCGCGTCGGGTACTCGAATTCTCTTTGATGGTCACTCGGAACTGGAACTCGTCAGACGACACGCACCACTGCACCCCGAGTACTCTCTCCAGGTGCAGCTCCCCTAGTGCCATATCCTTGTCGCTGGGAGCTTCGGCACACTCTTCCCTTGGGATTGTGGCTAGGACTGCCTTGCTGTTCGAGATGAACTTATGCAGCCGGAGGTTGCCTGTGCTGCAAAGCGCTCTTGCTTCTTTCACCAGCTGGATGGCTTGGTCGACAGATGCTACGCTTGCCAGTCCGTCATCAACGTAGAAATTCCTTTGGATAAACCTTATAGTGTCATCACTAAAGGTTCCTCGTCCTTCGGCCGTGATGTGCTTGAGTCCGTAGTTTGCACAGCCCGGTGACGAAGCTGCCCCAAACAGATGGACCCTCATCCGATAGATGGACGGTCGGTCTTCTAGGTTTCCCTCATCCCACCAAAGGAATCGGAGGTAATCTTGGTCTTCTGCCTTGACATGGAACTGATGGAACATGCGTTCTATGTCGCACATGATTGCCACAGGCCCTCGTCGGAAGCGATACAGCACTCCCACCAAGGCGTTGGTCAACTCTGGACCTGTCAGCAGATGGTCATTCAAGGATACGCCTTGATACTTGGCGGAGCAATCGAAGACCACCCGTATCTTCCCAGGCTTTTGTGGATGATACACCCCATGATGTGGGATGTACCACGCTGGCGCCTTGCC
This sequence comes from Notolepis coatsorum, assembly GCF_963971535.1. Classification (NCBI taxonomy): domain Eukaryota; kingdom Metazoa; phylum Chordata; class Actinopteri; order Aulopiformes; family Paralepididae; genus Notolepis; species Notolepis coatsorum. The sequence continues at coordinate 58,598,232 of NC_140184.1, read as the reverse complement.
GATGTCTTCCTTGGGGACCCGCTCTGCGTCTCCGCAGGTTATGGTCGCCTCCATGAAGGTCTTGTAGTCCTGGTAGTACTGCGCATCTTTCCGCAGCTTCCTCTCTAGGCTGTTGAGCCGATGGATGGCATAGATCTTATTATCCGGTAACTTAGGCTTTTCCTTCATGAATGGCAGCGGCATTTCATAATGACCGTTGCTCTTTAGCTTGATGCCCTTCTTCAGTTCCGACATGAACCGTAGATCCTCTTGCGATATAGGGTTGGCCTCTGCCGCTCTTTCCGAGAAGTCGGCCTCCAGCCTCTTTAGTACGTCTGTAGGTAGCACAACTTCTTTGATCTGGGTTCTATTGACATAGTGCACTTCCCTGGTGAGCCCTGCCGAGGCCGGTAACCCTGGCCTCACTTGCTTTACCAGGACGTGGTGACTGAGTCCGATGGTATCTCCATAGTGGAGCCCCGGGGTTCCATATCCCACCACGCTCCAGCCTAAGTTTGTTTGCACTGCAAACGGCTGGTGGTCCTCCCCCGCCACCGTGACTAGTGGCCTGAGGGCTTGAGGGCAGTTGTAGCCAATTAGCAGGCCAACATCACAGCGTTGTTCCGGCGCGATATTCTCTGCTAGATGTGCCAGATGAACCCATGCCTTCGCTGTCCCTGGGGTGGGATTATGGCCTCTGTTTGCCGGGATAAAGTCTCTTGAGTAAGTCACTGGCAGCGGAATTAGCTTGGTTGACTGGAATCCTCTTACTTGTAGGCCAGTTCGTTTCCAACAGGGCACGACTGTGTTTCTGGAAGCCAGTGTCGAGAGCTGTAACTGCTCTGTTTCGCCCTTGATGTTGAGAGTCTTTGCTGTCTTCTCGAGGATAAAGGTGGTGTCACTTTGATTATCGAGGAGTGCATACACCAGGACTTCCCGGCTGGGCTCCGCTTTAGCTGAGACCCACACTGGAACTATTGTGGAGGTATGCGTGCCCCCATCCTTCTGGATGACTCTAAATGACGTTGCCTGGTGTGGCAGCGTATTTGTACCTTTGTTTAGGTACTTAGCCCGGTTCCTTGCGTCCGACCTTTCCTCCGTGGTGGGTCTATCTCTACAGTCCCTGGCGGTATGGCCGGACTTCAGACACTCGAAGCACAACTGCCTTTCGCGAGCAAACGTGTTCCGTTCAACCATGCTCTTCTGCCTAAACTTGCAACACTCTTGTAGGCTATGGCCGCTCGTCGCACAAAGGACGCAGTGTGTGGCGCCGGCTGTCTCCTGGGCGCTAGCTGTTAAGACTCTTGCTCCAGGCTCCCTGCGTCTTGCGCCCGGGTCCCTCATACCGTCCCGTGGGTTCAGCCTCTTTCAGTTCTCGCGCTGCGGCCGTCTGCGTGCGTACTCTACGCTCTTCGGGCTCCTCCTCCACCAGCGTCTCGGACTGGCTGCCCCTATCAGACATCTTGATGTAATACCCGGATGTTCTAGAATGTTCCGGAAGGTTGTAGATGTTCGATGGTCTAGAATGTTCCGGAAGGTTGTGGATGTTCGATGTTCTAGAATGTTCCGGAAGGTTGTGGCAGCGATAATGTTCTAGACTTGCCGAGCCATCTTGGTGCTCAAGTTTTACTGTAACTGCATCTCTTGCAATGATGACGCAACTCGTCTTTGATCTTTACTGATTGGCTTTATTTCCGTTCGAAGAGAACATCTTTATTCCGAACCGTAAAACTGTGAAAACATACATGAAATACAATAAATCACGGATCAAACCATAACAACATACATACAATTTATTGCAAGGTTGGTTGTTAACCCACTGAACTTAACTACAAGCGCATTACGGCCCCAAACATACCTTGTTGACTGCATGCAATATGAGAGGACAGGTAAGAGCTCTGGTGTCGATGTGGCTTGTCTGAGGCTGGTGGAGAAGTGAAGGAACGAACCTTATAGTGTCTCTCTATTTATACACTATGGCCGGGTCTACTATGTTCCAGAGCGTTCTAGCCTGTTCTAACCGGTACTACTATGACATCACCGCTGCAGTTACACCATCCAACATGGCCGATCCCTCGGCCGCCAAGGCTGTCGGCCTTGTGGACACCTGTCGATTCAACGCCCAGGATACCTCTGGCGGGGGAAAACATGGCCGCCTGTCGAGGGCCTCGTCATCGCCGCTGACGAGGCCGTGCTCTCTCTTCTTCTGGCTGCGCGGTGTGAGGCGGTGTGGGGCCTAGGACAATACCGCCCGCGCTCCAGCGGAAGACAAAAATCCTCTGCGGAGAGGGGAGCCCTGAGCACAGCGAACACAGTTACTAATCGCTGCCAATTCCATACCGTGGCGGTACAGGCTTTAGCAGCCCACCAGCCACTCGAGCTGTACTGTATTATACCCATTCTGCAATCTGTTAATAAGATTTTCATTCAATCAATCACAGTGCAGATTGATTGATTGATTGAATGAAAGTTGTATTAACAGATTGCAGAATGGGTACAATACAGTACGGCTCAATACACACAAGTGTTAAGGGGATGCAGACAAGAGAAAGACTTTCGTCTTGTTTACATCAGGGTCCCCCATTTTCAATTCATAATGCATTGTAAGTAAGGGTGCAACTTGCTCCGTGCAATCCATTCTTTGTGGATTTAGCCCATAGTCTCAGGTTACATGCCTGAGAAGTAAAATGTGGAGCCCGGAGTTTTTTTTCTCATGCATTTTCATTGACTCCATTCCAATGGGTGCAATACCATCTGGGAGATGATAGGGGGCGGTATTTGCCCTTTTCGAGCTCAGAGCCAGTCCCAATGATAACGTGAGGCTGGATGGATGAAAAATGTATGGACATCGCTAATAAAATAAATAACTATTAAATAACGAGATTTCTCGTCCTTGGCACTCAACGCATGGCGGCCAACAACGAGATTTCTCGTCGTTGGCACCCAATGTGTTAAACAACAGGTAGCTTTATTTGTTTGGTGGCGGTTGATGCTACCTCAGCAGCTCGCAGCTGCACTGTGAACTGTGTCATTAGAGGGAGGAGGGTAGAGAGGTTTCAGGCTACTTCTATCACTTCCTACAGTAATTGTGCTTCCTATAACTTTGGATATTAATTCATATGGCCAATTATGATTCCCCACCCTCCACCCCCTGTTCATGTAACAAAAAGGGCTTATTTCAGGACCATTTCGATTGGCTCTTTAAGGAATCTCATCAGAGATTCAGACAGTGATGTTGTTTTGGTGCCCCACGTTGCCATGACCTTTGGGTACGGAAGGCGACGTTACATAACCAAAGCCTTACGTGAAAAGAGATGACATTGGAGCACCAAATACATTGTGTGACAGTATATATATATATATAAAACAAGTCACACGCTGTGCAGTGTCCCCTTCCAGCAGGGCCGGCGGACAGCGGTGTGTGCCCTCCCCCCCCCCAGTAAGGGATTAAACCAGGACAGCTGACAGAGGAGATGTAAAGCACGCCAGTGGCACCGCTGCCCTTTGTAAACAGTCCATCTGTGTGTGTGTCCTTATACCCCCCACACACACACTATTCCACTCCCCCACACACCCCTCCCTGCCCGCTTTTCTCCTGCTAGGGGGGGGGGCCCTCGTTAATTTGACCTCTCGGATAAGAACCCCCTACTAGAATTATCCCTCCTCCTACCCACCACCACCACCAGCATCCATTTAAAATATGACTCAAGTCTTGAGGGATGCTCTGGCTGACTCGGGGGCAAACGCATTAGTCTTAAGTTGAGAAGCCGACCAGTACGTGAACCGCCTGATATATTTAAAGCCAATTAGCAAGGAGTGCAGGGGCAGGAGGGCTGGGCTCTCGTTCATGGAGAGATAGCGAGGGAGGAGGCAGAGACATGCAGGGCTGTAGTGGGCAGTCTTGCTTTGGAGCGCCACAGAAGCCACGGGCCCCAGCGCTCTGATTACTGGTGGTAGGGAGGAGAGTGACTGAAAGAAAGACATTCTCATAGATTTGAATGCAGCACTTACTACCATGAACAGCACCAATGTTTTCCAAGAGCTTTTCCAAGAGGATGCTGCCAAGAGATACGTGAGACAATTAAGATAACCGTATCAGTTTATACATGGGGTTTCTTTTGTACTGCACAGGCATATTTTTGTTTTTGCTATAGCTAATAAAATATGGACTAGTGCAGATGCACCGATACTAGTAGTAATGAATGAATGAAAACGTTATTTAACAGATTGCAGAATGGGTACAGTACGGCTCAATACACACAATTGTTAAGGGGATGCAGACCAGAGAAAGACGTTTGTCTTGTTTACATCATCAGGGTCCCCCATTTTCAATTCATAGTGACATTTATGACATACACAACATCAAGTCAAGTCAAGAGTTTTAATTGTCACGGCATACAAGTATACAATGAAATGCGGGTGGTCTTGCCCACAACGATGTGCAATACAGTGGTACAACATATAATAGAATCCAATAAAAAACAACATTGTGCAATAAACAGGTAACAGGTAACATGGTGTGACATCTCGGTATCTGTACATAGTTATTTACAGAGCATATAGGACATGCTAGGTAGCTTTGGTAGTGCAATACACTGTTCCTGTTATTCTAATTTAAAGTGGCCTTTCCTTTTGGCCATAAGTGTGCGTGTGTGCGTCATGAGTGTGTGCCCGCTCATGTTAAAGTGTTAAGTGGCTACTAGTGTGTGAGCGTGCACAGCGTGTGTGTCTTCATGTGTGCTTGTGTGTGGATAGTTCAGTGTTCTGTGGCACTCAATGTTCATTGTTCAGGGCTCTGATGGCCTGGGGGAAGAAGCTGAGCCTAAGCCGCTCTGTCCTAGTAGCTGGGGTTCGCAGGCGTCTGCCTGACCTCAGCAGCTGGAACAGGCTGTTATTGGGGTGGTGAGGGTCTTTCATTATCCTGCAGGCTCTGGATTTGCACCTCTTGTTGTATAGAACCTGCAGGGGAGGTAGTGCAATACCTGTGGTACGCTCGGCTGAGCGCACCACTCTCTGTAGGGCCTTCTTGTCCTGTGCCGTGCTGTTTCTATACCAGGCAGTGATGTTTCCGGTCAAGATGCTCTCTACAGCTCCTGAGTAGAAGGACTGGAGTATCTTCCCCGATACTCTGAACTTCCTTAACTGTCTCAGGTGGTAGAGGCGCTGTTTCGCCTTCTTTACTACTGTGTCTATGTGTCTATTCTGCCGAGTTTTGAGCTGAGGGTTTTTTCAACCTGTAACTTGTTCTTGTCAGAGACCAGCAGGGCTGAGTCGTCCGCGAACAAGAACAAGTTGCAGTCACAAGCTGACGATGTCATTTGCATAAATTATGAACAGTAGCGGTCCTAATATGCTTCCTTGTGGAACACCACAGCTCACTGTGAGGGGGGGGGGCGGGGATAGAGTACCGTTTACCTCCACCATCTGTTCTCTTCCCTCCAGGTAGGATTGCATCCAGCTCACTGATAGACTATCAAAACAAATTGCTTTTAGCTTGTCAATCAGAATGGAGTGATTGACAGTGTCTAAGGCCTTTTGTAGGTCCAGCATGACCATGCCGCAGTATTTGCCCACATCCACCTCTTGTTTGATGTGGTCGTTCAAATAGAGAAGGCATGTGTCAGTGGAGTGGGAGGTTCTGAAGCCAGATTGGAATTCGTAGATTAGATTTTTCTCTGCTAGGTACTTTTCGACCTGTTCGTAGACTATTTTTTCCATGACTTGCCGGGGTCTAATTTGCTGCCCTTTTTGTGCAGGGGGGTCACTCTCGCAATTTTGAAGTCCTTGGGGACATGTCCCTGTTTTATGGAGAGGTTTATTACATGTATGTGTGTGATGACTGGGGTGATGGCGGCTGCTGAGTCTCTGAGGAATTTGGAGGTGATGTTGTCATGGCCAGTGGCCTTGTTAGGTTGGAGGGCGCTCAGTTTTTTGAGTACCTCATCTCTTGTTACCATTTCCAGTTTGAAGTCGTCTTTGCGGACCCTTAGGTTTTTGTAGTATGCTACTATGTGCTCTACCCCATAATGCCCTGAGTGGGAGGGTAGTTTATTAACCAGTGTTGTGGCTATGTTTGTAAAGAATATGTTTAGGTATTTGGCCACATCCAGTTTGTCTGTGATGAGAGTTTTTTCTGTCTTTGTGTTTGTTTGTAAATCTGGTTTTTAGTTTTTTTGCTGCAGCCTAGTTGGTTGTTGAGTAATTTCCAAAGTTTGCAGGGTTTGTTTTTGTTTTCTTCAGTTTTGTCATTGATTTTTGCGGTTTTGATCGTGGTGTTTACGTCATTTCTTAGTCTGTTTCTTAAAATTTTTAGTTCAACCACATGGGCTTGGAGTTCACTGTTTGAGCTTTTGGTAAGCTTTGTCTGAATTTTATGAAGTTCCAAGCATTTTTTGTCTCTGGTTTTCATAGCGGTCAGTATTTCAGTGTGCATCCATGATCCATGGTTCAGCGCGATTTTTAACCCTGGTGCCATGTTGTTAAGTATTGTTGTGAATTTGGTTTTGAATCCAAGCCATGTTTCTTCAACCAGTGTACCACTGAGCTCATCTGACCAGTCCATGCTCTCCAGTCCTTGGTTAAAGGCCTCTCTAGAGTAGGTTTTGAGGTCCCTAGATGTGACTGTTTTGTGACAGCCGGCCTTTTGTTTTAGTTTTTTGCAGGTACAGAATATCATATAATGATCACTTAACCCGCATGCTATCACCCCTTTTTTGGAGATCATGGACTTGTCAGAGGTTAGAATTAGATCAATGGTAGTTTGTGTTGAATCACATACTCTTGTGGGTTGGGTGATTAGCTGGCTGAAACCGTGCAGATTACAAAACCTACCGAAGGCCTTGAAGACGGGTGCTTCTTTACGTAGCATATCCGTGTTACAGTCCCCGATAAGTATCTTTTCTACACATTCCACCCCAGCTAAACACTAAACACCCATCCAGTGTGTCATAGAAGCCACTCTGCTCTGGTGGTCTATAGATTGTGCCTACTAGTACGGATTTCGCCCCTTTCTAATACAATTTCAACCCAAACAGTTTCAATTTCATCATGGTTCAGGTCAGTACGGTTGATGAATTTGGTATCTTTATGAATATACACACAGACACCCCTGATTCCTATCCGTCCTGACTATTGAATAGTTTTCGATTTCTATCTCTGGACCCTGTACAGATGTAATCTAGTTTAGTGTCTGTGAAACACAATATGTTTGCCTTACCGTTCATAAACAATTGTCTGATTTCAGCCAGTTTAGGTCTCAGGTGGAATATGTGGAGTCCATTTGCGTTTGTTATCTGGTTTATGTCGTTGAGTTCAAGGTGTCGATTGTCTGTGTTCCGTTCTGTGGTGTCTGGTTGACCGGGTGGTGGTAGGGGGGATGGGGTCCTATGTCCATTGTTGTTAGCCGTGTTAGCTTCCCCGCTAGCTCGCCGGCCATCGGGCGATGCCTCGTTGTTTACATCCCGCGACATGCTGGCCGCCACGATTGTGAACCCTGGTTCATTCCTTCTCGCTGTGGCCTCTTGTGGGTTCTTTTGTAGAGGTGATAGTGGAGGAATGTTGCCGTTGATCGTGTCGTTAGCCGCCGCTGTCTGTGTTGGCAGTAGTTGTCCTGTAGTGCTAGCGATGCTAGCCGCCGCTTCCTGGGTCAACAGTCCTAACTGTCGTGCCTGTCTCCGTGTCATGACCGGACCCGGGTTCTGGTGGATGTCTCCCGACAGGAGCAAATATAATAGAATCATTGATTTTCTATCAAACTTGCCTGTCAGGGGTAACTTCTTGCGTTCCGGATTCGCTGTAAGTACTGTGCACTGTGTGAATAGCCACGGTTCCAAAAGCTGGATGTTTACTCTCCGAGCCCGTTAACAAATAGAAGTCACAATGGGACTGTTTTTTTGCGTTTTCGCTACTTTCCACTTCTGTCTGGAGTTGTTTAAGTGGTGAATTCAGGTACAAGTCCATAATCCACAGGAGGGAAAGTAGAAACTGCGCAAAAAACCTTGTTATTCTGTTGCGTTGGTTTGGCTGGGAGCTGCGTAAAATGCGACCACCCATGTCGAAGCCGGAAGTAGTAGTAAGGATATAGTGCCGCCGGTACCAATGGCTAAAACAGGGTATCGGGAGAAATTCCCCTATATGTAAAATCTGATACCAAGATGTTCTGCATTTCTGGCACGCACAAGCATCTCTACGCTTGCCTCTTACATAACATCTCTCTAATTGAGAAAAATGCATTATAATGTATCAATAATCTTTGTCCTATGACCCTAAAAATAATGGTCTATGTCTAAACAGTGAAAGTATCTGCATCGGATCAGTACTCTGTACCAACCAATATGTAAAGGTATTCTATACAAACCCATACATAAAGGTACTCTGTACAAACCAATATGTAAAGATTTTGGAATCCAAATCTGTATTTGTGGAATCAGTGTATCCCCCAAATCAGGACCTTATTTTCACAATTGTAAAAAAAAGAAAACATCTTGCCGCCAGTCAGCTTAGAGCTTCTAGTATTATACAGCTTAGAGCTTCTAGTATTATACAGCTTAGAGCTTCTAGTATTATACAGCTTAGAGCTTCTAGTATTATACAGCTTAGAGCTTCTAGTATTATACAGCTTAGAGCTTCTAGTATTATACAGCATCAATATGCCCGTGGTGCTCGATGTTACACTACGCTATGTGGTGAGGTGTCCCCCGCAGCCAGATCTCAGCCACTAATTATAACGGTGGAGCTGTGTGGTGTTGCACCGCCAACACATAACACCACACCAGGCAGCCGGAGTAACATCACTGCTGCCCCATGTGTGTGTGTGTGTGTGGTATGTCTGTCTGTGTGTGTGTGTGTGTGTGCTATGTGTGTCTGTGTGTGTGTGCGCACATGTGTATGTGTGTGCCGGGCTTGTACAGATTTTTAATAACCTCTTTTGATTAGATTCTCCCTACGGCAGCTTATTTAGGGGCTGGATTTGGAGCAGGTCTAAAGGCCAGCGCCCCCCGGGGTCCGTTTGCACTTCTATGAATTCAAATACGATGTCCTTGACACCCCTGTATCCTGTTCCCATTTTGTACTATTTTTGTGGCAGGCGGCAGCAACAGATGAAGGGGTCCTTTAAACCAGCTGTTAACCTGTGTTTTTTCTTCCCCCGCCCTCTCCCGCCTCCTCCCCCCTCCTCCCGCCTCCTCCCTGTACTCTGCAGAGTCGCTCGCGGCAAGAGGACCCAGAGCAGGCTCGGCTGAAACAGAAAGCCAAGGAGGTAAGGCTGCCGCGCAGATCATTACCCTTGACATTTCCAGAGACTCTCTCTCTGGCGTATTAATTTTTCATGCCTCTGCTACATATGTAATGCCATTTAAAGTCTGACTTGAAAAGTTTTGAGGAATTATCATGCCGCTGATTGATGTCCACATGTGTGAAAGTGATTTCTACCCGCCAAAAAAAATAAAAGAGAGCTTCTTCACCTCCTCTCTCTCTTCTTCTTCTTCTTCTTCTTGCTCTAGTTAGATTTTCTTTTCTTTTCTTTTCTTTTCTTTCTTTTTTCTTTTTTTGTACTAAACTGCAGTTCCAATGTGCTCTGTGCTTTGTAGGGAGCAAAGCGGCGCCGACTGAAGGCTGAGTGAACAGGGGTCTCCGGTGCCTTTTCTGTACTAACTATCAGCATTAGAGAGGGTTGAAAACCAAGTTCTTTTTATTTCCCCTCAACTCCCGGCCGCGGCGCCCGAAGCGTTTGATACCACGTGACTTCCACTGAAATGTAAAGCCACCAAGCACTCCTCTTGGTAGTATGAATTCATTTTTCCGCCCCCCCTTCCCCCCCCCCCCCCCCCCTCGGTTCATAAAGCAAGTGTTACGGCATGTGAACGCGAATCCCCAACGGAGACCCGAAAGTAGACCACTCTCCCTTTTAGCAGCTTGGTTGACTTTGTTTACGCAAGTGAAATACTTCTGTTGCTTCCCAGAAGTTTACTTCCTGCGTATGTTTGTTTACTCCTAAAGTAGAACATAGACTTCACGTGGGTCTTCCAGGTCTCGCGGCTCGCTAACCAGGATCAAGGGGCTGTAGTTTTTTATGCTTGATCGTCAGAGAGCATAAAACATCAACGCCGCCGCACCTGTTGTCATTGTTGAGGTGCGAGAACCTCGGTGGCAGAGCAGCGTTTTCTCGCTAAACTTTCTCTCTCTCTCTCTGTTAACGTGGTGATCGAGCGAGCACCCCCGACCCCCCCCCCCCACCCCCCCCCCCCACCCTTGCTGCAGTTTTCTAACCCCTCAAACTAGACCTCAGCCGCAGCCCATAAGCCCCATGCGTATGCAAATGAGCTGTGTAATAGGCTGTGTGCGATAGGTTGGCCCCCCAGGGGCCGTGTGATCAAAGTGGATCTCCTCCTCCTGTTAAGTGGCAGACCAACCACTCATCATCTGGATACGGCCAGATTAGCTCCCGAGAAGCGGCGCGTGCATGCACAAGCACACGCACGTACCATGCACACACGTACCGCTCGCAAACATGCACACATGTAACAGCCGCAAACATGCACACACGTAACACCCGCAAACATGCACAAGCACACGCACGTACCATGCACACACGTAACACGTGCAAACACGCACACATGTAACACCCGCAAACATGCACACATCTAACACCCGCAAACATGCACACGCGTACCACGCACAAACATGCACACTTGTAACACCCGCAAACACGCACACATGAACACGCGCAAACACGCACACACGTACCATGCGCAAACATGTAATGGTCTCGACAGAGAGCCTTTTTTTCTTGCTTAATGGCCGTCGTTTCCCAGCCCTGTGCCTCTCTGGTTTTCATCACCTGGCGGTGCTCAGGGGGACAGAGCTGGCTGTTTGTGTCACTGCAGAGTCTGTCGGCAGCTCCACACATCTGCGCAAATTTCATCAGGATAATGAGGCTGAAGCTGCTCTTCCGGGCGACGGGCGGCGGAGCCAGACCCTCTTTTTCTTACATCCTCCGCTGGAAGAATCATTTGGACGAGATGAAATGACAGTGTGTTATATGAATATGCTTTAACCAAGTGTCACAACACTTAAATGGAGTTGGCACATGATTTGTTTGTCAAGGCAGGCAGGTGTGCGTGTGTGTGTGTGTGTGTGTGTGTGTGTGTGTGTGTGTGTGTGTGTGTGTGTGTGTGTGTGTGTGTGTGTGTGTGTGTGTGTGTGTGTGTGTGTGTGTGTGTGTGTGTGTGTGTGTGTGTGTGTGTGTGTGTGTGTGTGTGTGTGTGTGTGTGTGTGTGTGTGTGTGTGTGTGTGTGTGTGTGTGTGTGTGTGTGTGTGTGGCGGTGTGATTGTGTTGGAAGACAGTGTAGGAGTAAGCAGTAGCTAAACACTTTTTTACAAGTACTAACATAATAATGTGGCAGTGTGTGATGGCAGCTTGGGCTCCTGATGTGGCCCCCTCAGTCTCCCACCTCTCCCTAACCAGCTTGGGCTCCTGATGTGGCCCCCTCAGTCTCCCACCTCTCCCTAACCAGCTTGGGCTCCTGATGTGGCCCCCTCAGTCTCCCATCTCTCCCTAACCAGCTTGGGCTCCTGATGTGGCCCCCTCAGTCTCCCCCTCTCCCTAACCAGCTTGGGCTCCTGATGTGGCCCCCTCAGTCTCCCACCTCTCCCTAACCAGCTTGGGCTCCTGATGTGGCCCCCTCAGTCTCCCATCTCTCCCTAACCAGCTTGGGCTCCTGATGTGGCCCCCTCAGTCTTCCATCTCTCCCTAACCAGCTTGGGCTCCTGATGTGGCCCCCTCAGTCTCCCATCTCTCCCTAACCAGCTTGGGCTCCTGATGTGGCCCCCTCAGTCTCCCATCTCTCCCTAACCAGCTTGGGCTCCTGATGTGGCCCCCTCAGTCTTCCACCTCTCCCTAACCAGCTTGGGCTCCTGATGTGGCCCCCTCAGTCTTCCATCTCTCCCTAACCAGCTTGGGCTCCTGATGTGCCCCCCTCAGTCTCCCATCTCTCCCTAACCAGCTTGGGCTCCTGATGTGGCCCCCTCAGTCTTCCATCTCTCCCTAACCAGCTTGGCCTCCTGATGTGGCCCCCTCAGTCTCCACCTCTCCCTAACCAGCTTGGCTCCTGATGTGGCCCCCTCAGTCTTCCATCTCTCCCTAACCAGCTTGGGCTCCTGATGTGGCCCCCTCAGTCTTCCACCTCTCCCTAACCAGCTTGGCCTCCTGATGTGGCCCCCTCAGTCTCCCATCTCTCCCTAACCAGCTTGGCCTCCTGATGTGGCCCCCTCAGTCTTCCATCTCTCCCTAACCAGCTTGGGCTCCTGATGTGGCCCCCTCAGTCTTCCATCTCTCCCTAACCAGCTTGGCCTCCTGATGTGGCCCCCTCAGTCTTCCATCTCTCCTGATGTGGCCCCCTCAGTCTTCCATCTCTCCCTAACCAGCTTGGCCTCCTGATGTGGCCCCCTCAGTCTTCCATCTCTCCCTAACCAGCTTGGCCTCCTGATGTGGCCCCCTCAGTCTTCCACCTCTCCCTAACCAGCTTGGCCTCCTGATGTGGCCCCCTCAGTCTTCCACCTCTCCCTAACCAGCTTGGCCTCCTGATGTGGCCCCCTCAGTCTTCCACCTCTCCCTAACCTGCGTCCCTGCCCTCCCCCTCCCATCAGTGGCTGCCAGATAGTGAGGACACAGAGCAGCAAACCAGTCTAGCGCTCTGTTTCCTCTGTTCACTACCATTTGGCCGAAAGGTCAGATGGGCTATTTCAGAAATGCCCCCAGTGAAAATCAATGGGCAAAACGAGCCGCCTATTCCTGCTTGTTGTTTTGTTGGGTCTGTATGCTCTGTCTGTTGTTGTCACACCGAGGCAAGAGGCCAGGCCATGGCTAGAGAGAGAGAGAGAGAGAGAGAGAGAGAGAGAGAGAGAGAGAGAGAGAGAGAGAGAGAGAGAGAGAGAGAGAGAGAGATACATCACAGTGTCAGACACGCAGACACACTGCGGCCACAGATTCATCATCACAGCCCCCGTCTGGAGGCACAACTGGACACAGGAAGAGAGGAGATGAGGGGCAAGAAGAGACTAATAGACTACTACAGCTGGGTGTACAGAAAGCCTTCCTCTCTAAACTTGTTCCCAAGAGAGACAGAACATTCAAGTGGTTAGTTGGCCATCTGGTCTGCGGGGAGGAGTCGGTCAACTGGTGATCAGAGACTAAAGGGGGATGAAGAGTTCTTCTTTCCCTTGGTAAAAGCACCATATTATTTTTGATGATAGCCCCAGCATAATGCCATCTTGCTCTATCAAATCCGGCTGTTAGGATGCAGGTCATTGATGTTTCGGGCCATGGCATTCAGAATCTAATTTGTTGAAAACCATAAATAATTGATGGTAAATGTGTTATTGGAAAAGCCCAATTATAATTTTAGTTCAGCACATGCGAAGGCGTGGTGGAGCACAGAGCTTTGTGCTTTAGGTTTGTGTGTGTGTGTGTGTGTGTGTGTGTGTGTGTGTGTGTGTGTGTGTGTGTGTGTGTGTGTGTGTGTGTGTGTGTGTGTGTGTGTGTGTGTGTGTGTGTGTGTGTGTGTGTGTGTGTGTGTGTGTGTGTGTGTGTGTGTGTGTGTGTCGGGGGGGGGGGGGGGGCGCTAAAAGAAACATTGAGATTGATTGATTGATTGATTGAAAAGTTTATTAACAGATTGCAGAATGGGTACAGTACAGTACAGCTCAATACACACAATTGTTAAGGGGATGCAGACCAGAGAAAGACTTTCATCTTGTTTACATCAGGGTCCCCCATTTTCAATTCATCATAACATATATGACATACATGACCTACAGATAGACAGTACTGCTACATCTATACATTTATGACATATCAGATTTGCAAATACAGTACTGTTTGTGATACAAAAGTGTCCAGAAAAGGAGTGTATATACATTTGGCGTAGAAACTGTACATTGGAGGAGGTTGGATGGGTGGGGTGGGGTTGGGTGGGTTGGGTGAGGGCTGTACATTGGAGGTGGGGGGGGGGGGGTTGGGTAGGGGACACACACACACATTTTACACTGTACATTGGAATACTGACAAAGCCTTACTTGGTCATTTACTGTACAACTAGGTTAGGACATTTGTAGGGGCCAGTTTCGAATTGCAGTCTCACGTAGGTGTTTTTTGAGAGTGTTTTTGAAAGTGGGTAGTGATTCACATTCCTTTACAGCTTTAGGTAGGGCGTTCCACATTGATGTGGCATAATTGCGAAACGTGTTTAGTCCCTTGTTTGAGCCGAATCTGGGTTTTACATGATTTGTGGAGCTCCCTCTGGTGTTGTGATCGTGGTATTCACTGACCTTTGGGAAGTATTTTGACATGTACATGGGTACCTTGGTCGCGTAGTGTATTTTGTAGACCAGGCCCATTGCAAGTTGCTGTACTCTGTCGTCTACTCTAAGCCATCCTAGGTTGTCAAAGTGGGCAGGGGTGAGGTGGGTTCTAGGAGTCAGGTCAAGTAGTAGTCTGACTAGCTTGTTTTGAGATGTTTGTAATTTGTTTTTTAGTGCCTTTGAGGTGCTTTGGTACCATGAGGTGCAAGCATAGTCGTAGTACCCTTGAATGAGTGCTCCTGCCAGAGTCTTCAGGGTATTCTTGTTTACCAGTGAGGAGATCCGGTACAAGAAACGCGTTCGTTGACTTTTTTTATTACATTGGATGCCATTTTGTCACAGGAAAGATTAGCCTCTAGGATGGAACCCAGGTAGGTAATTTCATCTTTCCTTGTGATAATATTGTCACCCACTGTAACCGAGAAGCCGTCGGTCTTGCTGAGTTTGTTATTTGAACCGAAGAGAATGGACTCTGTTTTGCCCATGTGTAATGATAGTTTGTTGTCGGCGAGCCATATGCAGATTTTGCCTAGTTCCGAGCTGAGGGCTTTTTCAACCTGTAACTTGTTCTTGTCAGAGACCAGCAGGGCTGAGTCGTCCGCAAACAGGAACAAGTTGCAGTCACAAGCTGACGACATGTCAATGGGATAGTTAGAAATGGGTTACAGGCTTTTTCACTGGTGGTGCGAGAGACGGCTCAGGGAAGTTGCGGCAGCACTATGGATGGACAGGAAGTCGAGATGGTAGTCACGGAAACTTAGGAAGTAACATTTTCTACTGTAACGAAGCTGAGAATGGACTCATTGCTCCCATATTCTACATGTGATCCTCATGCAATGGGGACACCCAAAGTACGGCCTGTGGGCCAAATCTGTTCCCCCAAAAACACTTTATATTTCGATGCCTTTTCATTACAATTCTGGAGTGATTTTGAAACAACTTGCGCAATATAGTGTCTAGAGTGTAATCTATATTATAGACAAAACATCATATTTGCTATTAGGAGTGTGCTGATATATTGTGCTGATATTTGCCATTTATAAAATGTCTGTATCAGCCGACATTTAGTCATTTAGCGGACACTACCCAAAGCAGGGCACAGGATGTGTACACCTCTGGTGGCTAAGAGTAAGTGGTATAGTTCGGGTAGCAGTGCTGAATTTGAGTGTTTCACTCTGAGTGCATAGTAGTATAGACATAGGGCGGAATCCACAGAGAATGGATTGCGCCAAGAAAATTGCATCCGCGGAGCCTGCTCTGCGTCTGGGAGCTATCCACGAAAGCTAGGGATGCTCGATATTGGCTTTTTTACCGATACCGATATTCCGATATTGTCCAACTCTTAATTTCCGATACCGATATCAACCGATACCGATATATGCAGGGTTTCCTCGTCCAAAAAACGGAATAATTTCAGGTAACTAATCATTTCACTGGATATATATATAACAAATATTGTTATTGTTTTTAATTTTTTTTAAACCGATACCGATATTTTCCGATATCACATTTTACTGCCGATATCGGCCGATAATATCGGTCGGCCGATAATATCGGACATCCCTAACGAAAGCACATTGCCCGATGCGATACCAGCGCAGACACGCCCAATATGTGTGGCTCGCGAGCAGTCTGCACTCTGCACCCCTAGAATAGATCTTTATTTGTCATTGTTGGTACAACGAAATTTGTTAGGAACATCACCACTGGCATACAACATAAGATATAACATGTGCAAAATAATAATGTCAATAATAATAGTAATATAGTAATAAAGTAATAAAGTATCAATGTCCCAATGTCCCAATATATAACATACCATCATTGTCCCAAGTGCATTTAGTGCTTGTGCAAATAAATTAATAAATATAAATATTTCAGTCCAGTGAGTTGATGGAAGGAGGGGGGGGGGGGGGGGGGGGGGGGCGTTGACTTGCAAAGGATGAAGTATTGTATAGTGCAGCAATGCAAGTCCGGTTCACAGTTATTGTTGTAATGTGGGAGTGGGAGTTATGTCACCTGGGGTGGGATGCGGGGGGGGGCAAGTTGATGTTCGTCGTTGAGCAGCCTGACAGCGCTCTTGGCAGAAATGTGTGTGTCAAAATGTAGAGCGCTGTCAAGTTTAGCGCGCTGTCCAAAAAAAGAAAAGTAACATTACAAGCGAACTAAATCAAGAAATCAAGATGGAAAGCAGTAAAAAGAAACCTGCAGTTAAAACCAAGAACGGCAAACGACACATGCCGTTCCTTCTAAAAACCCAATGATAGCCAGACGACAAAGCCACTGCCGCTAAGATAACAAGCGTAACACGCCGGCTGCCATTGCCACGACGAGAGATCTAATTCTGTATTTTAATCTGTATTTAACCTTTATCTATTCGGTGAAGACCAGTTATTCTATAATTAAAGAATTTACATTATCTATCTGTCCCACTTTGTCCCACCAAAATCTTACTGTTGTCCCCCCCCCCCTCCACCCATTAACTCAACTGGACTGTCACTGTACTATTTATTTGCACTAGCACTATTGCACTTGGGACATTGATATTATATTATTGATATTATTATTTTGTACATGCTATATTCAGTATGTTTGTATACATATATATATACAAACATATGTATGTTTGCAGAGTGGTGATGCTCTAAAGTAAATTTCGTTGTACGAACAATGATAATAAAGATTCTATTCTTTTGCACTCCTCTATACATTACGAAGTAAACAAAATACAATACAAAATGAACGGAATACTAAAGAAAATAGATCTTATGAGTTATGAACAGTATCTAACTTGTTAGAGAAATATAAAGCCGCGTGCCAATAGCCTTCGCAACACGTGATTTAGAATACAGCTATAGCACTGACATTCCAAATGCTTGGTTCTGAGATGATCAATACAGTAAACATTTATTTCTGATATAGGTGCTGATCAGCAGTAATGCAATGTCATGATTATTATTATTCTGAAGTTATTATTATTATTATTATTATTATTATTATTATTATTATTATTATTATTATTATTATTATTATTATTATTATTATTATTATTATTATTATTATTATTATTATTATTATTATTATTATTATTATTATTATTATTAAATTTAAATTTTATTAATAATTAATTAATAAGAACTCCTCTCCTTCACTGTAATCTAATTATGAAATCAGATATAGGCCTGGGCCCTCATTCATCAACGTGTCTTACGCACAGATTTGTGCTTAACCTGTGCGTACGACCATTTCTAAGCAAAGAGTGGGATTCATCAATTTCAACTTGAACTTGACTCCGTGCTTATATTTACGCACAGCTCGGAGCACACTTAGCTGACGCCCAGTGGTAGAATATATTATTACAACAAGGAAATGAGCTTCTGTGCATTAGTTTCAACACTGGCATGTTCTGTATGAACCGTAATTCATTATAGTTCATTGTAAAATAGCAACAGTAGTGTAATTATGGTCAAAACCCTATAAATAGCATTTGGAATAATAGAACTTTCTCTCAGAATGAATGCAGCATGGTTTATATAGCGTTATCGGAATATACGGGGTGTACTGACTGACTGCGCTCCGCGTAGCTCAACTCGTTATTATTTTTCGCACAGACCGCAGAAACACGGGAACGTTTTGATTATATTTAAAAGGCTTTACGTTAAACGAAACAAGTGGAATTTCGAAGCTGTAAGCAGAATACAAGTCATATGAACACCCACGATATAGTGTTCTTCCCCCTTTTTACTGTATAAGAAAGAATAAAAAACGCATTGCAATGACACCAGGGTGTATGTGTATTACAAAACCCTTGCAATAATGTGTCTTAAATGAATGAAAAGCATACATGCTTTTATGCACATATCGTGTGGGTGATATGACTTGTATTATGCTTACAGAATTCCACGTATTTAGTTTTACAATGTCAAAGCCTTTTAATGTAAATCAAAACGTTCCCGTATTTCTGCAATCTATGTGCAAAATAATAACGAGTTGAGTTCTAACAAAGAACATATTACATGCTGGTATGCTGATAGAGTAAACTATTATATGAATATGATATGATATAAGGTATACACTGGTCCGTCGCATACACTGGTATGCGCAAGTTACTGTTGCATAATGTAGGCTATGGCTGCTATTATATGTAATTCATATAGGCTACCTAATAGTATATGATTTTTAGATGCATCTATTTTGTTGTCAGTAATACCGACAACAAAATAGATGCCTCTAAAAATCATATAGCCAATCGAACACAACTAATAAAGGCATTCATATTACAGCACGGTTATAATGACACACAACCAACGCCAAACAGTGGTCAACGAACGGTCTTTATTAGTATTTTGAGCTGTCCAGGCAGAATTGCAGCAATGGTCTTAGGGAGCCATTGATATCTGACATCACCGTTTACAAGTCCGCCTTTTATTTATCCCATAACACGCGTTGTGTCTTCTTGGTTCGACAGCAGTGAACAATCTCCGTGAAGTTTCTCAGAGTTCCGCTCGGGTCAGTCCATTATTTCACATCCCATGGGGGGTGTTTCATCACTTTCATGACCATATATGGATAATCATGCACGAGCATTGACGGTAGAACAAAGTGGTATTTATCAACACGGAGGAGCATAGGACCTGTGTACGCACGGTTGATGAATCCCAATATTTCTGTGCGTGCACTGATTCTAAATTCTGTGCTTACGTGTGGAAATAGAACATTTTCCCACGTCACGTTGATGAATGAGGGCCCAGGGCTTTACAACTTAATAAAGAGATTGAATATATATATTAAATGGGATAGAAACTAAATTAAATGTATACCATATACATATACAATAGAATATAGTGCTATAATTATATTGTGCTATTTAATTCAGTTTATATCCCATTTAATTGTATTCAATACAGTACAGTACAGCAGACCCCAGGTGGTGAGAGCAGGCAACTGCACCTCCTCATCCATCACTCAACATAGGGGCCCCCCAGGGCTGTGTCCCGAGTCCCCTCCTCTACTCCCTGTACACACATGACTGTGTGGCACAGCGGAACAACAACACAATCATCAAATTAGCTGACGACACAGTAGTGGTGGGCCTGATCTCTGAAAACGATGAGAGGGCCTACCTGGAGGAGGTTAAGGTTCTAGTGGGATGGTGTCAAGAGAACAGCCTCTCCCTGAACGTCAGCAAAACAAAGGAGATGATTGTGGACTTTAGGAGGTCGGGGGTCAGGGACTACAGCCCCCTCAGCATCGATAGGGCACCGGTTGAGAGAGTGAACAGTTTTAAGTACCTCGGAGTCCACATATCCGAGGACTTGACATGGATCACACACATTGACAGTGTTATCAAGAAGGCACAACAACGCTTCTACTTCCTTAGGCGCTTAAGGAAATTCAATGTGAGTCATGCATAGGGATGGGAATCGAAAAGCGGTTCCAGTTGAGAGCCGGTTCCTAATTGTCCGATTCCTGGAATTGCATGCCTCCGTGACTATCGATTCGTCTTATCGCTGCCAGGTTTTTCCTACAGTTGCGCATAATGTTAGCGTTAGCATGCAGCCATAGAGCAGACTATTTGATTTCTTAAGGGCTCTAAATGTCTTGGTTTTTGGTCATATGCTCCCGAAACGCTCCCGCTGTTTGACTGTTTCTAAGTGCAGTGATTGAAAACTACTCGAATGCTTTAGAACCGAGTCATTCATTTAATTCGGGGCAACCTAATAGCCGCGGAGCTAACGCTAGCTAACCAAGCTCATACAGACACACAGAGAGAGATAACAGCTGACAGCAGGTAGTACAGGTACAAATAAAAAAAAGGGGTGGGGGCTGTTGTGTAAACCTTGTACTCTTTAGTTCACATATAATAAGAGACGGAGAGCGTGTGATCATGTTGACTGTTTACTAGTAGGTAAGTCAGGAAGTACCGTGCGTGCGTGCGTGCGTGCGTGAGACCAGATGACAGAGGAGTCGGAGGAATAACGACCAGTTGAATGCAACTACGGTTCAATAGATTAAATTAGTTTAAGATATTGAACTGTAGGTACATTCAACAGGTCGTTATTCAATAGATTAAATTAGTTTAAGAATAAAAAAAGTCTAAAAATAAATACATTTTAAGAGAATCTCAAATACATTATTTTATTTAAGTGTAGGCTATAGCTACAGTTTTTGTATTTTTCTGACATGGGGGCTCAACAATAAATGACAATCAGAAATGTCAAGTTGCATGTTGTTATTCTAACCAGCTTAGTTCTGTTGCATTTCAATTTTTTTTATTTAAATTATAAATTTATCAGGGATCGATAAGGGAATCGATAAAGAATCGTATCGATAAGCAGAATCGATAATGGAATCGTATCGATAAAATCTTATCAATTCCCATTCCTACTCATGCACAATAGAGAGCATCCTGACTGGCAATATCACCTCCTGGTTTGGGAATAGCACTGCACAAGACCGCAGCAGACTACAGAGAGTGGCCCGTTCAGCCGAACGCACAATTGGAGGGGGGCTTCCCACTCTCCAAGGCATTTACAACAAGCGGTGCATGGGCAAGGCTAAGAGAATAATCAAAGACTCCAGCCACCCAAACAACTGCCTCTTTGAACTGCTGCGGTCAGGCAAGCGATACCGGAGTCTCATGGCAAGCACAGAGAGACTCAGAAGGAGCTTCTATCCCCAGGCCATCAGGATGCTCAATGAACAATGATTGCTCAATGAACAATGATTGAACAATGAACAGGCCAGCAACACACCCACAGCACACACACACACTCACTTTAAATAAACAACACACTGTAGCACCCACTTTATCACACTTCACACTTTTACACTTTACAATTTATATTTATTATTGGTAAGGGAATTGCACATCTCTCATTCCTTATTCCTTATTGCACCTCACCACCACAACGGTGGCACCACAAGCTAAGCTATACCTCACCATTTGTGTACCAGATGTACACTGTATATAGAGGTATACTGAACAATTGTTGTTTACACTTGTGTTTATTTGACTTCTTGACTTTCTATTTTTTACTTATTATACTTATTTATACTTTTTTTTTTTTTTTTTTCTTTTTAATTATTTTTTAAACAAACACATAAACAAACATGACAACATAAAATTAGATATACAAGCATTAATTAACAGTGCACATCCAATGAAATCACCATTTAGATCAGACCTGGGCATTGTACGGCCCGCGATAATTCTGACCGGCCCGCGAAAGATTACATGAATAATATTTTTTATTTTTTATTTAATTTTTTTAATATTTGTTTTTCTTTATTTTATTTTTTTTTCATGTCAACGTTCACACGCACAATATACGCTTACCTAGGATTTGACTTGATTCAACAACAAAGCAGTCGGGGCAAGCCGAAAACGGTCGAAAGTGTGGTTATTTGAAGTTTGGATTTCTTTTTTCACAACTGAGGTAGGTAGATTACATTTTTGGAGACTAAAGTACAGAAAAAGGGTACCGTTGGGTACCGGTATCGATTCACAGGTACCGGTACCGTATCGGTTCAAATGTGAACGGTACCCATCCCTACTGAACACACAACTGCAGGGCAAGGGCATTTTTGCTCATGAAATGCATAGCCATGTGAAAGCCTTCATGACAAAGTTGCAATTAATTTCAAGGCAACTAGGCAGCAACAATCTCAAACACATGAAAACCCTGAAAGAAGTCAAACCATTAGCTGATCACCGGCACAGGTACTCATCCATGTTGGGAGCACTGCATGATGAATTTTCAAGGCGTTTTCAAGATTTCAAAAAGGTTGAGGATGAAATGCAGCTGGTTTCCTCTCCCTTTACCTGCAGTGTTGATAGTGCACCCACTGATGTTCAGCTTGAACTCATTGACCTGCAGTCTGATTCACTACTGAAAGAGCACTTTAAGTCAGCATCACTGCTGCTAGAGTTCTACTCTGCTCTCAAGGAGGAGAACTTTCCAAACATGAGAAGACATGCTCAGAAGATGTTGGTTCTCTTTGGATCCACCTATATGTGAACAGACATTCTCAGTCATGACGTTTACCAAGTCCAGGTACAGATCCTCTCTCACTGATGAACATCTGGCAGCTGTGCTTCGCATCTCCACCTCAGACATGCAACCTGACTTTGATGGACTTGTTAAAGCTCAACAGAGACTGGATTTATCACACTGAATGAAAAAAAAAGAGCTGAAGAACACTAAAATATGGAAATATAACAAGTGAAATGGGACACTTGATTTTTTTTATTATTATTGCAAAACAGAAATTATTAAAAGTCAGTACTCAACACATAATGCATAATGAAACTAACAGTCAAGGTGGTTAAAATTACATGCAAGTACAGACACAAGACAAAAAAAAGTCTATAATAATATTTTACCGTATACAGTGTATATCCAGCGAAATTAACAATTATACAGATGCTTATATAGGACATACCCTTAATACCTATTTTCTAAAACCCTACACACATATGCTCCAGCTCGAACCCCCCCCCTCCCGGACCCCTCCTTGGATAGTACCTCCATTATCCCTCACTCCTAACCAGACACTACCATTATAAGCTAGCTTTTATTCTCTCCACCACTTCTACCCACATTGACATTTTGGATTCGTTGAGACCCAGAATTCTTGCTGTAGATATTTCTTGATATATCACATCGAGATATGTAAGAGACCAAACTTTCCGGCAAATTTTTTCCGGTTGAAACCAGCGTGATGTGATCAATTTTTTAGCTACTGTGATACCCGATAAAACCAATCTCTTTAGCTGTGGATTTACTGCAAACTCAAAAACATCATTCAAAAGCAATACAGAGGGGTGTACTGGTATATTCCAAGATACGAGTTTTGATAATTGATGGGTCACATCTTTCCAGAATGCCTTAACTGGTGGGCAGTCCCAATACATGTGCATAAATGTCCCTTCATCTCCATTTGTACATTGGGAGCATTTTGAGTTTTGTTTCAGGCCCATTCTGTTCAGTCTTATAGGAGTCAAGTATGTCCTGTGAATATAGTTAAGATTGATTTGTTGATGGTCCGGGTTCCTTGATGCAAGTCAAACATTTGCCCAGGCTTCTTGCCAATCAAAATCAGCATCACTGCTGCTAGAGTTCTACTCTGCTCTCAAGGAGGAGAACTTTCCAAACATGAGAAGACATGCTCAGAATATGTTGGTTCTCTTTGGATCCACCTATATGTGAACAGACATTCTCAGTCATGACGTTTACCAAGTCCAGGTACAGATCCTCTCTCACTTTTATGTGGGTTAGAATATTTTTTTTGTGTTTCACGCCATATCCGGATCGCATGAGTAATAATGGGGCCAAATTTCAGTTCGCATTGCTTAATTGATAATTTGGTGTATACTATGTCCTGCAGTCTATGTGGTGCTACTATATTTACTTCTAAATTTCTCCAGGATATTATTTATACTATCTTATTATTATCTAGCAGACTCTCGGGAGCAAAACAGAAAGAAACATTTCATGCAAAGTATTCTGTATTTCTGTATGACAAATAATAAAGAAACTTGAAACTTGAGTACACAGCTTAGCGTTACATCTCCATTCTCCACAGAGTCCAGTCCGCTCACAGTATGCCCGACTCTGGCGGCCTTAATATATATATAGGGCAGAGCATATAGTATACTAATCTAATGAAACAAGTAATTAGAATAATATAAGCCTACTGTTCATTCATTAGACACGTAGGCTATACAGTGTGTGTGTGTGTGTGTGTGTCGCAACAAGACGGTGAAATATGGAATATTAATACAGTCTATTCCACTATAGATATATCCATGCGATTAGCTTTAGTTCTTATTTATTTATCCACTGTAATTTGCAGTGTTGGTGTAGTAGGCTACATAGTGTATTTCAATATCTGTTTTATTGATTAATCATATATTTGAAAGAATGCAGGTTATAGCTATATAAAATGACAAATGTCTGTCCCATTGTACCAATCAATGGGATATATTGCATGTTGGCTATAACCTGCATTCTTTCAAATGTATAATTAATCAATAAAACAGATATTTAACAAATAAGAAATACTAATGCCACGGAAGGCATTAAATAATTATTATTTTCAATAATTTCACAATAATTGCATAATTGTGTTTGAATATCTGAGTAATTAAGTAATTATACATTTGTCCAAAATAGCTGGTCAAAATCAAATGCGTCATTGAGGCATGACTTTACATATAAAACGTAGTTTTTTATCATACAAATATTGTCATATTTATTTAAATTAGGATTAACCTCTTAACACAATGCCCGCCAATCGTTGTTCGCCAACAACGAGTATGCTCGTTTTTATGATCGTTATTTCTTTTATTCGCTATATCTATTCATAATTCATGGCTGCAGCCTCTGCAGACCATGGTGAATGTGTCTGAGCTGGCAGACGGTCAACACCGCCCTCTACTGCCTTGCGGAGCTATTGCACTTAATTGGAAACGGTCTGGTGTGTTTTCTGAGCCGATCTGAGCCGTGGAGGCAGGGTTTAAATACTCAGGCGAGGCAGGCCTTTACAACGATGGCATGGAACACTAACCCCGCCCGCCCGTTCATGTGTAACGCTCGGTAATGTCTGGGACAGGATCGCTGTGGATAACTGGAATGGCGATCAGATACAGTAATTGGATTATCTTTTTTGCATTACATCAGAGACAAGGTAAGAACACTATATATAAAATCTTGCGTTGATCTGATATTTCTCCGTGTTGTGCTTTCTATGCCCGCTACGAGGGCCATTTCATGTATGCACGAGGAGACATAATAATGATAATCTAGCGTTGATTTCAGGATGATTAGATAATCAGCCGAAAAATTACGTGATGACTGGATTACACTAAAATGCCTTTTTCTCGTCTTTTCCTGGAATTACTCAGAATCACCCAAACCATACTCATATTCAAAATGGTATAAAACGGAAATGTATGGATGAAAAAACAATCTGTCTTTTGCATGTTGACCAGAAGGCGTTATTAGATCCATAGCTATAATATAAAACATAGTTTTAGGACTCACAAGTTTGGCATTCTAAAACTATATTCATTGTGGGGCGGCTTTGGCTCAGGGGTAGAGCGGGTCGTCCAATGATCGAAGGGTTGGTGGTTCGAATCCCGCTCAAGCCCATGTCCATCCCATCGCCGTTGTGTCCTTGGGCAAGACACTTAACCTACTTGCCTTGTATGAATGTGTATGCATGTGAATGCATGTTGGTGGTGGTCGGAGGGGCCGTAGGCGATGATTATTCGCCACGCTTCCGTGAGTCTACCTCAGGGCAGCTCTGGCTGCAATTGTAGCTTACCACAACCGGTATGACTGTGTATGAACGAATAATGGACTCTGTGAAGCGCTCTGGGTGTCATGAAGAGCGCTATATAAAACCAAGCCATTATTATTATTATTATTATTATTATTATTATTATTATTATTATTATTATTATTATTATTATTATTGAATAAAGACATTGACGGGGGGTCAATGTGTTAAGCCCGGAGCCCTATTTTCTGAAAATCCGCCTAAAATACATACCTAAGTAAATGGAATATTGCTCCACTTCTACAAGGTCCATTTGCATGTTCTTGGTATCTAGGGACATCTATGGACCCTCAGGGCTGCAACGATTAGTCGACATAATCGACGACGTCGATCATAAAAACTCGTCGACGCAGAATTTTTGCGTCGATGCGTCGTAAATATATATATATTTTTTTTGTCACTACCTATCTTTGTGAAAGTGGCTTCTCAGCTCTGGTCCAGCTGAAGACAAAGCAGAGGAACAGATTGGACATTGAGCATGACCTCAGAGTTGCTTTGTCTACCATCACCCCAGACTTTGAGACTCTTGTCAGGAGCAAACAACATCCCCAGTTATCCCATTAGTTCCCTGGGATGTTAAGCTAAGAAGTCTGTGAAGAAGGATATATTATTTATTATTATTATTATTATTATTATTATTATTATTATTATTATTATTATTATTATTATTATTATTATTATTATTATTATTATTATTATTATTATTATTATTATTATTATTATTATTATTATTATTATTATTATTATTATTTTATTTCATTTTGTTTTTAGCCCAAGTTGCACTTTTGTTGCAACTCCAGTTATCCCATTAGTTCCCCCAAACGTACTGTCGGTCTGTTATGTTAAGCTAAGAAGTCTGCTAAGAGCCCGGAAAAGGAGCCGCGCCCACAGGAAGCAGAGATGGAGGGTGTGACAGAAATAATCGTTAGATTAGTCGACTAATCGAAAAAATAATCGACAGATTAGTCGACTACCAAAATAATCGTTAGTTGCAGCCCTAGACCTCAGTGAATCTATTCCCAGTGTCAGAGATATTGCGTCTATTACTAGGCTTGCTTAAATTGTGATGAAACAAAGGAGAATATGAATTATGATTTTTCTTTGCATCTTTGACAGTGAATAACACCATGCAAAAAATGTCCAGACATGAAAAACTACCACTGAGCTCGTTCAGTACCTTCTTGAGATCACATGTACAAATAATCTCAGGAAATTAATAAAGGGAAGATGATTAAACAGAAGGTTTTGTAGATACAGTACTGAATTATCCCATCCGGACCAATGCAATTTGAAATATTATTATAGAATATAGAATAGCAGGCTTATAAATTACCTTATTATAGCCAATTCGCACATTTATGGATGTGCCAAATCTTATCTTTCAAATGCCCTAGTTCAATTTGGATTTAGTATCACCCGGCGTGCATAAGAACAGATAATGAAATCTACTGTATGTACAGTAGGTTTCTTATTCCTGCCAGAGTGGCGCCATTTTGAAATTGAGCTAAATGCTCAAAATAGGGGAGACAAACTAACTGCGCTCCAATATATGACAATAACATTCAATTTTGTGGTATATTATCCCGAGTAATAAGAGATATTAAAATTAAAATGCATACAGAAGTAATTAGCTTGAAGCCCCATAGAGGCCTTTGGGAAGTGTCGTTTTGAAGAATTCCAACGCTCATTGAAAGCTCTCGATGTCCTCTTCAAAAAGGTACATTTTTCGAAATGGCCGACTTTCGCGATCAAAACAACACAAAAACAAAAACTAAAATCTATCTAATAACACTTTAACCTATTGGTAAACTAATGTATTGATGATAATATTTGCATACAGGCCAAACAGGTCCACTGACGATGCAGTCTCCCAAGTACTGCACAGCACCCTCTCTCACCTAGACTGCCAAAAGGGGGGCTATGTGAGACTGTTGTTCATTGACTATAGCTCAGCGTTCAACACCATAGTCCCCACCAGACTGGTGGACAAGCTGATCGAGCTGGGTCTGAGCTCCGCTCTGAGCGCCTGGATACTGGACTTTCTGAGTGAAAGGCCCCAGGCGGTCAGGGTG
Source organism: Notolepis coatsorum (assembly GCF_963971535.1). Classification (NCBI taxonomy): domain Eukaryota; kingdom Metazoa; phylum Chordata; class Actinopteri; order Aulopiformes; family Paralepididae; genus Notolepis; species Notolepis coatsorum. The sequence continues at coordinate 58,570,477 of NC_140184.1, read as the reverse complement.
GGGGGTCAGACCTCCAACACCATCACCCTGAGTATCGGGTCCCCCCAGGGCTGTGTCCTGAGCCCCCTGCTGTACTCACTATACACACATGATTGTGCGGCCAAGTTCAGCTCCAACTCCATAGTGAAGTTTGCGGACGACACAGTGGTGGTGGGGCTGATCTCTGACAACGACGAGAAGGCCTACCGGGAGGAGGTTGAGGTACTGGAACGCCTGGAACGGACAACAGCCTGCTCCTGAACATTGGTAAAACCAAGGAGCTGATCATGGATTTTAGGAGAACACAGCAGGGGACACACACACCACTGAGGATAAACGGGGCTACCGTGGACAGGGTGAGCAGCTTCAAGTACCTGGGGGTCCACATCTCAGAGGACCTGACATGGACAACACACATAGACTCAGTCGTAAAGAAGACGAAGCAGCGCCTCTATCACCTCAGACAGTTAAGGAAGTTCAGAGTATCGGGGAAGATACTCCAGTCCTTCTACTCCGGAGCTGTAGAGAGCATCTTGACTGGAAACATCACTGCCTGGTATGGAAACAGCACGGCACAGGACAAGAAGGCCCTACAGAGAGTGGAACGCTCAGCCAAGCGTACTACGGGTATTTCACTACCACCTCTGCAGGTCTTATATAACAAGAGGTGCAAATCCAGAGTCTGCAGAATAATGAAAGACCCTCACCACCCCAACAACAGCCTGTTCAAGCTGCTGCGGTCAGGCAAACACCTGCGAACACCAGCAACTAGGACAGAGAGACTTCGGCTCAGCTTCTTCCCCCAGGCCATCAGAGTCTTGAACACTGAACTCTCCACACACAAGCACACATGAGCACACACACAACACACACACATTGTACACGCTCACACACTAGCAGTCACTTTGACATGAACACACACACTAGGGGTGTAACGGTACACGGAAGCCACGGTTCGGTACGTACCTCGGTTTTGGCGTGACGGTTCGGTACGATTTCGGTACACATGAAAACAATATTTATGATTATTATATATTTATAATAATTATTATTATTATATGTTTTATTAATTTATACTTTGTGAGGATTCGCCTGTCCCTGGACCTTTTTCCTGTGTTTTCCCTGTCTACCCTCTTCACCAGCCACCACCCTTGGACATCCTTGATCCTCTACCTTCACGCACCTGTTGGGAGTTTGCAATCACCTCGGGAGAGTACATAGGTTGCAGACTCCCCTCCAGTCCTGGTCGGGTCGTTCTGTGTTCTGGACTCTGTATCTGTGTCTGTGTTCATGGAGTTCTGTATGTTACCATCCTGTACGTCACCATCACCTGCCGCGTCTCCGGCGTGAGACGACGGCCCAGCCATCACCACCTGTCGCCGTTTGCCTGGAGTGGGACGCCGTCTTTGCTCTCTAATTCTCTACGGGAGGTTTTCCAGTGTTCCCACTCCAGACGTCAAGGCGGCACGCCATCGCTCCCGATTCCACGGGAGGAAGGCGTCTCTTCGTGATCCTCGTTCCTGGGGTGAGGCTCGTCGTCGCTCCCTAGTATTCCACGGGAGGACGGCGTGTTCCCATCGCGGTCCCCTGGGACCCCCTATGTTCTGCGCTGCCCGTCTGCAGCATCCGAGGAGGCGGAAGAGGATCTCCGTGCCAGGCCTCCGCTGTCGGGCCCCTGTCCCCGTGCCAGGCCCCCGCCGTCGGGCCCCTGTTCCCGTACCAGGCCTCCGCCGTCGGGCCCCTGTTCCCGTGCCAGGCCTCCGCCGTCGGGCCCCTGTCCCCTTGCCAGGCCTCCGCCGTCGGAACCCTGTCCTCATCCCTGTAAGCAGCTCTGGCCCTCGCCCTGTCCAAGGCCTTAACCCTGTTCTCTGTCCCTGTCTCCAGCCCGCCTCTCCGGGCCTCTGTCCCTGTCCCCCTCTCCAGTGCCCCTGGCCCTGACACTTAGCCCTGGTCCTTAGCCCTGGCCCTCAGCCTTAGTCCCTTAGCCTGTTCGCCTCTTAAAGGCACAGTGCCGCATTTTCCATATTTCTTTGACTCTAGTGTTTTTTTGTTCTCCCTTAAAGGGACTGTGCCGCTTTTTGTTCTATATGAAATAAATGCCCTGTTTTGGCTTACTCTCATACCTGTCTTGTGTTGTGCGATTGGGGTCGGTTACAAACCATAACAGTACGACCCGACCAGTCGACGACCCCAGCCAGCACAGACAGTGTATGTGAGTTAGCCCCTGTTAGTTCCCTCTAGTTCCCTCTAACCCACTCTAGCTCCCTCTAGTTCCCTCTAGTTCCCCTGTTAGTTCCCCTGTTGACTCCCCTGTTAGCTCCCCTGTTAGCCTTGTTAGCTCCCCTGTTAGCTACCCTGTTCCCCACAGCTAGGACTGTCCTTCCAGCTAGCTTGTTCTCCTTTGCTAGTCCAGCCCTGTCTGCTAGCCTAGCTCCGGCAGCTAGCGCAGCCTCTATGCTAATGTTGCAGTACAGCTAGCATAGGCCCTGTAGCTAGCAATGCTCTGGCAGCTACCCAGTCCCTCTGCTAGCCCCACTTTAGGTGTAGCTTCCCCTGCTAGCATGGCCCAGTTTTTTTTTGTTTGTTGCTTTGTCTTGTCCCCTGCCCCGCTGTCTGATTTTTTGGGTCGCCCGGTGGCTCCCGTGGAGGGGGAGGTACTGTGAGGATTCGCCTGTCCCTGGACCTTTTTCCTGTGTTTTCCCTGTCTACCCTCTTCACCAGCCCCCACCCTTGGACATCCTTGATCCTCTACCTTCACGCACCTGTTGGGAGTTTGCAATCACCTCGGGAGAGTACATAGGTTGCAGACTCCCCTCCAGTCCTGGTCGGGTCGTTCTGTGTTCTGGACTCTGTATCTGTATCTGTGTTCAGTGTTCATGGAGTTCTGGACGTTACCATTCTGTACGTCACCATCACCTGCCGCGTCTCCGGCGTGAGACGACGGCCCAGCCATCACCACCTGTCGCCGTTTGCCTGGAGTGGGACACCGTCTTCGCTCTCTAATTCTCTACGGGAGGTTTTCCAGTGTTCCCACTCCAGACGTCAAGGCGGCTCGCCATCGCTCCCGATTCCACGGGAGGAAGGCGTCTCTTCGTGATCCTCGTTCCTGGGGTGAGGCTCGTCGTCGCTCCCTAGTATTCCACGGGAGGACGGCGTGTTCCCATCCTGGTCCCCTGGGACCCCCTTTGTTCTGCGCTGCCCGTCTGCAGCATCCGAGGAGGCGGAAGAGGATCTCCGTGCCAGGCCTCCGCCGTCGGGCCCCTGTTCCCGTACCAGGCCTCCGCCGTCGGGCCCCTGTTCCCGTGCCAGGCCTCCGCCGTCGGAACCCTGTCCTCATCCCTGTAAGCAGCTCTGGCCCTCGCCCTGTCCAAGGCCTTAACCCTGTTCTCTGTCCCTGTCTCCAGCCCGCCTCTCCGGGCCTCTGTCCCTGTCCCCCTCTCCAGTGCCCCTGGTCCTGGCCCTGACACTTAGCCCTGGTCCTTAGCCCTGGCCCTTAGCCTTAGTCCCTTAGCCTGTTCGCCTCTTAAAGGCACAGTGCCTTTATTTTTTTTTAAACACAGAAATACGCAATTTTAGAGTAATTAGAGATGAATACTGAATAACTAGAATCATTAGAGGTTCTCAAAGTGAGGTCCAGGTCCATGAGAGGGATCTGGGCAGTCCCCATAGAAAATTCAAAGTTAACAGGACCAAATCATCACTTTCTTATTTATTTATTTAACCTTTATTTAGCCAGATAAAACATTGATCTGGTCCAAGAAGCCCCAACAGGAGTACAAATATACATATATACACATATATATATACATATATATATTTAATATATATACATATACTGTACATACATACACACATATACACGAATGAATGAATGAATGAATGAATGAAAACTTTATTTAACAGATTGCAGAATGGGTACAATACAGTACGGCTCAATACATACAATTGTTAAGGCGATGCAGACCTGAGAAAGACGTTTGTCTTGTTTCCATCAGGGTCCCCCATTTTCAATTCATATAGACATTTATGACATACACAACATACATGACATTTATGGCATAGGGACATATAGGTATTTAGTACTGATACATTTGTGACATAAGCGGTATTCAAATATACAGTACTGTTACCCCTAGATCCTGACAGAGTATATACATATGATGGGGAGGGGACTGTACATTAGGAGGGGGTGGGTGGGTGGGAGGGAAATATACATACGGCGGGGAGGGAATATATACATGCGGTGGGGAGGAGACTGTCTATTAGATGGTGGTGGGGGTTTTGGGCATTTACGGTGGCCAGTTTCGAATTGCAGCCTCCCGTAGGTGCTCTTTAAGAGCGGTTTTGAATGTGGGCAGGGATTCACATTCCTTTACAGCTTTGGGTAGCACAGTTAAGAATCATACACATAAGCAAATAAACAAACAAACATTATGCACAGCCTATGTACAAAAGAAATAAACAGCTAATCTCTAGTCTTTACAGTTTTCTTCGATTGCATAAACACTCAAATCAAAAGTATTACACAATTATCAAAACCTTGCTGAGCTTACTGTGTTATGCACACTGTAGTAGCATGAAAATGTTGTGATTCTCCATGTTGAAATGTTGACTGATTTGGTTATATGGAGAGAACATTTATATTTTCATCAGTCTACATCATTGATTTGGGTATATAGAGAGAATATTTTTTAGTTTCATCAGTCTGCATCATTGATTTGGGTATATGGAGATAAATAAATTATATACAGTCTACAGCATTGGTCTTGTCTTGTGTAGTGTTTGGTGAATTTATTGTATATTTGCACATTCTCTGTGTACTTCACTTACAGTACTCTAATCACTGAGAAGTAGAATTGCTAAATGTGTTTTAGGTTAAGCACAGCAGTGTGTAACTGGTTCAAACAGAATTAAGTCATGTGTGTTTCATATGGTAACAAAATGTAGTTTTTATAAATTAGTGTATAGTTTGTGTTTCATTTAGCAAAGGATCTGAGGTGTTCTGATAATTGTGTGTGTGGTTGTGCTAATTGTGTGTAGTGTTTTGAAACACCAGGCCCTGTTTTCAAAATCGTGCTTAAGCAATCGAAAAAATTATATACATAATGTTTCAGTCTTCTCATAAAAAAAAGATTAGATTTTGGGGTCTTTTCCTGCCTTTGGTCCGCTTTGCATTCACATCTCAAATGAACCGCAGCAGGGTTCACTTGCAAGAGTGAATGAGCTTTCACACCACCCCAAACCAACTGGACTATCCGAGGAAATGAACCAGGGTTCGATTAAAGCTTATTATAGTTTATCACGTATCATGAGCGCATGTCTTTGTCAGTGGACACTGGACATGGGTATGGATGGCTCCAGGTGCTGCTGCGTTAAAGTGCACATCTTCAATACCTATCTGTACTATTTAAAAGCACAGTGCAGGACACACTCAAAGGTTATCGCACCTCAGAGATGGCAGTGGACATGTATGACAGGACATATGTAATGGCCTTTGGATTGAGGAACATACTACCAGCCAAAGGAGGAAGCAGAAAAGGATGGACGAGTATGTAGTTGAGTCATCTTGTGGCACAAGCTCAGACCTCATGGAGATCAGCTGAGACAGAGACTGTTCTATCCATTCCTCGACAGAATGCTGCAAGAGCTTGAGAGCAGGTTCTCATGAGTTGGAGAACAACGTATGAGAGGCATACAGGCATGTTATCCAGCCTCAGACCAGTTTCTCTCAGTGGAATTGCTGCAACCCCTCGCCACACATTACAATATCCAACTACTGCCAGAGGAGATCACAGTTGCAAAGTGTTTCCTGGCCAGGACAGGCAGAGATGCAGTCCCTACTGTCCAAAGTGTCTTTTCCCTCCTGGATGATAATAATAATAATAATAATAATAATGCATTTGATTTATAATGCGCCTTTCAAGACACACAAAAAAAAGTCCACAAATTGGTGAATGAAAAAATTATATAGGATCAAATGAAAACTACTACTTGCTAAAAATCAATGTTTAAAAGTACTAAAAACCAAAGAAAAATACCAAACACTAACAAACATTCAGCACAGACAATGGGGATGATGCCATCACATTTTTTTTTTTTTTTTTTTTTTTTTTAGATCCGGGGGTTAAAGCCCCGGAAGCCCAGGGCTAAAGCCCCGGAAGCCCAGGGCTAACGACGCCACTGGTAAACATGACCCCATTTGAAGGCAGTGTTTATCCTGAAATGTTTTCGTTAGTAAAGTTTTAGCAAAAATGCATGTGTTTGCGAAGTACTGAGCATACAGCTGGATAAAGAAGACTTGGATTATATTCCACGATGTGTTGGAGAGTTTGTAAATGGATGTTTTGCAGTTGTAAAATGTTGACCCAATTAACTTCAATCCATCAACTATGGCTACTGTTTTTTGGATTCTCCATTCAACGTGCAAGAGAAAAACTAATTATTCGGGAATTCCAGGCAACACAATGTGACTAATATACAAATGTTCATTTATCTGTGACATATAGGGCTGACCTTCGAAGCTTTTTTTGGCAATCGAAGCTTCGGGGCCGAGCTTCGATTTTAATTCGAAGCTTCGAGATACATTTTTTTTACTTTTTTTATATATATATTATATATATATATATATTTTTTTTTTATCTTATGTTGTGGGACTTGTACAGCACTTTGGTAAACTTTGTTGTTTTTAAATGTGCTCTATAAATAAACTGGATTGGATTAATGAATTAAGTAGCCCCTTTCGTGACTGTGACACAGCCAACAAGGTTTCACTCGGCTGTGATTTAATTCAAGGTGGATCGCTGTTGTCGTTTGAACAACTTCAGATTTCATGGGAACTACCAATCCCCCAAATCAAGAATGTTTAAGATGAATGAAGTAAGATTTAGATTATTTGAAATATGGCCTATAGACTAAACTATGCACAGAATTATGTCAGTCTACAAGGTCCGGATTCTACATGGTCCGGCAATGTAGACCTTGTAGACTCCACTACAGACCAATTATCAGTGAATGTTCATGCATTTTTAAGAAGGGCTACTTCCACAAAAAAACAAAGAACTCACCAAAACATCTCAGTAGCACCTTATCTAAATGTTCTATTTCATATATGGAGATTCATATTTATTTATGTATTGCATGCATGTATTGCACACACACACACATAAACTAATAAAAAAAAAAAAATTAAACTCCCTTTTTTTATTTTCTTTTAAGCTTGTGCCATCGAACGAAGCTTAGAAGCTTCGAAGTATTTAAGACAGCCCTAGTGACATATTCCTTTAATGTGGCATACAGCACAGCACAACACAGGCATTGTTTTCAAATCCCATAGCCTAGTAGAGGAAGTGTTCTCCTGTGTGTGGATAACACTACTGCCTGCTATCCACTGACACCACCATCAGCAGCAGGGCCAGATCTATCGGAGGTGGGAGAGGATGTTTGTGTAGTGTACCCCTCTCTTCTCTCCTCTCCTCTCCTTTCCTGTGTCCTGAGTCCTGTGTCCTTGTAGCAATGCTCCACTTTCTCTCAGAGTGATTCCAGACTTGTGTGAAACTGAAAGCTGTCCAATGGGAATCTCCAAGCTTTTTGTTAGAATAATTTTCCTCAAATATTTTCCCTCCTCGGGCGATTGGAGTGGTTTATTATTTTTTTTCTTCATTTTTGCCACGTTTGCACACCACCAGGATTGCTTGAAATGTCTTGAACCGCACTGCAATGAATTCTGCCCTTGTTCAACTTCCAACCTTCTGTGCCTCCAATTAAAGACAGAGGTGTGAATGTCATATGGTCGGACGCATAAACTCACACACTTTCGGAATGGGGGGGGGGGGGGGGGGGGGGGGGAATACTGCACACAATCACTGTCCAATTTAGCATTTCCCCCCTCATTATTGCATACATAATCACGAGTTGTACATGTTAAGTCATTTTAATCACAACATCTTGCTTTTAACCAGTGCACGCCTGGGCCTAATACACATATATTCCTGATTGACCATTGCATCCTCCACAGGTGACCCAGTCATGCAGAGAGTGGAATCCGCCTACTTGCCATCCATGCCCCTACAGCCAGTACCTCGCACCTCTGCAGAGCACAGAGCTCCTATCGGATGTCAGAGGACAATGTTGCAGCCCGTAGCTTTTTATTAGATTTGATTAGCATGGTTATATCAGGAGTTCACAGGCTCTCGTCTCCTGGCCATCCACAAAATGTTCTGCTCAAAGAGGCACGGCACCCCCCGTTAGGCTCGCCTCGGGGCTAACGCCTGCTAGATAACCCAGTCTGAACCCTTTTCTCTCTCTCACTCTCTCTCTCTCCATTCCTGTAACTTGTCTTTCAGATTCCCTACTATTGTGTGTGTGTGTGTGTGTGTCTGTGTGTGTCTGTGTGTGTGTGTGTGCGTGTGTGTGTGTGTGTGTGTGTGTCTGTGTGTGTGTGTGTGTCTGTGTGTGTGTGTGCGTGTGTGTGGTGTGTGTCTGTGTGTGTGTGTGTGTGTGTGCGTGTGTGTGTGTGTGTGTGTGTGTGTGTGTGTGTGTGTGTGTGTGTGTGTGTGTGTGTGTGTGTGTGTGTGTCTGTGTGTGTGTGGTGTGTGTGTGTGTGTGTGTGTGTGTGTGTGGTCACGTTAGAGTGGAGAGCTCAAGTGTACATAACCCCACTGTTCATGCAAACATACATTAATACCAGATAACCAGCACATATCATTTTCATATAATTCTCCCATTAGATAATAAAGCATTCGGTAATAAAGCTGTTTTGTGTAGTGCTTCCATATTTGCAGGCTATAATAAATAGTCCACTATAGCACAATTCCTTTTTATTTTTTTTATTTGTTGCTTTGTTGTCTGTAGTTTCAACTTCTCCTGTTTTTCCCCTTCTTCTTCTTCTCTTTCTCTCCTCAAGACATTTTATAAGAAAAAAAAAGGGAGCAGGCTTTTAAAAATACCTTTGGTGTTCCTGTGTGTTTTCGAATATTACAAAGTGCTATAATGAGAAGGGAAAACAACAGAAAAAGGATATATTTCTTGCCTCAGAGGGAGATAACGGCTCCTGCTCCTCCAGAAGCCTGTAGGACCACTTTGTCTTTGTGCGTGGTGGTAGCGCTCCTTGGGACTCCTGCGACGGGGGAATTGGGGAGCGCTGAGCTACGCTCGTGGCGAGGTGCCAGCCTTCCCCCCCCCCCTGCCTGGGATAACAGAGAGAGAGAGAGAGAGAGGGAGGCGGAGCGGCAGGACACGTTTCAATTAGGGAACAAACACCACACGGGGAGGAGAGTTTAAAAAAAAGAAAGATAGAGAAACTCTTCACTGGCCTGGCTATAACTTCTGAGTCCCTCTCATCCCTCTGACCTGTTGACCTGTCTCCCAGAACACACCTCTCTCCACACACTCACGGGGTGCACCAGTCTCTCTCCTATCTTTTCTTTTTCTTTTCTTTTTTCAAGAAAGGTCATTTGTATAGAATTCATAGGGGAAGGAAGGGGAAAGGAGGGGTCTTTGTGAGGTGATTCTAAGTGTGCCAGCTCTGCCCCGCATGTTTCCATTAGATTGTCATGTTGGCTAATTAGAGAGCGGCAGCATGATTCACCTTGTTAATTAGGAGGACTTGCACACCAGGTGCCTGGGGGGGCAGAGTGAAAGAGGAGCCCAGCCTCGGAGCCTGCAGTCGCTCGCTGCCTGTGAAGATTCCCTTCTCATCTACCTTCCTCTCTTTCTTTTCTTTTCTTTTCTTTTTTTTTCTTTTTTGATTTGGAAATGAATAAATCATGGAGACCGTCATCCCTCTTGGAGTGTGAATATCTGAGTTCACATCTTTTCTCGGATGCAAATTAGACGTGATCAATAGAAGGTGACGAGCGGAGAATCTAACTGCTAAAGAAGAGAGGGAGAGAGAGAGAGAAGACTGCTAGCCGAAGCATTGCTAGCATGGAGCGGAGACAAAACGAGAGAACATTTAAAGTCGGAGATTTCCCCTTAGATAAGCATTATTTTTAATGATCGCCACTTGCCTGCCGTTCCATGTAATACCTTCTCCCGAATATGCTTATCTACAATTTCTGCCTCCTCTTTGCTAGACTCTTACCTATTTTGGAAATGTACTCTATAAATGTTATTATATAGAATTATAATACCAACGTTGTGTGTTAGGTTTAGGAGTCCTTTATACATTACACATCCCAATTTATCCACATAGTTCACAGCCTTTTGTGTACGGTTTAATTTCTGCAAATAAGTTGCAAATGAATACGAGCCGTAGGGTCGTGATAGTGACACTCCCATAATGACCTTAGCTCCGGGGAGAGCTGAGAGCTTTGAATAATTGGTCCTTGGCCCTGGAAACAATTCTGACATACTCAGCTTTAGAGAAAAATAGAGCACGCTGAGCCAACATTAAAATATCCTGTGTGTGGGATGCATTTCTGTAGGTTACACATACTACAGCTGCACACATAATGTGCTGGAATACTTATAGGAGGGAAAGATTGCACATTGAGATATATATTGTAACATAGAATCTCTGTATATTTCTTCTCTCACAGCATTGTTTTTTCCACCTATTATACCAAATGAATGGCATTGCATTAATTCGTCCAAAACACAATTGTATGAGATGTATTTATTCAGTTCAGACTGGTGACTCATAGCTGTTACCTACGTACGTATGCATATGCAATACTTGATTGTGGCATAATGTACTCTGACTGCCTCATTATCTTAAAGCACAAATGGCATATGTGATTGCAGAATTATTTTAATGAACTCGTACATGGCTTCATACAACCGTAAGACCCCGGCCCCCATCGGCAGGTTGGTTTGAACGTAGGTAGATGTGGGACAGACTGAGTTGGAGATGGAGTAGTGGTGTCTGTCTCGATAGTAGCTACACCACAGACCTTAGGCCTCCACCTCACTCCTCCCAGCTTACTGACTGCCAGGCACTTCGCTTGAGCAAAGGCCCACAGACACGGCATACAGATGTTCGCATAATGTCGGCCATGTGGGTGTCAGAGGAATGAAATGCATGCATTACATAGACGCATAAGTAGAATATTAACTTTTTTTTGTTTTGTGTGTGCAGAGCGTATGGTGTATATATGGCCACTAACCCTCTGCTGTGGCCCCTCGGACCAGCCCAGGCCTGGCTAGGGAAAAGGGATGTGGGGGTTAGTCGGGAGGGGGTGGACCCCCTGGCCAGTATTTATGCTGAGATCTTTTAAGAAGCGAGAGAGCCCTCTGCTAGCTCCTTGCACACAGTCCCACAGCCTGGGCTGTGACGTCAGACATGCCCCGGCCACTACGTTCCGCTCCACCAAGGACATCTGTCTGTAAGTGTCTGGGGGGCCGCAAGCAACCCCCTCAAGCTGGCGGTGGCGGCGGTGGTGGGGGGGGGGTTGAGTCGGGAGGAGAAGCCTTTGTTAGAAAGAGTGCAGATAGAAAACGGCAGGTTGGCCATCGTGGCTTCTGGAACTCATCCTCCCGCTTCGCTGTGAGTTTAACTGACGGCTCGGCCGGCCCTTTCCAAATCTCAGGCATGTTTGCGTCATGAGAGAACATGTTGTTCTTTTCTTCTGTGTCTGCAGAGGGAGAAAAGAGCTGGACTGTTGTTTCTCATAATGCATCTTTTGCACTTGAAGGGGACAAGTATTTTCAAGTGCAGTTCTCCAGCGTTGGTGTTAAATAATTCAAGGACTGGGGACGAGTTTTCTAAAATAAACAACAGAAGAGTAATTTACACACCTCGCTCCTATTCAGTCTTTTATTGTGTTTTAAACGTTTGTCTTTTGCCCCATTCATCGCCAGGTATTTTGTCTGTTGTATACAGGACATACTGTAAATATTGTGTTTGTATCAAGACCAGAACCTCTCTCCGCCATAGCGCAGGCCATTCATTGATTAAAGATTCTATTGGGGATTTAGTTTCACATCTTGGCCATGTTCTACCTCCCCTGACCTTTGTTAATAATTTGAGTTTACAAGTCTCATTCCCTGCTTCAAAAGGGCATGCAGGCAGACTGGAAGCACTGGTATTTAAGAGACTTGTGGGAATACCAAACAGTTACGCCGTGACATTGATCGGACCTGGCAAATCTACGGATGGCAAACTGGTTATTATTCCCAGTTGCGAGATGGACTACGAGATTCAAGTGACCTTTGTGGAGGTGATGTTGCTCACCTCCTTTGGCCTAGTCCGGCCCGGCGCGGTCCAGCCCAGGTTGGTAGCTGTCTTAAGGTGGAGAGGCACGAGGAGCGCAGATTGAAATCAGAAATCGGTCTCCCAGCATCACGATGGCTTCTCCAGCAATGGGAAATGCAGACTGGAGGGTTGCAGATGGTGAAATGAGGTCTGCATTTATCATCCAGTCATAAATCTGAAAACGCAGGCAGTTGCTGCAGGCGCTATGAGCCCATGCCTGGTGCCAACTGCTAGGCAGAGATGCCGGCATCCTGGTGCCATCAGTGAGATAGCAGACCTAGCAGCCCACCCCCACTGCTTCGTCTCTCTTGCTCACTCTCCATGAAGCAGGATCCTTTGAGGTCAGGCCTGGAGAGCTTTGTGTTTGTGTTTGCGGCCAAACACGGTTAGCATTGATAACAGTAACGCTGCATCTCATATGTGGACCCGGGCGATGAGCACCTCCAGCTCGCTAGCTGATACATCCATAGAGCCAACCTCATCCCCCCACGACTATCACCACCACCACTATCACCACTATCACCACCACCACTATCACCACCACCACTATCACCACCACCACTATCACCACTATCACCACCACCACTATCACCACCACGACTATCACCACTATCACCACCACCACTATCACCACCACCACTATCACCACTATCACCACCACCACTATCACCACCACCACTATCACCACCACCACTATCACCACTATCACCACCACCACTATCACCACCACCACTATCACCACTATCACCACCACCACTATCACTACCACCACTATCACCACCACCACTATCACCACTATCACCACCACCACTATCACCACCACCACTATCACCACTATCACCACCACCACTATCACCACCACCACTATCACCACTATCACCACCACCACTATCACCACTATCACCACTATCACCACCACGACTATCACCACTATCACCACCACCACTATCACTACCACCACTATCACCACCACCACTATCACTACCACCACTATCACCACCACAACTATCACTACCACCACTATCACCACCACCACTATCACCACCACCACTATCACCACTATCACCACCACCACTATCACTACCACCACTATCACCACCACCACTATCACTACCACCACTATCACCACCACCACTATCACTACCACCACTATCACCACCACCACTATCACTACCACCACTATCACCACCACCACTATCACTACCACCACTATCACCACCACCACTATCACTACCACCACTATCACCACCACGACTATCACCACTATCACCACCACCACCACCTTCTAGCTGATACATCCATAGAGCCAGCCTCATCCCCACACCCCTATCACCACCTCCACCACCAATACCACCATTACCACCACCACCTTCTAGCTGATACATCCATAGAGCCAGCCTCATCCCCACACCCCTATCACCACCTCCACCACCAATACCACCATCACCACCACCACCTTCTAGCTGATACATCCACAGGCCCATTTTTCACATCCCATGTCCTGACTTAAAGACAGGTGTCAGCTTCAGTCTTGCAGTCCGATCTGGTTGAGCTGAATTCTAGAATCAGCAAGGTAAATGGGTTATATTTCTCGCTCTTATTCTTATTTCCCCTAGTTTGTGTTGTCAGTGTGTTTGAAATTTTCAACGGTTTCTCCAGCTAAATGTGAAGTGGCAACACCCTAAAGGCCATGCTTTGCCAGGGGGCCTTGGGAAGAAAATAAATATATATATATATATCAGACATAACTGCATGCACATTTTGGAGCGGCCTTGTACACCAAAGCAACCTTTTATAGAGCGCCATCTGAAAAGCAACATGAAATTTCCCCCTTCCGATCATACGACTCGAACACGCGTGCACACAAACACAAACACACACACACACACACACACACGCTGAGACATAACATGAAATAACATGAAAGACCACATTGATTGTCTCTGTTCTGTTCGACCCAGCCCCCCCCCCCCATTGGGGCAGGGAGGCAGGCATTGCTTGTGTGTGTGTGTGTGTGTGTGTGTGTGTGTGTGTGTGTGTGTGTGTGTGTGTGTGTATGTGTGTGTGTGTGTTTGTGTGAATGGGTGATTTGTGTATGTGTTTGCATGCGTGTGTATGAGTGGCAGGCATTGCTTGTGTGTGTGTGTGTGTGTGTGTGTGTGTGTGTGTGTGTGTGTGTGTGTGTGTGTGTGTGTGTGTGTGTGTGTGTGTGTGTGAATGAGTGATTTCTGTATGTGTTTGCGTGCGTGTGTGAAGACGGGGGAGGGGGGCTGACACCCTCTGTGCCATGCCCTGAGGCCCTAACACGTCCGCCCAGCAGAAAGGCCAGCTCCTAGCAACGCTGGCTCCCCTCAGCCCCACGGACAGACATGACATTACCCCAGGCAGCGCCCCGCCACCGCTTCCTCTTTTACACATCACAAACTGAAAAATCACAATGTGACCACGTGAACAGCCAGCCAGCCAGCCAGCCAGCCAGCCAGCCAGCCAGCCAGCCAGCCAGCCAGCCAGCCAGCCAGCCAGCCAGCCAGCCAGCCAGCCGGCCCCGTGCCGCTCCCACCCTGACAGGAGCTCTCCCACTAATGGCTGACAACATGCTGCCATTTTGTTGTTGAGGGTTCCGTTCAGTGAGGCTAATAGATGGGCTTACAGTACATGCAGGGATGGCTGAACAGACAGAGAGAGAAGTAGACAGACAGTATGATGTGGTTTGTCGAGTGGATGGGGGAAAAAAAAACAGACTTATTGAAGTGGTTGGTTGAACGGTTGAATGTTACCCTAATGGTTGAATTCATTCATGTAGAAATAGTGAAACATTCATCTGTAAAAAATGTTTAGCCGGCATTGTTGTTTTGTTGGTTGTTGTATGTTTTTGACTTGTGCTGTTAGGCAAGCAGATGTATTTTCTTCCTACCATTAGGAATTGGGTTGTACTGTATATAATAACCAGTTGACTGTTTTACACATCATGATATTTCTTCACTTCCTCATGCTGCACAGATGCCTCTTGAACCGTGAGCGTGTCAGTGGTCGCCGTCAGCTGACCTGTTCCTTCTCCCCCATCAGATGCAGCAACAGGAGCAGGCCCAGGTGAGACAGCGAGACGCCAACCTGACAGCACTAGCCGCCATCGGACCACGCAAGAAGCGCAAGATGGATTCCCCGGGGGCCACGCCGTCAGGGACCGAGGTAAGGGCCCCCCCCGTCACTTGTTGTATTCGCAGCTGAAAACCGAGGTCCTGACTGAATTTGGTCGTGAAAGAACCCATGACCACTATCGCAAAGAGTAGGGGGTTCCCCGACATTCCTGGCCAAATTCCCAATCAGGTCTCTGACATCAAGGCCACCTAATCATCCCTCCCCCTTAATTAGCTGATAGCAATCCCTGTCTCCTGAGCCGTTCAGCCATTGTGTAGTGTGATGTGTGCCTGGTGCCAGTGTATGGCAGCCATTGAGCCTGCGTAGCCCAACGTTGGGTGCTGCCAGTGGTGGTGAAGGAGGCAATTTCCACCCTACATTGTGGGGAGCGCTTTGAGTGTCT
The DNA here is from genome assembly GCF_963971535.1 of Notolepis coatsorum. Classification (NCBI taxonomy): domain Eukaryota; kingdom Metazoa; phylum Chordata; class Actinopteri; order Aulopiformes; family Paralepididae; genus Notolepis; species Notolepis coatsorum. The sequence continues at coordinate 58,554,764 of NC_140184.1, read as the reverse complement.
AGAAAAGCGCTATATAAATGTAATGATCATTCATTCATTAAAAACCTTGCACGTTCTGGTTTTGGCTTCTTTTCATGTGGTCGTTTATATGCAACAAAGGTTACACGACGGACCAATGGGACAACTGATTTGATTGATCGTCAGTGTGTAACGCTCGGTAATGTGGGACGGACCTCCACGAGCAGTATTTGGAATGGCAATCAGATAATTGGATTATTTCTTTTGCATTACATCAGATACCAGGTAAGGACTCTATATATGAAATCTTGCGTTGATCTGATATTTCTTTCTACCCAGGAGGGGACTGGGGGAGCCTCGCGCTACAAGGCCCTTTTCATTCTTGCATGAGGAAGGATAATAACGATGATCTAGCGTTGATTTCAGGATGATTAGATAATCAGGCGAAAAATTACAACGTGTTTAGTGTATTCCACTAAAGGGCTATTATCGCATCTTTTCCTGGGATTACTAAGAATCACCAAAACTATATTCATATTCAAAACGGTATAAAACGGAAATGTACGGATGAAAAAACAATCCGTTTTGTGCATGTTGACTGGAAGCAACTCACTGATAATCGACGGGTGTATTAGACCCATAGCTATAATTTAAGATATATTTTAAGCACTCGCAAATCTCGCAGTCCCCCCATTGATTAAAGCGGTGGTGTTCTAGCGCCCTCTCGCGCATTAAGCGATGGCGCAGAATGAGTTAATACCCTGCTTTAGCCTGCTGTTGGTCTCGGTGCAAAACCCTATCCATTGTAGATAATAGATTCTCAGATCGGACTGTAGTGATATTCTGCTGTTTACTAATGTTACTGTGTTATATATTCAATACATTTGTTAGCTGAATGAATATGCACCCTCTTACAGAGCCTTATGGCCTGGGCTTTAATCTAGCCTGCCATTAGATAAACGAAATGGCTGCTCAGATCAATAAGATCTCACTGGAGAGATGAAGTGGCTACTTTGACTTTATTTTACTCTTTACGTTGTTGAACCTTTTGGCTATTTATCTAAACATGGATATAGATGGGCTTCCTGTTGGTAATGATGGAGTCATTCCTCTTTCTGTGCTGTTGCGCTAACAGGTTATAATGGGGCTCTATGGAGAACCCATGGCACTCCCCTGACTAAAGGTATAATGGAGCTCTATGGAGAACCCATGGCACTCCCCTGACTAAAGGTATAATGGAGCTCTATGGAGAAACCATGGCACTCCCCTGACTAAAGGTATTGTATAATATAGCTTTATGGAGAAACCATGGCCCTCCCCTGACTAAAGGTATAATGGAGCTCTATGGAGAAACCATGGCACTGCCCTGACTAAAGGTATAATGGAGCTTTATGGACAAACCATGGCACTCCCCTGACTAAAGGTATAATGGAGCTCTATGGAGAAACCATGGCACCCCCCCTGACTAAATGTATAATGGAGCTCTATGGAGAAACCATGGCACTCCCCTGACTAAAGGTATAATGGAGCTCTATGGAGAAACCATGGCACTCCCCTGACTAAAGGTATAATGGAGCTCTATGGAGAAACCATGGCACCCCCCCCTGACTAAATGTATAATGGAGCTCTATGGAGAAACCATGGCACTCCCCTGACTAAAGGTATAATGGAGCTCTATGGAGAAACCATGGCACTCCCCTGACTAAAACAGTAATACAAGTAATTTTGCCTCAGCAGCATGGCTGTAAGTGGGACACTTTCACCTGTTACATGGTAAGCTTGGGTATGGCTATGTTGTTTAGATTGCTACATTAAGCATGGCTTAAAAACGTTATTGTAGTCTGGCTCATTGATCTGTTAGGGATTACGTTTGTTTATTGCCCCTGGTGATGCATGCACACATGATGCAGTCAGGAAACTAACCCCCCCATAATAATGTGTACTTCAGTCGAAAATAGTTCCTACGTGAAACTGCTCACAACAAGGTCTATAGATTGTCTTGAGTAACTAGGTCATGATTTCTGGAAAGAGACATTACATTTTAGTTGTTTGTGTCTTTTTGGTGCTTTGAGTCTCAGCTCCATTGTATTGGCAGACATCTCCACAGCATATATTTCCAAAACTAGGCAAATCGCACCAAAACCATCTGGATAGATAGATAGCACTCTATCTAGTAGGAAAATATGTAGGGATGTTCGATATTGGCTTTTTTACCTATACCGATATTGTCCAACTCTTAATTTCCGATACCGATATCAACCGATACCGATATATGCAGGGTTCCCCCCCCCCCCCCCCTCCCCCAAAAACGGAATAATTTCAGGTAATTAACATTACATATCTCTTGTCGTGGAATTAACACAACATTATGCATACTTTTGACAATAAAAAAAATCTTTTTTTGAAAACCGATACCGATAATTTCCGATATCACATTTTAATGCCAATATCGGCCGATAATATCAGACATCCCTAAAAATATGTATTATACTTTTTTGAGTGAACTGACCCTTTCACAATTGTATTCACAATTGGAAAATGAGCTGTGTAATATTTCATAAATAACATGTTATTTTAGGGTCGATTTCCCCTAGGGGTTGAAGACTTCGGCAGTCATTGATTGCAAAATATGATTCCATTCATATTCATATTATATTATATATTAATATTCCAAATATTAAATATGATGACTTTATTTATTGGTTCATTTGTACAAATACCTTTAGTCCCCTAAAATTAGGGGAATATGTATACACATGGTGGTTCACCGGATATGGATGTAAAGTCCTTCAAATTAAACCTGAAAGTCTGGACTTAAACCACATAGTCATCTCAAATCCAATGTGCTGAAGTGCAGACCCCAAACAACAAAAAACATTTTCACTGACCTACAGACTGTATTTCCTCCCCTATTGTTTTGAGTCAATATGCACTCCTGAAGCACCCTTGAGTATAATGTTGCACACAGCTGCACACTCATATGCACACCATATAAAGCGCTTGTGCACTTGTTGATAAATTAATCACAGAGTTGGTACGTTAAGCAGCTCTAAATTTAAGCAGCCTCCATTGACTCGAGCCTACATGAAATGTGATCCAGTTAGCATTAGCATGAGACGGTTAACTGATATTTGACATAACACTGTTCACCACATCTTCAATAACTTTAGACAGAGCTTGAAAGACCTAATGCATTATCCTAATGAAATACTGTTGTAGGCGATGTGTCCGCAGACAACGTTTTTTTCAAGGCGGACCCGCCACTTGCTCAATTTTGATTGATTGTAAAAAGTTACCTTGATGAGCGGCGCTCCTCTCCAAAAGTTTAACTATTTTCAACTTTATGTGCCGGGAGCGCTCCGCCCCAAAAACGCTAGCCGCCAAGAGCGCTGAAACGTGAGGCACGGCGCTGGGAAAAGGAGCGCGCCTGTCGCGTCTTTAGCATAGAAATTAATGACAGAAAGGAGCTGGCAACTCATAAAAAGCTGGCTGTGGACACGTCGCCATATACATACATTTTAATTTATATTTACATGTGGCGGCTGAAAGGGAGCTGCTAATCAAGCAGGATCTAAAGTCACGCTCTGAGGGGGTCATCCCTATGTTCCCCGGGTCCTATGTTCCCCGGGTCCTATGTTCCCCGCTTAAAAAAAAAAAAAGTCCTATGTTCCCCACTCCCGAAATAAAGGTTCTATGTTCCCCGGTCCCGCCCGCTCCCGAACAAAAAAAGGGTCCTAAGTTCCCCGCTGAAATAAAGGTCCTATGTTCCCCGGTCCAGACCGCAGCTCCAAAAAAGGGTTCTATGTTCCCCACTCCCGAAATAAAGGTCCTATGTTCCCCGGTCCAGACCGCAGCTCCAAAAAAAAGGTCCTATGTTCCCCACTCCTGAAATAAAGGTCCTATGTTCCCCGGTCCAGACCGCAGCTCCAAAAAAAGGGTCCTATGTTCCCCGCTGAAATAAAGGCTCTCCAAATGTCCGTCAGTCACTCGAGTGTTTCATCATGCACCTGATGCGCTCTGGTGTTGTGGATAGTTGAGGATATATGCGAGTTATGTGAATACGTGAATATAGCTTGCCCGGGGACACAAACCTTCAATACGCATGAACAGCTCCGTCTTTTAATACACACTTATATCTTACAGTAACGTCAAATAAGATATTGAAAGATAAAGGATGAAGTTACAAAGGGAAAAGGGCAAAAGCAATTACTCTTTGACAATGCTACAGCGGACAATAAAAAGAAAAGATCCAGGCGGAATTAAATATGCCATAGGAGTAGAAGGCTTTTAAACTGACGTCAAATCGGAGCAAAACAAGCTCAATCCGCTTCAAGAAGACGCATGACATTGGGTATATACTAATTACAACAAGACATTAATTAATTGCATTGTTACTGTTCACATGTGTGGTGCCGTAGTCGCCCGTCACAGTCATATTTAAGTAAGGATAGTTTGAATGACACTTCAGCACCAAGGCGCTGTCCACCTGGCGATAAATAAGCCAATAGTATCCAGCTGCACATGAACATAGCAGCAAATGACGGCATCCTCTCATGTTCCCATTAGACTTCATATCAATAGGGTTTGACAACTTCATATCAATAGGGTTTAGATTTAGAACACAGGGAAGTTCTACAAACAGGCCAGAGGATGTATACATATAGTAAATTAACTATACTTCATAACATGTATTTTTCTTTTCTTTTTTGCTCACACAATATCTTGAATGAATGAATGCGTTTATTTATTTCGAACATAAATTAAAAACAAATTAAATAAATTTAAAAAATGTAATAAAACAATGAAGTAATAAACAGATTAAAAAACAAACAAGCAAAACAGTAATGTTCGAAAAAGAGTAGGATGAACGTACGGGTATGTATATAACCATAGTTATATGAGTATAGTGACGCTCTGTATTAGCACTGAATACATTTTCACATGCATCTTTACACACTTCATCTGCCTGGCCACACCCCCATCCGCTCCTCTACATAAGCAGGGGTGTGGCCATACTATCAAGTTCAAGTTTCTTTAATAGTTGTCATACAGAAGTACAGAATACTTTTATACAAAATGCTTCTTACTGTTACGCTCCAGAGACTGTGCAAGACAAGATAAGATAAAATAACATAGTATAGCATGTAAATTAGAAGTAAAAAAAAAAAAAAATGCGGTCACAGTGTTCAGTATAGACATATGTACAATGTTCGATGCAGAATAGACGTAACTGAGTTACCATATAATATACAATACTATGCAGTGTACTAATATACAATACTATATAGTGCAAGGCAGAAATGGGATGAGGTGCAATTTAGGTACAATTTACAGTAGGTGTACGAGTTGTAGTGCAAATCCTTTATCAATAAATATAAAGTGTGTTTGTGTGATCTAAAGTGTGGAGAGTGGGTGCTGCAGTGTGTTGTTTGTTTAAGTGAGTGTGTGCGTGTGGGCGTGTGTGCTGTGTGCATTTGATGGTTGTTGCATAGTGTTTATTGTTCGTTTAGCAGCCTGATGGCCTGGGGATAGAAGCTTCTTCCCAAGTCTTTCACCACAAAGGCAAGACCACGGGGTCCTCAGTGAGTCCGACGCAGAGCGTCACTATACTCATATAACTATGGTTATATACATAACCGTACATTATATATCGTATAGCTCCGCTCTGCGTCTACTGCAATACAGGAGCTGAGCAGAGCGGAAGCTCGACAAATGTACCCGCTGAGGCCCCCCACAACCATCAGAACCGGGGAGGACCCAAGCCCCCGGACCCCCCTAGCGGAGGACGGGAGGGTATCGGATCCGACTGTGCGAAGAGGAGTTTAGCAACTCAAACGCACAGGGTGAGCAGACCGTGGGACTCACCCACGACTACACAAACGCGCAACCCACATGCCACTAGGGAACGAACGGAAAGGAACAAACCCCCGTTACAACCCCTAATATCACGGGGTCAAGAGCAAAAGCCCAACCCCATGGCAAGGCCGTAGCAGCGGAGCGCGAAGGAGGACCCAGACCCAGGAAGGGACTGGACCCCCCCGGAAAAGGGGGCCTGGAGAGGCCAACGACGCCGCAGCATCGAGACCCCACCAGGCGGTCACTAGTGACACCACCCCCCACACCCCCCCCATCCAAGAGCAGGCCCTTCCCCCCTACAGCACACCGCCCCGAAGCACTCAAGAGGCTACACCCACAGCGGGACCAGGCAGCGCACCGGGGAGACGACCCCCAAAAGAGGTCGATCCCTCAATCCAGGCAACAGGCCATTCGACCTGAGCCTGGAGCACTGCGGACTAGACAGGCGCCAAAGGGGTCTGCTGAAACAGCACCCCGGCAGAAGGGGCGTATGCTGGCATGTTGTGCACCATGTCGCAGCCTCCACAAAAAAAAACTCAACTCTCTAGAGGGGCCAAGGCAGAGAAGGCTGACATGATTGGCAGACGTCATGAAAGGTGCGGGGGCACACTCACAGGTAGACAGGGCCAAACCCGGCCTACCCCGAGAGTTGACTCCGCTACCAACACACCAGGGAACCAACCACCCCCTTGGTTCTAACATGAGGCGGTTGTTCCTATAACCCCCCAAGAAAAAACTCCAAAACACAACTGCGGGTATACACTGGCTATACTGCAGTACAAGTGTTTCAGTTTTCAAAAAAGGGGTTAACCCAGGCCAACGGGTCGACGAAAACAATTTCGAACCTGGGCCCGGCGGACCGGGACGTACACAGCCCCCTCCCAGCCCTGCCTAAGCAGGAGAAGAGAGGGGCAAAAAAGAATGGAGAAGGACCAGGCTCCGTCAGCACAGCGCAAGGTACAACACAACATGGACCAAGCAACAGTGAGGGGTAACACGTAGTAACATAACCACGAACATCTCCATAACGTCAAACCCTGCAACGTCCGGGCCGACCCGGCATTTTCCCCCCCGAAAAAAGCACAAGTCCCTCAGGGTACCAGAACAGCAGATCTGCGCCCCGGCGGACAACGGGTTAACTGACCTGGTCCGGCGCGACCAGAATCAGTCCCGTGCCCTAATCACGCCGCCATCCCCAGTCCCAGGAGGGGGGTAGGTACGCGTGTCGATCCGAAACATTATAGAGGGCGCCACCCAGACGGTCCCCTTCGTACCGCGGCCCGGTGGCCCACCCCAAGGGCGTGAGACCCCTCTACCAATGCTTTGATTTATTCTGTTAACATCCCCCAGATATGAACGAGAATTCATCGAGACAAGCCTAGTACACTGGCGCTCGGAAGAGACAAACTCCATCCCAGTTGCCCCATAAAAACGCAGTTTCAATGATGAGCAACCAAGGCGCGCAAGCCCATGCGTGGTTCCTATCAGAAGCACCCTATGTACACATCGAGACCCAAAACATATCAATGGAAATTCTAACAAGAACCCAGATACCGTTCCTCCAAGCCGCCTGGGAGAACGACAAGAAGCTGCTTCTTTCACAGAAAAGAATACGGACATGGGTCCCATACGACGCGACTGAGGGAAAACAACACCCCGTCAACCATGCTCCATAAAAGAGGGGACGGGGAGCGACGTACCCTATGACGGGGGGAATCCCATGACTCAACCACTATTACAGGCGAGGAGTCAGGGAATTCCCTAAACAATACCCCGTCAACCTGCTCCATAAAGGAGGGGACGGGGAACCCCCAGAGAGACTTCCCACGTGAGCAATAAATTGAAAAGACATATTGCAACATTGAGCTATCATAGCTATGTAACAATTGGACTAGGACTCTCCGAGGAGGAGGCTCTGAAACTCTGAGGAGGCTCCCTCACTGAGAGGGAGGCTCTGAACTCACCGAGGAGGCTCTGAAACTCCCTGAGGAGGAGGCTCTGAAACTCCCTGAGGAGGAGGCTCTGACCCAATATACACACTACTAGTAGGGAGCAGAGCAGAAGAACAAATAGTTTCTACTGCGTTGCATCACCCACCAAGCTCAATACACATACAACAGAGCAGAACTTCTTTTTAAGTTCTACTCACCTTGACAATCTGAGGAGGAGGCTCTGAAACTCTGAGGAGGCTCCCTCACTGAGAGGGAGGGTCTGAAACTCACAGGAGACTCTGAAACTCCCTGAGGAGGAGGCTCTGAAACTCCCTGTAACAGAGGTCCACAACATATAATAACCTGAATAACTCACGGAAGTCTCACAACCAATAGAACCGCGCCCAGTGACATACTCTATGGTGGGGGGAATTCCGTGGCCCACTGCCCAATATGGCGTGGGACCAGGAAACTCCCCCCCCCCTCCCTACCCTGTGACGCGCTGATCCAGCAACGTGACAGGAAACACGAAGGACAGGAGGTTTTGACCCCTGACCAATCAGAAAAAGGGGAGGAAGGTTTTACCAGTTCACCCCCTCATGACCCCTCACCCCTGATACGATGCAATGACAAAGCAGAGCCATGACACCAGTCATAGCGTGCTACATGAAGCGTTAACAGCTTCACATAGACTCATGTGCGAAACCTGCCATCTGAATTTTTACACCTTTCCTAAAGGAAGAAAAACACAGACCAAGAGAGGGCCCCTTTAAGGGCCCTGGTACAAGAGCTTACACATGTGACTTCTGTAGGCCAACACCTAACCCAGTTGTGGATCTTAACGACACACACAACCCTCCATCACAACAAAAAAGGCAAAAGTACACTCTCACTACCGTAAGAGGAACGCCGTTTTTCATAACGAGAGAAGACACAAGTCCTCGATTAAGTACTGGCCACAGGCCTTGCTAAGTCCACATGGCAGCGACCAAACAATCTTTTCTAGAAAGAAAATTGCTTCTCTAAGCAGGAGCACAACCCCAGCAGAAGCTGAGGGGTTACACCGTATCCCCACCAGTGCATGTGAGCGGATCGGCGCGGGCGAGAAATCCGCTCTTCGCTCTAGACGGCTTGTTCCGCTCCGCTAATCGCTCATGTTGACCCCGCCCCCAAGTCGCTCTCCGCTCGCTCACCGCTCACCTTGAATCGAGCGCTCCCCGCTCCCCACTCCACATCGCTCGGCAGAATTTTAAATTTGTTTTTGGAGCATGATGGAAATTTGCTACACCCCCCTGGGCCCCTTAACAATTGTTTGTATTGAGCCGTATTGTAATTGTACCCATTCTGCAATGTTAAATAATGTTGTTTATCCATTCACTAGCTCTACTAAGCGATGATAGCTAGCCTAGCCACAATGCTATGGTCGCTGCCATACACATTAACATGTAAGCTAACGACAACAACAATGGCGGCATATACTTTTGTCTAACACGATGTGAGTGACGGTTCACCCTTCTCATTGGTTGAAAATGGCCTTCATGTTTGTACATCGCCAGGGGCGGCTACGTGGCGTAGTGGGCAAGGCGCTCGCCACGAATGAGGAGACGCTGGGCTTGCCTGTTCGAGCCCAGCGCTCCACATTGCTTTCAGTTTAGCTGGTCGTTCATACTAATACACATTGGCCGTATTAGGGGGTGGGAAACTGATGGGTGGGGATCGGGCGTTGTGGACAGCGACTCCTACAGGTCGGTTGGTGTGCCTGCGCAGTAGAATCAGGAAGTGTCGGGGGCAGCGTGAGCCTCCCACGCGTTACTCCTCGACACTGAGAGATCGAGCTTCGCAGGTGAAAAGATGCGACTGCTGTTACCTCAAGTACCGGAGGGGACTTGTGCTATGTATGACTTAGTCCACATTGCAGCCGACTTGTGGGAGGCAAGAAACAGCGTTCGTGACAGGGGAGGGTTGAAGTGGATGATTCGAAATTGGGATGGGAGAAAATATAGAAAATGGGAGAAAAAGTGGATAAAAAAAAAAAGTTTGTACATCGCCATCTGTTGCTTTGGCATTGTACTACATGTATATTACATCAGTGTTAAACCACTGTGAGCGGCCCGGAGTGGATTGGAGCGGAGGAGAACTCTTGCTCCGGACGTCGCGCCGACCCATTTTAAAACCCACTCCGTCGCTCACGTCAAAACCGCCCGCTCCGCTCCCCGCGCAGCTCACGTGCCGCACCGCTCACATGGCCTGATCCCCACAAACATAGTGAAACAATATATTGTAAACAAAATCATGTTTGAGGGGAGGGGGGGGGGGGGGGGGGGGAATCACCCCTCACCACCTTACCCCTGATACGACTCGGTTGAACAGGTACAGCCCTGTTAATATGTGAACACGCCACCTGTTTATTGTCATCACAAGCTGAGAGAGGGAGTCACCCCTCGATCATATGCCACTATGCATAGCTTTGCAGGGTTTTTAACCCAGCCACTTGTGAGCTCAACTATGTTGCCTAACGTTACATGAACACACAACTTCTCATCATACAACAAAACCAGTTCATTTTTACTCATGTAAAAAACAACGCCGTTTTCTAGGTAGAGAGAAAGCTATACCAGCGATCAAGACAATTCACACACAACACATGTCGCATTCCCAAATGTAGTGAAGCAACATACGTTTTGGAAAAAACATCGTTATTACAAAACATTCATAAGGGAAGGAAGAAAGAGGGGAGAAGTGTCCAACGGACCCTTACCTGCACCAATGAATGCAGGCTGAGAGGACCGCAACACTGGTCTCCACGTTGACGAAGGTCCTCGCTGGCGGGGCAAAAGAAGCTAAGACGCCCCCCTCCAACAGCCGATCATGGTGCAGGGCCGACTACATCCTCTGTCAAAGATGATGCCGTAGTCAGAGTGTTATGGCCTGCTATTCTCACGGCTAATGTTCAACGGTATAGCATAAGCTAACAGCTAACTCCAGGCTAACTGGTAGCATCAGGCTAACGTTCCCAGCCGAGCGAGCATACAGAGCTAGCGTCGTAGCTAACAGCTAACTGGCTAACAGGTAGCACAACCCAGCTAGAACGCAAGCCAAGCAGCTATCACCGAAACTGTACAACGGGAGAACACAATATAGGCCACACCGTCTGTCCCTCTCCTCATCCGAAGAGAGAAGAGGAAAGAAGTCAACACAGTCTTCAGAACGATGATTATCAGACACAGCGGTGCCGGCACAATTCCCTCATGGGCTGCAGCCGACTAGAGTGTGGAGGAATTCCTATAACAAAACACCAAACCCACTTCCCTCGCGCCGGGTAACTTTCATCTTGAAAGGTGGGGCCTTGCACGGTGACAGAGAGTATCCGTTCGTCCAGAGATCCGGGGGTTTGAACCGCAGATTCGGATACGGTCCCAGGCAAATAGAGCTCCCGATGAGGAGCTCATGTAGCGTGGGCGGCAAACCAGAACCCTCTCCACGCCGCTAAGAGGCAGCAAAAAGGGTACCAGCCTGGAGCCGGCTTTCGTAAGTCGTGTAGCCATTCCCCCCATAGCAACACAACTGGCGCTCGCATATCAAAACCATCACTCACCCGGAGAGGCAGCTAGCTCTCACAACAGCCGAGCGCCTCTCAAGCAAAGTCCAACTGCAGAGCGGAGGTAATAGCTGTCCAACTGCAGCTTGGAGGAATGCAGGTGGGGATTAGGCCAGCGACGCGAGCCCCTAATACGAAAATGCCGGTGGAGGTCAGAATGATCATCATCTTCTAGACACCCCAGTGGCAAAGACATTATCGCTGTATTTCCTCGAAAATAGTGAGAGAGAAAACAAAGATATAATGTCAACGTAGCTCCTTCATCGTAGCTCCTATTCCTTTCTTCAATATTTCAGCAATCTCAAAGTGTGGTTACACAGGCACTTGCCGTGGTGAAAACTAAAGAAGGAGCTGTTAGTATGGCCACACCCCTGCTTATGTAGAGGAGCGGATGGGGGTGTGGCCAGGCAGATGAGGTGTGTAAAGGTGCATGTGAAAATGTATTCAGTGCTAATACTGATATGGAAGAGTATTGCAGTAGACGCAGAGCGGAGCTATACGATATATAACCTAGACCTTGCCTAAACCAGAGAGAGAGAGAGAGAGATAGAGAGAGAGAGAGAGAGAGAGAGAGAGAGAGAGAGAGAGAGAGAGAGAGAGAGATCATTTGTCAATTGAATATGCTACAACATCTGAATCATATACCTATTACCTGCCACAGACATCACAGAAGGGTTAGTTTTGATTAACTTCTCAAATGGTCTCTACTGTAAATCCATTTGCATTTCCCAGAGAATGTTGGCCAACTTTACCTTCATAGGAAACTGCCTGCTTAAAATGGACCTCCAAGTGGTTCTTCAACTTACTCAACCTTGTTGGTTTGAATAAGGATGCATTGCAGAGAGGGCAATGAAAGTGCTGGCAGCATGTGATGCCTCAAGATTGACCATTTTTAATGGTGATATGCATCTAGAAAAATAAAGGGCCTAATTGGTCAAATTGAACGTTCTTACAGGTATATGATTCCACATACATAACTTTGACCACAAGACCACCTGACATACCGACATATAGCTCATAGTCTTATGCATATTGCACATAGTTCATGTATAATACTGTAAAATAGCCTACTTGCATAGAATAGTCATGTATAATAATACTGCTGGCTGTACAATACTGCTGTACAATACTGCTGTATGCCTATACTACTGCTGTTCATATCCAGTATGTCTACATTAAACATAATATTTACCATTCCTTAATTACCATCATACCCACATAGACTGTAGTGTATAGCATAGCAAAAGTTATATTTATGTAAACCAATTCAGCCATTGGGTGGCTGGCACTGCTGAGAGGCCCTCACAGCGCGGCCCTCACAGCGCGGCCCTCACAGCGTGGCCCTCACAGCGCGGCCCTCACACCTCACAGCGTGGCCCTCACAGCGTGGCCCTCACACCTCACAGCGTGGCCCTCACAGCGTGGCCCTCACAGTGTGGCCCTCACAGCGTGGCCCTCACAGCGTGGCCCTCACAGCGCGGCCCTCACAGCGTGGCCCTCACAGCGTGGCCCTCACAGCGTGGCCCTCACAGTGTGGCCCTCACAGCGTGGCCCTCACAGCGTGGCCCTCACAGCGTGGCCCTCACAGCGTGGCCCTCACAGCGTGGCCCTCACAGCGTGGCCCTCACAGCGTGGCCCTCACAGCGTGGCCCTCCTCACAGCGTGGCCCTCACAGCGCGGCCCTCACAGCGTGGCCCTCACAGCGTGGCCCTCCCTCACAGCGTGGCCCTCACAGCGTGGCCCTCACAGTGTGGCCCTCACAGCGTGGCCCTCACAGCGTGGCCCTCACAGCGTGGCCCTCCTCACAGCGTGGCCCTCACAGCGTGGCCCTCACAGCGTGGCCCTCACACCTCACAGCGTGGCCCTCACAGCGTGGCCCTCACACCTCACAGCGTGGCCCTCACAGCGTGGCCCTGGGCACTCGCTAATGTTAGAGAGACTCCGTCTTCACACAGTGAACATCGATCGGTGGAAATAACTCGAAAAAACAACATGATTTGGACATATATACTATTATACAACCTGGAAATAGATCGGGCATTTCAACATCCCATAATTGAAAACTGTCTACTCCACGCTGATCGCCCAACGGCCCGAGGAGACTGGGGTGAGTTTTAGCGTGTAGTATTACCGTGTTCGATATAAACTGCTATGATGAACATATGACCCACATTAGATGAATGGTATAACGTTGCCCACGGAATTATAAACGCCCCCTCGCCCATCCGGTCAACATCAGATGACGTGTAGTAAATTCTAGAAGTACGTCTAGTTGAAATTTTTTATCTCGCACAGATTCCTACCAAACTGTATTTGATCATCAATATAATGCATTTGGGGCTATATATCACGTTCTGGAGAAAGCTGCAGAAAGAGATGAAAACATACTTATACTTTAGACCATATTTTAGTATGAATATGTGAATGAAAAAGTTTAACGTTCATACACCCTGAACAATACATATAGGACATTGAATGGGCCCTAATAATGGCAATCTAGCAATAGAATTTAAAAAGTTATAGCCCTGCAAAGAAGGGGAACTTCTCCATGTTAAATAGAGCTGGCAAGGGATGGTATATCATGAATTTAACCATGGCAATCAAAGTGTTAACTTAATGAATAAACAAAAACGAAAAATCTACATATGTCAACGAAAATGTCCAGTAGGACTAAATAACAGATATACATCTCTGTTACACGCGAGCAGCGTCTGATGGCCGAATCTGTCAGATGGCACTGGAGTAGATATACAGTACTGTTACATCCAGAACACACACACATACACAATTACACAATTACACATGTTGCACCATCTATCTACACCCTCCTCACACAACTCTGTCGCTTTTTCGGTAGTAGCGGGGAACATCGGACCCTTTTTTAGTCGTGAAGTGTATGTTTGAGAACACTACCGTAATGACAGAGAAATTAAGCAAGCTGACATGGTCGGCCCGCACACAACTCGGTAGCTTTTTTGGGAGTGGGTAGCGGGAGCGGGGAATATAGAACCCGGGGAACATAGGACCCTTTTTATCGCGGGAGGGGAACATAGAACCCGGGGAACATAGGAACCGGGGAACATAGACATGCTCCCGCTCTGAGCAGCCAGGTGAGCTGTTATTGAGCTGGGTTTCATAACATATATTAAAGTTTCATTTTTTCTTCTTCTTCTTTTTTTTTTAAATACTGGTGGACACATACTATGCTCAACTATGATGTATCCACCTTTACAATGTAATGGCAGCTTTCCAGGGGCTTTGATTCAGATTGACATGAAACTCAAAACACATAATGCACAGAACGGCTAAATCTGGATTTAATAACTTTGCTATGAGCTGAAGGAGACATTCAAAGGGTAATTTTTTATATAAATCTTTGAAGTGCCTGTTTTGACTTTTAGCACAGTCCAGTCTTTCGTACTCCCCCACAGAAGACGCCATCTTGTCGGAACCGGTTTTGGACCGGCTGCTTCGTGCCGCTCGGCATCTTCTGCCAATTTTTCTAGCATGGAGTGATGGCAGAAAAAACGATATATAAAATAAAATATGACCCCCTAGTTAGGCAAGGCCATTCACCCTTGTTGGTGCCAAATAGACAGAGAAAACAGCCCATTGCTTGTTGTTCTAATTGGTCAAAGATCAACGGCACAGACTGAAGTCAACGTTGTATCATGCCTTCAAGTCATGTTGGAAAATACCGGAAATACGACTTGAGTGCAAATGACTGGCCCGACAAAGAGGAAATCACGAGTAAGAAAGTCCAACATGGTGACCGACAAGACATCTGACAACGCTAGGTGGTAACTGAGCAAGGATCTACACAATACTATAACAAGTACAACATCTTCAGTCTACTTAGGGTTATCCTACATGTAGTCCATTTACATCTTCATGAGAGGAGGGCATTGATTGATTGATTGATTGATTGAAAATTGTATTAACAGATTGCAGAATGGGTACAATACAGTACGGCTCAATACACACAATTGTTAAGGGGATGCAGACCAGAGAAATACTTTCGTCTTGTTTACATCAGGGTCCCCATTTTTAAATTCATCATAACATATATGACATACATGACATACAGATAGACAGTACTGCTACATCTATACATTTATGACATACCAGATTTACAAATACAGTACTGTTTTTGATACAAGAAGAGTCTAAAAAGAGAGTATATACATTTGACGAAGAAACTGTACATTGGAGGAGGTTGGTAGGTAGAAGGTTGGTAGGAGGGGTGGAGGGGGGGGGGGGGGGGTTGGGTAGGTGGGGGCGTGGGTTTGGGGGAAACTGTACATTGGAGGTGGTGGGTTGGGGGGGGGGATTGTGTGTGTGGGGGGTAACTGTACATTGGATTATCGACTAAACCTTACTTGCTCCCAAGAAGAGGGTCTTGTGTATTATTGGGTTTAATAGGACTTTATTGTACATTGGAGGAGGTTGCGTTAGGACATTTACAGGGGCCAGTTTCGAATTGCAGTCTCTCATAGGTGCTCTTTGAGAGTGGTTTTGAAAGTGGGTAGTGATTCACATTCCTTTACAGCTGTGGGTAGGGCGTTCCACATTGATGTGGCATAATTGCGAAACGTGTTTAGTCCCTTGTTTGAGCCGAATCTGGGTTTAACATGATTGTGGAGCTTCCTCTGGTGTTGTGATCGTGGTATTCACTGACCTTTGGGAAGTATTTTGATATGTACATGGGTACCTCGGTTGTGTAGTGTATCTTGTAGACCAGGCCCATTGCAAGTTGCTGTACTCTGTTGTCTACTCTAAGCCATCCTAGGTTGTCAAAGTGGGCAGGGGTGAGGTGGGTTCTAGTTCTTACTGAGTCGTGTGTGTGTGTGTCATTTTGAGATAAGTCGCAAATCGCTTCCTGTTGATTGGATCAGATGCCGAACCTTGGCTGTTTTGCACATGCCTCATTCGCCTTATAAGGAGCTTGCGGGGCGGTGTGTATGCAAATTAATTGAGCGAGAACACGCATTTGAGTTTAAGAATGAGTGGGATTCATCATTCAACACACCTGGGTAAGAACATATTTGGATGTTAAGAACGGGTTGATGAATGCGGCGGTGACTTTTCTTATTTTTCTCTTAACAGACGGTTAAGAAAAATATGATATACATAATAAGAGAGTATTGGTGAATGAGCCCATTGTTCCCATGCTTATTCATCTACAAAGTGGATGAAGATGAGCAAATGTGAAACCTCCAATTATAGTCTGGAGTCAGTACCTTTCTGAAGGCACTGGGAAGTGGGATTGTTTTATGAGCAGGGTGCTTTGTTGGTGTCTTTCTCCCCCAGGGGGGTTTGGGAGCCCATTGTTATGTCAATGGAAGACATCCTCAGCAGGGTTAACTGCTACACATTAGGGAGTTTTGCGACCCGTTTGTGAGAATCTATCAAATAAACCACACTCAGATCGCTAATATAAGGAAGAAGAAATATGTCTGATACATGAACCACTATCCACATCCACAGGGCAATAGCATATGTGACTGGCCTGGTCTGTTGTTAATTAAGATGAATTATGGTATTATAGAAGAACAGTTTCCTGTCTAAATATCACATTTCTCCAGTGTGGGGTTATACAGTCAGTCATGCACGGTTGCTGTAAGGTTACTGTGAAAAAAAATATATCTTGGAACTATTTAAATCCTGCACGTTTGTCTGTGAATAATATTATGCATACAAAAAAAAGCCAGAATTTTGAATGTCAATTGGTCATTTTAATAACCCGCTTACTGGGTTGCATCTTCACATCATCGCTTAGCTGCAATCTGCTGCAGAGGAGAGCATAGTAATGCACCCAGTATAAAAAAGCATAAATAACACAATAAAAACATTACTTCTGGTCCTTGGGTGGAGTGCCAACCTCTTTCAGTATGCTTTGCCCTGATGGTTATTAGCCCTCTGGATCTCTTCTGCAGAATTATTTTAATAATAAATAAAAGAAACCACTCCCAAATTGCTTTCCCAAATGGAGTCAGACAACATAAACATGAATATAATTTATTTTTATTTTTCCCCGTAGAGATTTGTATCTTTGGACTCCTGTCCACGTTTAATTAGATGGGGGGGGGGGGGGGGCATATGAAGTGAAGTCATACCCACCCCAGCCCTCCCCTTGGGTTGGAGGAGGAATCTTAAAAACTTATTTTCACTTCATTTTCACCTCCTCGCACTTGGTTTCTCATGGGCTGGGAGCGCCGGCGGCTTCTCTCTCCCTCCTCTAGAGCAAAGTGAATGTGACTTTTCTAAGGGGGTCACGGGACGCCTGGAGGCCTGTGGGTGTTACTGGACTGCTGCCTGCTCTTAGCTTCACTGAGGGGCTTGTCATAGATTTCATCTCCGCAGAAATGAGCCGGGGGGCCCCTGGCCGCGAGCGCAGGCAGCCAGCATTATGAAGGGCCCACACTGATTATTTCCCTCTGACTTCGCATCCTGAGCTTTCCGCAGTAATCCCAGACAAAGGCAGCCCTTCAGTGCTGCGCCAGAGCTCAAATTAGGAGCGAGATAATGACCTTCTTGAGATCCTGCTTCTTTTTTAGCAAGCAGAGCTCCTGTTGTAACCCCCCCACCCAACCACCTCCTTGCCTCCTTCTCCCTCTTCCGGCCACCTTTCCGCTGTGTTCGGACCGGCAGAATTCACACGATTTAGTTCTCTCTCCTTCTCTCTCTCTCTCTCTCTCTCTCTCTCTCTCTCTCTCTCTCTCTCTCTCTGTCTCTCTCTCTCTCTCTCTCTCTCTCTCTCTCTCTCTCTCTCTCTCTCTCTCTCTCTCTCTCTCTCTCTCTCTCTCTCTCTCTCTCTCTCTCTCTCTCTCTCTCTCTCCCTCTCTCCTTTTCATATTTGACGATGGCCCGGGCCAGGGCTTGGGTCTGTGCCTGGATATGGAGTGCCAGGGGGCTGTGAAAGTGATAGCCAGTCAAGACTAGAGTGCCTGTCTCCAGCCTGATCTGGACGGCAGGAGGGGAACAAAGGGGGCCTTACAGGACTCCGCAGGGTGGATTAGTTCCCAAGGAGCCAACGGGGGGCTGCTGGCTAGTGGAGGGCCCCGCTGTGGTCCCAGCGGTGGGTCACAGCAACAGACAGGGGGCCGCATGCAAACCAAGCACCCAACCCACCCACTCCCTCCTGCACAACCCCTCTAACGTAGCCCTGATCTCAGCGGACACATGGACTTTTGAAGTGCAGTACAAAGCCAAGGGGTGGGCTTTGAGAAGGAGAAGGACTGGTGAGGGAGTGAAGTGGGATGATGGAAGGAGGGCTTGGTGAGGGTGGAGGTGGAGGTGAAGAAGGAGAAATGACCACCCCTTGCCCTCCAGATGGCAGCTTCCATCTCTCTTTTCAAGAGCACAAGCGTTGGTCATTAGTATCGTTTTGAATCTATCGCTTGATGATCATATAGTAGTTGTTTCTGTATTTAAGATGGATGGGATTTCCATATTCTGAAATGGCCAGTTCTTGTATCCATGTATAATAATAACTTATCAACAGTGTGAAGGGGGGAGGGGGCTTCTGCTGGCTCAAGCAGTTAACCCACAAACCATGTTAAAAACTCCATGTGATGCGTTGCAGTGTGGTAAACGCTGTGGAGATGAATGCAGCCTTCAGTCGATTGAACCAGTCTGTGTGGTTCAGACCCAGTCTGTGTGGTTCAGACCCAGTCTGTGTGGTTCAGACCCAGTCTTTGTGGTTCAGACCCAGTCTGTGTGGTTCAGACCCAGTCTTTGTGGTTCAGACCCAGTCTGTGTGGTTCAGACCCAGTCTTTGTGGTTCAGACCCAGTCTGTGTGGTTCAGACCCAGTCTGTGTGGTCAGACCCAGTCTTTGTGGTTTAGACCCAGTCTGTGTGGGTGGTTCAGACCCAGTCTGTGTGGTTCAGACCCAGTCTTTGTGGTTCAGACCCAGTCTGTGTGGTTCAGACCCAGTCTGTGTGGTTCAGACCCAGTCTGTGTGGTTCAGACGTTCAGACCCAGTCTGTGTGTTTGTGGTTTAGACCCAGGCTATGTGTTCAGACCCAGTCTGTGTGGTTCAGAGTCTGTGTGGTTCAGCCCAGTCTGTGTGTTCAGACCCAGTCTGTGTGGTTCAGGTCTGTGTGTTCAGACCCAGTCTGTGTGGTTCTAGTCTGTGTGGTTCAGGTCTGTGTGTTCAGACCCAGTCTGTGTGGTTCAGGTCTGTGTGTTCAGACCCAGTCTGTGTGGTTCAGGTCTGTGTGTTCAGACCCGGTCTGTGTGGTTCAGGTCTGTGTGGTTCAGGTCTGTGTGTTCAGACCCAGTCTGTGTGGTTCAGGTCTGTGTGGTTCAGGTCTGTGTGTTCAGACCCGGTCTGTGTGGTTCAGGTCTGTGTGTTCAGACCCGGTCTGTGTGGTTCAGGTCTGTGTGTTTAAGACCCGGTCTGTGTGGTTCAGGTCTGTGTGTTCAGACCCGGTCTGTGTGGTTCAGGTCTGTGTGTTCAGACCCGGTCTGTGTGGTTCAGGTCTGTGTGTTCAGACCCGGTCTGTGTGGTTCAGGTCTGTATGGTTCAGACCCGG
>NC_140184.1:58485888-58534682 GCF_963971535.1 Notolepis coatsorum | reverse complement strand
ATCACATCAAAGGAAGAGCCTTGTTTGCCGACGTAAAACAACAATAGCTGCTAAATTGCCCCCTGACGTGTAACAACCACCGCCGCCGCACGCCTATCTGTCTTCACCAGGCATTGCAAATGGTGGGAGGGCAAGGGAAAGGTATGGCTGAGAGATTTAATAGTGAGCCGTCTATTTTTTTTTCTTCTTCTTCTTCATCATCCATTTGAATTCATTTCACCTTCTTACTTTGAGGGTGTAGATCAGAACAAGGGAGTGAGGCGCCCGAGTGAGAGGCATGGGGAGAGAGCGAGGGTGGTGGAGCGAGCACAAGGAACACTGATGCCCTTTCCTCCAGCTGAATTAACAGGAGTCACGTGGAAAACAATCTGAGCCTCCAATGAAAGAAGGGATGGGGGGGGGGGGGGGGGGGGGGGGGCACCATTAAAATTAGCCCGGAGCTATGGACTGCACCCAATATCACTAAAGCTCCACTCGCTACAGATGTGGAGGCTGGCTTACAGGCAAACTATGCTCTGTTCTATAGCTACAATTAAAATCAACCTCACTGCCAAAAAATAGGAAGGGAGAAAGGAGAAGGGTGGGGTTGGGGGGGGGGGGGGGGCGGCAGACATGGAACATCAAAGACAGATTGAAATGTGTAGTCAGTAATAAGAGTGGTCTCCAGGCCCCGAGGTTCTCCGTGGTCCCCTTGTTAATGAGAAATTTTGACCTCTGGTTTGTAAGTTAAACTTGTAATCTCGGTTAATGAAGTAAATCAATCCCAACTTGGAGTGTGCAGTCTTCTCTCCCTGCGCCTTCTACGACCCCCCACCCCCCCCCCCCCCCCCCCTCTCTCCCTGAAACCTCTCCTCTGTCTCCTATCTTGTGCCCTCTTCTTCTTCTTCTTCTTCTTCTCCTGCTCCTCCTCCTGCTCCTCCTTCCGTCCCTCCCAACGTGCTGGCTGCTGGGGAGTAAATGGCCAGGGCTTCAGCCAGACAACCAGGAAACCCACAGAGCACAGTGGATCCGGAGGGAGGGAGGGAGGGAGGGAGGGAGGGAGGGAGGGAGGGAGGGAGGGAGGGAGGGAGGGAGGGAGGGAGGGAGGGAGGGAGGGAGGGAGGGAGGACTGGCCAGGCTGTTTGGTTAAGAAGACAAACCAGCTGCCCGGTAATAGAGGGAACAGTTGTGGTACTCACCCCCTCCTCCTCGTTTCAATACTTCTCCTCCGCGTCATCCTCCTCCTCTTCAATACTCCTCCATGTGTCCGGTGTGCTTCCACGTGGCAGAGAACACCAGCTCCTATTAGTAATGTTTAACATGGTGCTCTGGGGAGCCCCCCCCCTCTGTTTTTTACCATACAGAACGCTCAATTTGATCCAGTGGGCGTGTAGCCATTGACCCCGGATTAGCTGTGTATGTGTGTGCTTGTGGATGTGGATGGTAGCTACAGTAACATCCCCATGCCTTGTGGTGCAGGGCAGTAAATGAACGAGGTTCCTCCTGTTTGGGTCGTCTCTCCTCTACATCAAATCAAATGTATTTGTAAGGCTCGACAACACATGTTAATGTCCCCATGGGCCGGACACGTCTTCTTTAAACAAGTCAAGAAGAAACATCACAATAAGTCAAGAACAAAACAAAAACACCATAAAGTCAATTTTTTTTAAAAATAAATGCAAAATAATTGCAACACTCCCAGACATATCCCACACGAAGGTAATAAAAAACTCACTAAAACCTATGCACCACAGGCAATGTGGAGGAGAGAAACCTTAAAAGGGCCGTTCAAGGGGGAGATCTCCCTTCTTAGATGTCGGTGATAGTAGTGTTGCAATAAAACAGGCGAACAGTCGGTAAGCATGCACTCATATGTGTAATGAAACACAGATAAGTGCATGCAATAGCAACTGAACATTTTGAAAGATTAAAGATAGAGCTGATAGCCGATCTATTTGAGGCAAAGGGACGGCGCAGAGAGGGTCGCATCCTCCCGGTCATCATCACGGGACGTCCAACACTCCGGTCATCACTCCGAGACAGCCACTCACAGGGAGACGGGACAGGCGTTAGACAGTTTGCGTGATTGTGATGGGCGGACATAGCAATAGATACAAGTGGTAAGCATATATGTAAATAGAATAGATATATGTAGTAAGCATTATGTGAATAGAATAGAAGTACTTAACCCAGCAATGAACTCCACGTCTAAACCACGTTGACAGACCACGGACAGAAGACGGTAAGAAGCTGATCCATGGCCTCGGTGGTGCACGTAGAACAGTCACTGCAATCTTGGCCAAGACCCGAGACATCCACCACCTTGGTCAGTACTACGAGACAACCACTCGGATCATACAGATGATTATTAAAGGGGGCATCGAGCTGCTGTATCAGTTGTGTGTCAAGGAGATATTAGTTAGTCTTGTTGTCTCCAGGCTCTTAACTGTATCTCCAGCGAGGACAAAGGGGAGAGGAAGTGGAGTCTCCTTGGCGCGGCGCCACATAGGGATGTAGCAGCACTTTACCAACTTTCCCCTCCTCCCGCTCGGCATGTTGTTGTGGTTTTTCCCAAACGATGGTGATTATGCTGTTGAATTGCGGATGGAAAAGCATTTCCGATGCGGCCAAATAATTAAAATGATTCGAATATTGTTTTCTCCCCAGCCCCCCCCCCATGTCGGCTGTTTGGACCGCTAACAAATGGTTTGACTGAAACACAAGGAAATACTAGGAAGTCTAAACAACATGAATGTTGTCATATTTCAAAATGCTCCATACCCTGTAATCTGCTCTTGAAATGCTTTTACTAAAATGTATGAAGAACAAAGGTTTGTCTGGGATATTTGAGACAAATAAGACACTGCTTTAAAACACGAGGCACTGGGGTGTGAAAGAAAACAACAACCAGTGGTACTAGTGGTCTATCCCTATCTCTTTTTGTGTTGTGTTTGTATCTTTGTATCTCTCTTTGAATATGAACAGAATAAGTATGCCTTGACAAGATGTTCAGCAACGCATCTATCTTTGGGTTTGGAACACGACCGCCGACATGGGCTTAAATGGGTTCCATGATCACCAAAGGGTTAAATAGCGGTGAATCGAGGTGTTTTGAGATATTCAACAGTGTGCTGCTTACTGTAGAGACATATGCGTATTGTCGGCATAACATTAAGTCTGATTAGTTAGAGTACGGGTCATTGGATATCATCACCCAGGGCTTAATTCAGTCAAATTCGAAGATAGGTCAACATCATCTTCATTCCTTCACTGTAATAATTCACAGCAGAGTTGATGTCTGCCTATATAAACACTGTGTCCTACTTTGAGTTTAAATCAAATCAAATCAAATTGATTTGTAAGGCCCGACAACACACGTTAATGTCCCCATGGGCCGGACACGTCTTCTTTAAACAAGTCAAGAAGAAACATCACAATAAGTCAAGAACAAAACAAAAACACCATAAAGTCAATTTTTTTTAAAAATAAATACAAAATAAATGCAACACTTCCAGACATACCCCACGCGAAGGTAAAGAAAAACTCACTAAAACCTAGCAATAGGAAAAAAGGCACCACAGGCAATGTGGAGGAGAGAAACCTTAGAAGGGACATTCAAGGGGGGATCTCCCTTCTTAGATGTCGGTGATAGTAGTTTATGTTTTCCTACAGTATATAGGCACTGTGTTCTACTGTGTTCTACTTTGAGTTGATGTTTTCCTATATAGGCACTGTGTTCTAATTTGAGTTGATGACTTTCAAGTTCAAGTTCAAGTTCTTTATTTGTCAAAAACACAACAATAAAGGGGGCATTGCAGGTAATGCAATTCTTGTGTTCCGAGCTCAGACTCAACAGTGCATAATTAAGAAACATCAATGAATACAAGAATGGTAACAATAGGTAGTAGTAGTAACATCAAAATAAAATATAAAATGAGATTATAAAAAAGTTAAAAAAAAAGGTAAGTAAGTAGTAAGTAAATTATTTACAGAAAGTGTCTTGCGCGTAGTCTATGTGCATGATAAGGTGCAGTGTGTGTGTGTGTGTGTGTGTGTGTGTGTCCAATAACAATAAGTAGTATTGTTCCTACATACACATCATATATGTTTATATAGTAGTCCCTATATAAGCACTGTGTTCTACTGTGTTTTACTTTGAGTTGATGTCTTCTTATATAAGCACTGTGTTCTACTTTGAGTTGATGTCTTCTTATATAAACATTGTGTTCTACTTTGAGTTGATGTCTTCTTTTATAAGCACTGTGTTCTACTTTGAGTTGATGTCTTCTTATATAAGCACTGTGTTCTACTTTGAGTTGATGTCTTCCTATAAACATTGTGTTCTACTTTTCAGGTTGATGGTAAATGTTATTATGTGGCTCTAGAAACTTTACCCTATAGACTGAAGCAGTAAGCACACAGATGCATATGCTTATTTAATTTTAATTAAATGCTTATTAATTAATTAATTAATTAATTAATTCATTAATTCATTAATTCATTAATGTATTTACAATTCCAAAAACATTCATTGAACCTTAATATCCACACAGGTCCCCACATTGCATACTATGATGAATACATGAATACATCAGCAGTAGGCACTTTCAAATTCCTCCTCAGTCCCATTCCCTGATTGGCTAGAATGACCAGAAAGTGAACCCATTCATAATTGTTAGTACATGTCCGCATTTGACACCGTTAATTGGAGACCTACCAAGTTAGCTGCTGCAAGAATGTACACAAAGTGTGACATGTGAATGATGCTCCGGGGGAACCAAAACCTTGCAGAAGCTATGGATTTTTGTACGGTAGCTTATAGACAAATAAATACACTGTAAAATACGAGCTCTATAATAATTAGTTACAAAATGTATTTGTTTCTTATCTTATCAGGCCAAATCCAAGAAATGACCTTGATGTTGACCAATATTAACCTTGTAAATGTGGTGGGAGGGTAGGACAACACAGCCAAACAGATCGTTATATATCTTCATGCAGTGATACAGAGAGATCCAGTTTTTCTCCTGGGAGACGTATTTAGTTCAAAAGCCATAACATAC
Source organism: Notolepis coatsorum (assembly GCF_963971535.1). Taxonomy (NCBI): domain Eukaryota; kingdom Metazoa; phylum Chordata; class Actinopteri; order Aulopiformes; family Paralepididae; genus Notolepis; species Notolepis coatsorum. The sequence continues at coordinate 58,529,640 of NC_140184.1, read as the reverse complement.
ACTATTTTCGACTTTACAGAGATTCAGACGTCTAGAAACAACATAATGCAGCTTTAAATGTAAGACCACATGATCTAAATGTGGAGATCTAATCATGCTGGTACTCAGGAGAAACACAGGACAAAGTGTAAAACTCTCAAGAGGAACTTGAAGGGCATGTAGGTATAGCCCTGTTCCTTATGCTGATAGCAGCAGTTATGTAAGGTCTTCTGTAGGCCGTCAGTCTAAATCAAGGTAATTGGCTGGTGTAGTTAGTGACAGTGCGTGGCCCCTGGGGGCCCCCTGCTCTTCTCCTGTGGATTCTGCATGAGGCTCACTGCTCTGGGACCCTGGACTGCCCCCCCCCCCGTGACCTTGCCAACTTGTTCGTTTCTCTCTCTCTCTCTCTCTCTCTCTCTCTCTCTCTCTCTCTCTCTCTCTCTCTCTCTCTCTCTCTCTCTCTCTCTCTCTCTCCCTCTCTCTCTCTCTCTCTCTCTCTCTCTCTCTCTCTCTCTCTATTTCATCCTCTCTCTCTCTCTCTCTCTTTCATCCTCTCTATATCTCTCTCTTTCATCCTCTCTCTAAATCTCTCTCCCTCTGTCTCTCATGTTCTCTCTCCATGTTCGTATAGTAAGTGTCATAACAGAATACCAATGTGAATGATGAATCTCTCTCTCTCTAACACACACACACACACACACACACACACACACACACACACACACACACACACACACACACACACACACACACACACACACACACACACACACACACACACACACACACATACACACACACACACACATACACACACATACACGCAGACATATACACATGTACACTACACCCACCATCACCACCACACAGGCCGTGTTAAGGTGTCTAGTGACTCACACTATCTAAAGGCTAAATACAAATAAATAAATAAAAGCTTCTAGGAAAATAGACCAGTTTAGTAGTGACAGAGAAGAGAAAGGAGCCCCCTGTGTTCAAGCGGACATGTATCAGCCCAGAGGAGAAACAAAAATGTAAAGAAAAAAATAATACCAAGCCTCTTCCCATTTTACCAATGAGTAGCCATGTTGTCAAATCGATTATATTTGACAAACTCATGAAGAACATGTACTTTATCATCAATGTGCACATGTCTTTGTTTTATCCCTCCTAGTTACACAGTTCACTAGTCCCCTGTTTACATGTCCTCAGAGAGGTCAAGAGAGCAGGGTCGCTTGTACAGTAGTCTCCAGTTCCAACCGCATCTTTTACATGTAGTGTAGAAAGATGAATGATGCCTTCTTCCACCATGTTGGTCATTCTACCACTGGGTGTTGTTTGGACCAACGACCACCAGCGATTTGCAATTGAAACAGCTGTCCTGTTGTAATTAGCATATAGCTGGTTAAGGACTGGGGTGAGTTATGTCCTTGAAGTGTTTGCAATTGAAAAGTCACTACAGTAGGTGCTAGGGGTGGGACGATACATCGATCCAGATCGATATATCGATATATTATCAATGATCAAATAGGATCGATGCAACGTAAAAAGATCAATTCATATTGCGATACTCTTATTTTGAAAATCCCCTCGTGAGCATATCCGCCCGGCTGCAACAACAGTAGCTCAGCGCAGCTCAGCGTGTGTAGACGTTAGACAGCATTGCTTCAGAGTCCGCCTATTTTGCCCCGAAATAAGTGCCTGTTGTTTTTTTTCCCACAAGGGGTCAAATGCATCTAACATGCTTTGATTGCTTTCCATCCTCTCCATTCCTTTATGCCCACATCGCGTTAAATACCGAAATTAACGTTGCGTTAGCGTGAGCTAACTAAGCTAAGCTGATAGAGCGATAGAGAGAGAACAGCAGAGGTCCACTAGGGACTGGGAAGGAGGGGGGGTTACTGCATTCTTGAGATAGCCCCACTAACAGGATCTGGCCGGTACTGCACCTTCTGACTCCCAATATGCCTTTTCCAGACAAAATATTATTATTAATATCGGAAAAAAAATTAAAACGAACCAAAAACAGTGAACAGGAGGTCTATTTGTATTAAAAACAATAGATTGTTTTTCATTTAAATGTCTGGAAGAGATCAAAAATAAAAATGTCAAATGATATTTCCACATTGCCTTTTTTTGTTGTTGATTTAAATGTTACTGATTGTGTTAAATGGGCATATAATATCGTCTCATATCGATCGCAGGCACCTGAATCGAATCGTATCGTATCGTGGCAGACTTTGTGATATCGGAAAATATCGTATCGTTGTCCAAAGAATCGATATCGTATCGTGATGAAACTGGTGATTCCCACCCCTAGTAGGTGTTCTGAGGCTGAGGCCTGACATCAAGGTGAAAAGTCACTACAGTAGGTGTTCTGAGGCCTGACATCAAGGTGAAAAGTCACTACAGTAGTGCTCTGAGGCGCTGACATCAAGGTGAAAAGTCACTACAGTAGTGCTCTGAGGCGCTGACATCAAGGTGAAAAGTCACTACAGTAGATGTTCTGAGGCCTGACATCAAGGTGAAAAGTCACTACAGTAGGTCTGAGGCCTGACATCAAGGTGAAAAGTCACTACATTAGATGTTCTGAGGCCTGACATCAAGGTGAAAAGTCACTACAGTAGGTGTTCTGAGGCCTGACATCAAGGTGAAAAGTCACTACAGTAGCTGCTCTGAGGCCTGACATCAAGGTGAAAAGTCACTACAGTAGCTGCTCTGAGGCCTGACATCAAGGTGAAAAGTCACTACAGTAGCTGCTCTGAGGCCTGACATCAAGGTGAAAAGTCACTACAGTAGGTGTTCTGAGGCCTGACATCAAGGTGAAAAGTCACTACAGTAGGTGTTCTGAGGCCTAACATCAAGGTGAAAAGTCACTACAGTAGGTCTGAGGCCTGACATCAAGGTGAAAAGTCACTACAGTAGGTGTTCTGAGGCCTGACATCAAGGTGAAAAGTCACTACAGTAGGTCTGAGGCCTGACATCAAGGTGAAAAGTCACTACAGTAGGTCTGAGGCCTGACATCAAGGTGAAAAGTCACTACAGTAGGTGTTCTGAGGCCTGACATCAAGGTGAAAAGTCACTACAGTAGGTGTTCTGAGGCCTGACATCAAGGTGAAAAGTCACTACAGTAGGTGTTCTGAGGCCTGACATCAAGGTGAAAAGTCACTACAGTAGTGCTCTGAGGCCTGACATCAAGGTGAAAAGTCACTACAGTAGGTCTGAGGCCTGACATCAAGGTGAAAAGTCACTACAGTAGCTGCTCTGAGGCCTGACATCAAGGTGAAAAGTCACTACAGTAGGTCTGAGGCCTGACATCAAGGTGAAAAGTCACTACAGTAGTGCTCTGAGGCGCTGACATCAAGGTGAAAAGTCACTACAGAAGGTGCTCTGAGGCGCTGACATCAAGGTGAAAAGTCACTACAGTAGGTGTTCTGAGGCGCTGACATCAAGGTGAAAAGTCACTACAGTAGTGCTCTGAGGCGCTGACATCAAGGTGAAAAGTCACTACAGTAGTGCTCTGAGGTGCTGACATCAAGGTGAAAAGTCACTACAGTAGGTGCAGCTCTGAGGCCTGACATCAAGGTGAAAGGTCACTACAGTAGGTCTGAGGCGCTGACATCAAGGTGAAAAGTCACTACAGGTCACATCAAGGTGTGTGTTTCAACCTGGAGACTACTGTAGCACAAGGCCCTGGGAGCAGTGTATTCACTGTCTTGCTCAGGGGTACTTCAGGCAAGATGGAGGGCAGCGGCACCATGGGCTGACCTTCGATTTTTTTTGGAATTCGAAGCTTTGGGGCCGAGATTCGATTTTAATTCAAAGCTTCGAAATAAAAAAAAATGTAATAAAAAAAACATTTACATTTTTTTTTAATTAAAAACAAAAATAAATTATGTTGTGGGACTTGTACAGCACTTTGTTCAACTTTGTCAGTGCTGTAAAGTTTAAACCTTTTTAAATCTTAGAAAAACAAAACACTTTGCTTTCATGAAATATTGTAAGCCGTCATTTGAGGCTTTATAAAAGCAGCACAATGAACACAAATCTGTCAGTGCCGAGTCCGACCTCATCTTAAATAACAAACAGCATTGCTTGTTGTAATTAACAAAGAGAGGCAGAGTTGATTTTGCAACAAAAAAAAATAAAAAATATATATATATATTTTTAATAATAATCGAATTAAATTTTCATATTCTAATCCCATGCCCATCGAACGAAGCTTTGCAGCTTCGAAGTATTTAAGACAGCTCTGCAAGCCACCTTCCAGCTACTAGCTCCCAATTGGAATACACCCGCCTGGCGGCATTGATTGAACCAGCGAGCTTTGGGTTACCGGTCAGCCACTCTACAGTACCTGTCCTTACCGGTCAGCCACTCTACAGTACCTGTACTTAGCCAGTGAACCTTGCATGGTGTTCCGTCCACAGTGCAAGTAGATACCACCAGTAAGGTCATCTGTTTCTTAGATTAAAGAGAGGGACACACTGATATTGGTACTGGACACCAGGCCGATACCAATGTACCAATATGTTGGATCTCTCTAATTGTGTGTGTGTGTCGGGGGGGGGGGGGGGTCACAACCATCTCAATATTGTTTTGTCTTAAGTCTATACTGTTATGTAAAAGTAACAGCTTGGATTTGTACTTGTATCAGATTTGGTATCAGCAGTAACATTTTAATTGGTATCCATGCAACCCTACTTAACATAGGCAATATCCAAGTCCAGCATTCAGGGTTAGTCCATATTTCTCATCAACTGCTTCTTCTCCTAGAAGGATTCCTTCACCATATTCATGTTTTTGCTTGTGTTGCAGAAGACTTGGCTAAACCTCTCGGTAATTTGTTGAGCAGTGTGGTCTTGGCTGGTCTTGCGTTCCAGACAATGGGGGCACTGTTTAAATCTTGGGCTGCAGCCACAGAGCCTAGGTGGCTTGTCCACTGTATACAGCCATTAGCCTAGCTGGTACAATCAGATGGCCCGGCCCAGCCCAGCCCAGCCCAGCCCAGCCCAGCCCAGCCCAGCCCAGCCCAGCCCAGCCCAGCCCAGCCCAGCCCAGCCCAGCCCAGCCCAGAACCCAGCCCAGCCCAGCCCAGCCCAGCCCAGCCCAGCCCAGCCCAGAACCCAGCCCAGCCCAGCCCAGCCCAGCCCAGCCCAGCCCAGCCCAGCCCAGCCCAGCCAAATGAATAGAGCTGTACCATGAATAGAGCATAAAAACAACAACATTTAATTGCAGTCGATATTTCTTTTTTGTCATAGTCATAAATATATTTCATACATTCATATATGTATACAAATGTGTGCATTTTGTGTTAATACTGTAAAATAATCATTTAGATAAGAAACTCCTATTTCCATATTCATGGTGAGGCAGTGATCCTCCTCGCTTCTGCCTTTAAAACTTTGCCCTGAAATAATGGTTAAATATACAGTTTTGACAACAAAGTTGAGCCCCAGGCACTTAAAAGATACCCATCTTAAAGAAATTAATTACCTCCCCTGTTAATCTTGATATAATTAAATTTCTGAAGAATGAAATTTGCCGCTGTTTTTTCCCCTCCACTCTGCGGTACCATGGAGACGGTGCGTTAATGGCTGGTTCTCTAGCTAGCCTGCTGGCCAGGGACGTGGGGACAGCCTAACATCCATGCGCCGCATGCTGTGCTGTACACTCTCTCCTCAACGCCGCCTACGCCTCCACCACTCCTAGGGATACTGCCTCAGTCTCCAGCTTCCCCATATGGTGCCTGTGCACCCCATCCTGGAGGATCTGCTGTGAGCTCGTGGGCCAATACATTCCGTGTCGGTTATATGAATCGGAGAGTTTGGGAAGGGCAACGCGGCGCTACTAAAGTTGTGTCGATTTGAAGAGCTGCGAAGCTGACAGAGAGAGCCCGGAGAGTTGGCTCCCACCAGTGGCCCACTCATTTCAGGAAGTCCTGTGTCTTTGTGTCACTTAAACTGTGGTTATTTATAGGGCCTCCACCGAGCTGTTAGAATTAGCCAGCTTTGCGTTTGTGCAGCGTAGCATTATGACATTATCAAGATGCGCATTTCAAGTTTTCTTCTTGCTATTCATTGAAGTCTGCTCCTTTTGCTATATTATTTTCGTCAGCTACATTGTCAGCTGCAAAGGGAATCAGGTTTAGTCTAATGAAAGTTAGACTAAGTAGTAAACTCCTTGCAGCATTGCGTTTAAAAAGAAAACAGCACTTTATTTACAGTGTAGTTTGAGATTTTTTATTTTAACTTAAATGTTGTGACATTTATGCTCCATTGATGCTCCATAGTAGAAAAACACTGCAGGCAAGAGCTGTCCACCAACGTGGTGCTGATCTTATTTTCAAGGTTTCTTTAAAGGGGAACTCCACTTTTTTTGGAAATTAGCTTATTTAACATCTTCCCTGGAGTTAGACAAGAAGATGCATACCTTTTTTGTCTCTGTGCGTGCATTTTAGCTTTGGGAATAGACGCTCCGTTAGCATAGCTTAGCTTCATCACTGGAAGTGAGGCAGGACAGTAGCCTTACAGTGCCTTACAGTGTATTGCAAGGTCTGACATTGACCAAACTTGATATGCATGACCTTGGTGGGCTCTAGGTAAACTCCTGAAAAGGGGGTCAATGTCAGACTTTGCAATCAAAAGTTAGGGGGCTAATAACCCTTGCCATAATTTCAGTGCGCCCCCTAACTTTTGATTGCAAGGTCTGACATTGACCCCCTTTTCAGGAGTTGACCTAGAGCCCACCAAGGTCATGCATATCAAGTTTGGTCAATGTCAGACCTTGCAATACACTGTAAGGCACTGTAAGGCTACTGTCCTGCCTCACTTCCAGTGATGAAGCTAAGCTATGCTAACGGAGCGTCTATTCTCCAAAAAAAGTGGAGTTCCCCTTTAAAACCATCACAATATTTATCATCAAGTGCCTATTCAAAAACAAACTTGGCTCCAATTCGAGAGACCTTTCACCGGACCTGCACAAGCTTTTGCGCTAAAAGAATATGACAGGGCTCTATGGAGAAACCTGACTAAAAGTTGTTTCAAATGAATTTAGCCAAATCAGCATGGCTGTGAATGTGAGTCGTTCACCTTTTACATACAGGTGCAGCTCAATAAATTAGAATATTGTGGAAAAGTTTATTTCATCATTAAATTCAGTCATTAAATTCAAAAAGCGAAACTCTCGTAGATTATAGATTCAATCATTACACACAAAGTGAAATATTTCAAGCCTTTATTTGTTTTAATTTGGATGATTATGTCTTACAGCTCATGAAAACCCCAAATTCAGTATCTCAGAATTTCTTTTATATTACATGGAACCATGGAACCAATAAAAAAATCAAGAAATGTCAGCCATGTTCACTCAGTATTTAGTTGGGGCTCCTTTTGCACAAATCACTGCATCAATACGGCGAAATAAATGGGCTTTTCCACGATATTCAAATTTATTGAGCTGCACCTAGCTTTGGCATGGATTTATTGTTCAGATCACTAGCATTGCTAACAAATGCAAATATTTTGTAGTCTGCCCCATTGTTCTGACCAGGATTACGTTCCTTTACGTTCCCCCCGGTGGCGTCTATACTTTCCACAACAAATTTGTGTTTCCGCGTTCGAGTTTTGCGCTCTGATTGGCCAGGTCATGTGACATGTGCGCCAATCGTGGGACGGCAAGTTCTGCGCCTATTTCCGGGTCGAACAGCCTGCAAACTACCTAACGCCTAGTTTATCACTGGTTAAGCTTAGGCGACTCTTTCGCAGTTGGTTAAGGTTAGAGTTTGGAATCAGGGCAGGCACTCTATCGCCATGCTCTAAGACAAACTCTAACCTTAACCAACTTCGAAAGAGCGCCTAAGCTTAACCATCCAAAAACTTGCGGTCCCACGATTGGACATGACCTGGCCAATCAGAGACGCGGAAACACGACTTTGTTGTGGAAAATATTCAGGCGCCCCGGTGATACAAGCGCACACACAGTCTGACGTATATGGCGAACAGGTCTATTGATAGCTCTCAGTAGGCTGAGGGGGTGTGGCCTTCTCTACCTCCTGAGCCTGGGTCGACAGTGGCTCAGGAGGTAGAGCAGTCGTCCAGTTATCCGGAGGTTCCCGGTTCGATTCCCTCCTCCCGGGCAGCGCGTCGAAGTGTCCTTGAGCAAGACACTTAACCCCTAACTGCTCCCGATGAGCAGGTTGGCACCTTGCATGGTTTCCTCTGCCATCGGTGTGTGAATGTGTGAGTGAATGGGTCAAATGTGAGGAACAAATTGTAAAGCGCTTTGGATAAAGCGATATTGTAACTGAGGGGTACAATTCCCTGACTGTATTACTAGATATGATACTTACTACCACTACCTTTGTACTTAATATTCGGCCACCCAGTACACGGCATAAATATATTATGATGAACACTGTCACGTAGATGAAACGGATCCAACACAAATGTACGAATTAGAAATAGGTCTTTATTTCTACACAGCGATGGTGTGTAGAGCAAGCACTTAATCAAATCAATCACATTTATGAATGGAATTAGTATGCACTTTTATGGCAAGAGTATTCGTCGGTATATCAATAGAGAATGTCCAATCTCTGAAGGCGCAGGTGGTACATATACGACCTGGAATAGTTTAAGGAATAACAGCAATGACACTTTAATGATTATATACTGGACACACTAGGGGGGGTTAATCCGGTCGCTTGTAAGCCGACAGGAGTAGGAGGGGGGGGGGGGGTAGAATCCGGCTGCCTCATCCGGCCAAGGGTATCCCAGGTGAACCCACTGTAGTGCCGTTCAATGCGCCGGCGATCCTTGGACCACAGATGAAAGCAGGTGGATTCTTTGTGGGCCGGCTTCCTCCGGTCCACGGAGGAGAGACGTGAAGCGACCTCGTCTTGCAGAGCGTCTCCTCACCTTGCGTCCTCTCCAGGGGGGGGGGGGGGGGGTTCCAACACACGGCAGTGTCGGGGGTCTTTATCCATGGAATAATCAAAGCATACAAAGCATAATCCGTGCCTGGGAAGGCGGGCTGTCGTCGGTAGAATAATCCGGTATACAGGTCCACTCGCTCGTCGGCTCTGGGGCTCCTCGGGTGCAGCTTCACGTGGGGTCAACCACCCTGGGTAAGCAGCCAGTTCTCTGCCCGAAACGATGGGGTACTGGCTACGGTAGTATTCTCACCGCACGAAGCACTATATATTAACAGACTATTATTAGCTTAATAGACTACGTCCAACTCGACGATATAGTGCCAAATATGACTATTCAAATATTAATATACACGATGTCTCAATACCGATGGTAGGCGAACTTGGCCTTACTCCCACACGTGGCGTCGCGGGGAGGCTTTACGTCTGTGACTCTATTGGAGGGTAAGAAACTGGACTGAAAAGAAAGTCCTACTTTAGTAGCGCAGTATATATACGCACTATGAACAAATAGTCCCATTAGTGGTGCGGTAGTCAGATTCCTACGCGGAACTAGGACTTGTTCGTACATGTGGAGCGGTACGTTTGAACTGGGTCTGAGGGGTATGGCAGCCTGGCACCAAGGTCTCGACCAATAGTAGAATGGAGACTATTATGGGATGTTCAGTAGGCTAGAATGGATATTCAATGCATATTGTACAAGGAATATACAAGGGATATCAGGGAATATTAGAGAATATACAAATACAATTAAATATATATATATAAATAAATATATATATTCGGTTTAATCTGGCCCTTCACAACAGCCACCCCCTGAATAGGTCCCAGACCTAATCAGTTAAACAGAGACAGATTAATCGCGTTGTCTATTTACACATAAGGGTTTGCTGTAGGGGTCAGTCAACTTCACAAAGTCATAGGGTTGTAGGGTCATGGTCATCATCGATTGTGTCTGGGAGTCGAGGCAGTTCTATGAGCCTCGCCACGGGACGGGTGTAAGTGCGACCCTGGACGAGCACTTCAGCTGCTCGGACCTTGCCGTCGGCACCGGTGATCACTTTGCTTACGCGGCCGGCCGGCCACATAGCTCTGGGCAGTGCTTGATCAATAATCATGACGACTGTTCCTTCTGTCAAATTGTCTCTCTCCTTTACCCACTTCTGGCGGGTCTGTAGAGACGGTAGGTAGTGCAGTAGGAAACTGTTCCAAAACTTGTCGGCTAATACTTGGCTGTACCTCCACATTCGTCGGCCGTTCGCTTCTTCAGGCCGGTACATTGTCTGTGGTAATGCAGGATCTAGCCGCCCCATCAGGAGTGTGTTGGGGGGGTTGAATTGGAAATCAACCTGTGCTGGAGCGAGGTGGGTCTTAAGTTCTGGGCCCATAGCTTGGAAGCTCTCTCTCAGCTCTCTTTCGCCGCCTTTGAAGTTTGTCCCATGATCGGACAATAGGGTAGACGGTCTTCCTTTCCGTGATGTGAATCTACGGAAGGCCATAAGGAATGAGTCTGTGCTCATGGTCGGGAGAAGCTTGATGTGTATCGCTCTGGTGGTCATGCATTTGAATACAATACCCCACCGCTTCTCGGTTCCTCTTCCTTTCTTTATGTGCAGCGGGCCAAAGCAGTCCATACCCGTTGAGTGGAATGGCTTGTCACCGATTCGGAGGCGACATGGAGGAAGGTCAGCCATCCTTGGTATGCTGGGCTGCGCGCGCCACTTGCGGCAGTCTAGACATGTTCGCTGGAAGCGTCGTACCGCCTCTCTTCCTTGTAGGATCCAGTAACGACGTCTGATTTCCGCGAAGACTCTTTCTGCTCCTGCGTGATGTACATCCTCATCGTATTTCTTTATAATCAGCTCTGTGACCTTGTGTCGGCTGTTCAATACGATCGGGTATTTAATGTCATCCGGTAGATTGGGGGCTCTGCGTAGGCGACCACCCACTCTGATGAGGGTATGAGCGTCGCTCTCGGGGGCCAGATGAATTAATCTGCTGTCGGATGGGACGGGCTTTCCTCCCTGTAGACAGGCCAATTCATCGGGGAACGAGTCTCTCTGGGCTCGCTGCAGTAGAAGCAATTCTGCTTCCTCGTAGTTAGCTGCTGACATATCAGCGGGGGACTTGCACTCCGGGTGGTACCGCAGGAATGTTCTTTGTTGTGCACTCTCTATGGACATGCAATCGTCTATGTTAGGGTCGGTGGAGGCTACGGTGCTCAATCCACAGAACACAGACTTCTTATTTTCCACCTCCTCTGGACTTGCTTCCCTCGGGATAGGCATGGGCCACTGTCCTTCCGGGAGTCTTAGGAATGCGGGGCCGTCACTGTAGACATTGCGACGGGTGAGGTCATCCAGGGGCATCCCCCGGGTGATGACGTCAGCTGGGTTCTGTTTTGTATCAACGTAGCGCCACTCTGTTTCTCCGGTTAACTCTTCGGTTAAGTCTTGAATCTCGGTGACTCTGACTCCCACGAAGACTTTGTACTTGCATGAGTCCGATTTGATCCAGGCGAGTACCGTCGTGGAATCTGACCACAGGATTGTTCTAGACATCGGTATGGTGAGCTCACGTTGGATGAGCGTGGCTAGGTGCGCTCCGGCTAGGGCTGCGCAGAGCTCTAGACGTGGGATAGATTGTTGCTTGCGTGGGGCTATTCTCGAGCGGGCGAGGACAAATGCTGTGTAGATCTCTCCCCCCTGGTCTTGGGCCCGCAAGTAGGCTACTGATCCGTATGCGACCTCTGAGGCGTCACTGAAGACGTGTAAGTCCATTTTACATGTCTCTGGCCTCACCGTGGGTGGGAAGTAGCTTCGGCGCATATTAACGCCTGGGAGTGAGTGGAGCTCCATCTCCCACTCTCTCCAGGTGGATGCAAGGTGTGCGGGAATGGGGTCGTCCCAGCCCTGGTCCTTGTCCCACAATGCTCGTACAATCATTTTTGCCCTGGTGGTGTACGGTAGAATACATCCTAGCGGGTCATATTGTCGGGCGAGTGTTGTGTACACACTCCGTCTGGTGGTCGGCGCCGCCGCCGGCCTTCCCTGCTCCGTAGTCAGGGGCTTGTGTCTGTAGTGAAGCGAATCTGTTTTGAATCGCCACACCAATCCCAGGGTCATCTCCTGGGCTTCTCCCGGGATTGTAGCCATCCAGGTCTCGCTGCTGGCTGCCTTGTCCTCGGAGGAGAGGCTGCGCAGTACTTGCGGATCGCTGCTGGCCCACTGCCTGAGATCAAAGCCGCCTTTGATCAATGAGGCGCAGAGTTTAATCAGGAGAGCCTCGGCTTCTTCTTGGGTTGAAAGGCTTTGTAGACAGTTGTCTACGTAGAAGCTGTTCTTTACGCTGTGTCGGACCTCTTCGTCCGCTGCTGGGTCCTCTGCTACATGTTTCTGTAGTGCAAATGTAGCACAGCAGGGGCTGCACGTCGTTCCGAAGGGGAGGACTTCCCATTGGTAGATGGCTGGGTGCTCATCTCCTGGCTTCTCTCTCCATAGGAACCGTAACAGGGGCTTGTCCGCCTCTACTAATCTCACCTGCAGGAACATTCCTTTAATGTCCCCGCTGATGGCCACCTTTTCCTGGCGGAAGCGGAGTAGAACGCCGAGTAGGGAGGGGCCGAGTGTGGGACCGGGCAGTAACTCTTTATTCAGATTTTGGGATCCGATCTGGTAGCTGCAGTTAAATACTATGCGGTCTTTACCGTTGTGATGGACCTTGTGGTGGGGCACGTACCACGATTCAGTGGTCTGGTCAGCCTCTTTAATGTCCATCTTTGTGACGTGTCCCGCTGTGATGAGCTTCTCAATCTCAGCGCGGTATACACTCTCTTGGGCGGGGTTCTTGGCTAAGCGCCGCTCCGTGTTCAGCAGGTACCGTTCTGTGGCGTCTGTCTTGGCGTGGAAAGTAGGCATTCCCTCTCGCCGCAGGAGTGGCATGGCGTATCTCAACACGCCGTTGACCGGGACTCTCTTGGTCCCTGTCTCGAGGAGGTGAATGGCGTAAATGTCATCTTTAGAGCGAATGTCTTTCTTTCCGTTCTTAAAGGGCATTTGTTCCAAGGTCCATAGCCGCTCTACGTGTTGCAGGAGTGCGGTTTCTCCCTCTGTGACTCGGGAGTGGAGACATCTAGTGGCTGTACTTCGGTTGAGAGATTTGGCGAGCGGGCCTTGGAGAGTCCATCCCAAACGGGTCTCGACTGCTGCAGGACAGCCTCGGGGTCCGGTATGAACCCGGTCTATCGGGACAATGAGGTCTGCATGGTCGGAGCCTATCAACAGGGTCGGCATAGCATTGTCTATGAGCGGGATCGGTAACTTGCGCAGATGTGCATATTTCTCCATCAGCTTGGCGACGGGGTATGTGTACCGCGACAGTCCTATTTCTTGGCTGGTGAAAGCGTCTGCAATCTGGTACCGTCGCTCAGGCTGGCCGCTTGCTGCGATAGAGAATGAGACATTCTCGCCCTTTATCGTCTTCAAATCTCGTCTTATTGTCCGAATTGTCATTTGGGTTTCGCTCCCCCGCAGCCCTAGCTGGGCCGCAGCGGAGGCGAGCAGCAGGGTCTTCTCTGACCCGTCATCGAGGACGGCGTAAGTGTCCAGGACTTTATTCTGGTAGCTTAGTGTCACACGCACTACTTTTAGGAGTACTCGGGCTCCACTGCTGCTGGCGGGATCGATGTACATGACGCTCGCTTTGCGGCTGGATGGGGCGGGTGAAGGGCGCCGTCTGTTACTGTCGTGAAGTATGTCCAGATGGGCTCCATCGCACTTGGTGCACCTTTTCTTTAAGCGGCATTCGGCTGCCATGTGTGAGCGCGCACAGCGAAAGCAGCGCTTGTTGGACTTTATCCATTGACTGGCTTCCTCCGCGTTCAGCTTGGGGAAGGAGTCACATTGCGCTAGCCAGTGTTCTTTCTCACAGTAGGGGCACACTATCTTCCACTTCTCCGTTCTGGAGGGGGTACTGTGGCTCCTGCTGCTCGGTACTGACTCCGATTGGTGCATCACGGTCACCGATCTTCTTCCATCATTTAGTCGTCTGGTTCCTTCTCTGGAGCCAGGGGTGCTCCGTCCGAATGTATCTAGCCGTAGGCTGCTGACTTCTCTCGCCAGGAAGTCTGCTAGATCGAGGAGGTTCGGTTCGGGGCCATTCGGGTCTCTGTGGTCCCTCTGCCGCCTAAAGCGCTCCTGACGAGCGGGCGGCAGCTTCTCCAGAATCCTTTCCACATTTGAGTTGGCGTAAAGTTCATGCCTCCCCTTCTCTCTTTGCGCTCCCAACATCCCTACCAGGGACTGCACTCTGATGGACAGGTCGTCCAGTGCTCGATTGTCTATTGCTGGGGGTAAGCGGTCGATGTGTCGGATCTCCTGGATCACGTAATCCCATATGCGCCCATACCTCTGGTCCAATGCTACCAGCGCTGCTGTGTATGGGGTGGTGGAAGTCGCGTAGGCGAGCGCTATATTATGTGCGCGGGGCACCTTTAAGTGCTTCAGTAGGATGGCGTATTTGTGGCGTTCATCCAATACATCCACCAACATGGTCTCCAGACACATGCGGAGTTCTGTATACTGGGCCCGGTTCTCTTGGGTGAAGTCGGGTACCATAGGCGTGCCAATGTATGACGCTGACTGTGGATACATCGGCGAGCGTTGGGGGAGAGGCCTCCTAGGCGAGTCTCCTCCCGCTCCTTGGTATGGGCTGGTACCGGCAGTGTACCATGGCCCGCTTGTCCAGGTGCTGTTCCTCGGTGCGGGTCGTGCGTCGTGCTCACCCGTGTATAGAGTCGGGGGTCTGTAGCGCAGCTCCGCGGGAGTATAGCCTGGGCTGTACCGGACCTCCTGGTCCGGTAGAGTACTGTGCTGTCTTCGGGCGTGGTTCTCCTCCTCTTCCTCTTCGTCTTCAGTTAGGTCATCCAGTGCTTGTAGTCTCTGGTTTAGCCTCTCCACAGGATATGCTGCTCCTTCCCGGTTGCTAGGTCTCGCTTGGACCGGTGGGGGGAGGTGGTCTGTGGGGGGTATAGACCTCGTCTGTTGGTCAAGTTCAGGGTTGTTTACTCGGCTAGGGGATGCCGCCCTGGAGGTGTGTCTAGACGAGTTCCTGGAGCCTCTGGCGGAGGGAGAGGGTGTTGTCCGTCTGATCAGCTGTTCTATTAGTTGCGACTGCTGTCTGTCGCGCGCTGCGTCCCGTTGAGCACCGGCTCGTTCTCGGGCCACATTCTCTTCCATCTGAATGCGTCTTATTTCTAGACGTATCTGCTCGTGTTCGCTTCGCTGCTGGATCTGCAGTCGGTCGCGTTCAGCAGCGGCGTTCAGGCTGATGAGGAAGGCCTGCTGTAGGGTCCTCTCTGCCTCGCTGGGAGAAGGCGGTTGTATAG
Organism: Notolepis coatsorum; assembly: GCF_963971535.1. NCBI lineage: Eukaryota > Metazoa > Chordata > Actinopteri > Aulopiformes > Paralepididae > Notolepis > Notolepis coatsorum. The sequence goes on along the minus strand of NC_140184.1, from coordinate 58,514,347 downwards.
GGGAGCCTTCCCTCGGGGTACTCCTTGCGGAGCCTTGGAGCTCTATCTCCACGGTGCTCTCCCCGTCTTCTTCCGTGCCGAGTTCTCTCTCGGTAGCGTTGTATTCCTCCCGGGACTCATCGGGGACTACTTCTTCAGTACTGGCGGGGTGTGAAGTCATGTCTGGTTCCCACTGGTCCCCACCGTGAACTTGGTCAGTTACATTAGAACCCGTAGGGGCCTCTATGGTCGGGGTAGTCTGGGCGTTGGGGTTAGACATACTTTTACTTTCTAGTTTTACCGCATTTACTGTTAGTAGAAGACTAGGTTGTTGACTGACAGCGTAAGCCTCTAAGTACTGAGGGAGCCGTCGTTCGCGCTGCGGGCGTTGGTTAGGAGGATCGTTTCGTGGAGTGTTCATCATAGGCCATTTCAATATTAATAACACTATATTAATATTACACTGATTACCATCCGGCTCGAAGGACCAATTTTAACTGAGGGGTACAATTCCCTGACTGTATTACTAGATATGATACTTACTACCACTACCTTTGTACTTAATATTCGGCCACCCAGTACACGGCATAAATATATTATGATGAACACTGTCACGTAGATGAAACGGATCCAACACAAATGTACGAATTAGAAATAGGTCTTTATTTCTACACAGCGATGGTGTGTAGAGCAAGCACTTAATCAAATCAATCACATTTATGAATGGAATTAGTATGCACTTTTATGGCAAGAGTATTCGTCGGTATATCAATAGAGAATGTCCAATCTCTGAAGGCGCAGGTGGTACATATACGACCTGGAATAGTTTAAGGAATAACAGCAATGACACTTTAATGATTATATACTGGACACACTAGGGGGGGTTAATCCGGTCGCTTGTAAGCCGACAGGAGTAGGAGGGGGGGGGGGGGGGTAGAATCCGGCTGCCTCATCCGGCCAAGGGTATCCCAGGTGAACCCACTGTAGTGCCGTTCAATGCGCCGGCGATCCTTGGACCACAGATGAAAGCAGGTGGATTCTTTGTGGGCCGGCTTCCTCCGGTCCACGGAGGAGAGACGTGAAGCGACCTCGTCTTGCAGAGCGTCTCCTCACCTTGCATCCTCTCCAGGGGGGGGGGGGGTTCCAACACACGGCAGTGTCGGGGGTCTTTATCCATGGAATAATCAAAGCATACAAAGCATAATCCGTGCCTGGGAAGGCGGGCTGTCGTCGGTAGAATAATCCGGTATACAGGTCCACTCGCTCGTCGGCTCTGGGGCTCCTCGGGTGCAGCTTCACGTGGGGTCAACCACCCTGGGTAAGCAGCCAGTTCTCTGCCCCGAAACGATGGGGTACTGGCTACGGTAGTATTCTCACCGCACGAAGCACTATATATTAACAGACTATTATTAGCTTAATAGACTACGTCCAACTCGACGATATAGTGCCAAATATGACTATTCAAATATTAATATACACGATGTCTCAATACCGATGGTAGGCGAACTTGGCCTTACTCCCACACGTGGCGTCGCGGGGAGGCTTTACGTCTGTGACTCTATTGGAGGGTAAGAAACTGGACTGAAAAGAAAGTCCTACTTTAGTAGCGCAGTATATATACGCACTATGAACAAATAGTCCCATTAGTGGTGCGGTAGTCAGATTCCTACGCGGAACTAGGACTTGTTCGTACATGTGGAGCGGTACGTTTGAACTGGGTCTGAGGGGTATGGCAGCCTGGCACCAAGGTCTCGACCAATAGTAGAATGGAGACTATTATGGGATGTTCAGTAGGCTAGAATGGATATTCAATGCATATTGTACAAGGAATATACAAGGGATATCAGGGAATATTAGAGAATATACAAATACAATTAAATATATATATATAAATAAATATATATATTCGGTTTAATCTGGCCCTTCACAACAGATATATAAATGCAGCCATTTACCATTTATTCTGTTCACTAGACACTATACTGTAGATGTTTAACTCTCAGTAGGCTGAAGCGGGTGTGGCCTTCTGTTCACTAGACACTATACTGTAGATGTTTAACTCTCAGTAGGCTGAAGCGGGCGTGGCCTTCTGTTCACTAGACACTATACTGTAGATGTTTAACTCTCAGTAGGCTGCGGAGGCGTGGCCTTCTGTTCACTAGACACTATAGGGAGGTGTAGTGGTTACATCATTGATGACAAGAGAGTGTAACGTTATACAGAAATAAACTATGTTTTTTTTATACAATTTAACTCATCTTAATTTCTACAGTTCACTGTCATTTAAAATATTCCATAACACACGCAAGTGACACGGATTGCAAACCTTTCTACACTCACCGAAACATGATACTCTGTCTCTCGTGCTGGCCCTGACCGATCCGGTAAGCTCCGCATACAAAAACTCCTCTACATGCCCTGATTTAAAATGGTTATCTCCTCTTTGTATACTTTTGTCCTCACCAACAAATTATGCTGCCAGGGAACTTATGGACACGACAGTAGACAGCTAACGTCTAGTATGTTTAGCTAGGTAACGTTAGCTATGGGTAAAGTTAGCATTAACGCTCATTAGCTTAGTATCAGCGCAACTGGCTGTGACATGCAGTGGCGAATATTCATGAAAGCCAAGGGAAGCCAAGCTTCCCCAAAAATATAAACAGTAAAAAAAACATATATTAATATTATATTTGTTTAAAAAAATTTTTTTTTACAATAATTAGAAAAAAATCATTATTTTTCATCTCTGTTATAATAATTTTCTCCCTCCTGGAGATTATTATTATTTTTTTTTACAATTTTCTCCCTCTTCTCCTTCTCACTCTCTAACACTGTCACTGACTCGCTGAGGCAGTCTGCTCAGTATTATTTTGATTTACATTGAGAATTAGGGCGGGTTGTCTTTTCTCGTGTCCACAACCAATTATTAGCCAATACGATTTGAGTAAATTTAATAAATGGGTTGGGCTTAGCTCCTAAACCTTTTACCGTTGCAGCTTGGTTCTAGGTTAGGGATGCCAAGCACTCTATTATTCTTCCAATCAAATCACATTAAAAGCTAAACGTGACAACAACGTCATCGCCTCGCGGGCAATATATTATTTAGGAAGGAGGAAGGACAATGCTCTTTTAATGTTCAGAACTACAAGTGGCTAACTGTATGGCTAGGTGGTTTGGCTAGGTTTTGTTGGGAGATATTTCAAGATTCATTTTCAAGAGGTTTATTTTCGGCCGGTGGGACCTTTACTGGGGACCAGCACACCACTGTGGATATTCTGATTTAACAAATCTATCTGTCCAGGAGGACCCACATTGGCCAGGTAAGCCTGCATAGGCTAGCTTGCTTGCTAACTAACGTTATCAGAGTGTAAACAAACGAACGGCATTGTTTGATTGATTGATTGAAAACTTTATTTATTGCAGAATGGGTACAACACAGTACAGCTCAATACACACTTAACATTACACAAGTTAACGCACACAAGTCACATTCACCCCGTTTTGTTGATGATAACCAGGTAAATCAGGTCTCCCGTGATTTTATATTACTAAAAGTAAAAGTATGTATACTGGAATCGGATGCTCTCCCCATCTGCACCTGCTAACATGCAAGTGTGTCTGTTCATGCAAAATCAAATGCCAAGCTGCACATGCTTATAATTCAACTGTAGCACTCAACACATGCTTATTATTACACTGTAGCACTCAACACTCTGATGAACATTGTTTCTCAGCTGATAGAGTTGTACCCTTCCTGATGACTTGTTGTACAGAACTTGTAAGTCGCTTTGGATAAAAGCGTCAGCTAAATGTCTAAATGTAAATGTTATAAAATGGACTGGCATGCACAGGTATAAAAACTGCAGGATGAGAGAGACGAGCAGTTTGAGTGACATTATGGGGTGATTCTGGACTAGGTTACCCATCTCAACTCTATCTTAAGTACACACAGATCGTGATAGCCAGATCAGATCTTGACATATTCCTATTAATAACGATACTGTATACTGTGGGATTAAATGTATAATTCACTTTCAATGTTAATTTAGTTTATAATGTTATTCTGTTTAATAGGTTGTTTATAAAACTAAGTGGTTCATTATCTCATTGTGGTGTCCTTTATGCCCTGTATATGTGTAACGGGTGGTATCGTGAAGTGCAGTCAAGAAGGGCTGGGGTGAGTAGCGGTGCTATGGGTTAAACTCACTAAGACGCATAAACCCATTACTTAGAAGTGGATTCACCTCTTGGTATAGCGGTCTGTGTTGCTACCTGCGGTGTGGGAGACCGGGGTTCGACTCCCACTCGGGGCATCGAAGTTTGAGGTGAAGTTGTCACAACCGTTACATATGTATGATAAAGACAGACCACTTTGTGACATTATCCTAGTGGCTGTTCTGTATAGTTTAATAGGAGCCTACTAGTACTGCTCTTCTTAAGGCTCACAATCACCCCTGACAAGAAATACTATAGGCATATTATACATTTCCTGAATCCTTATTGGTCAGAAAGATTCACATCTTAGCTTGAATGAAAGATGACATAGTCCCCTTTTAAAATGATACCAAAGACAATATGGTGAAACATTGACAGATGTCCTCTATGTGAGTCTAAAGCAGGATATGCACCAGCATCTGAAATGCATATCCTGAAATGTCCTGAGGGGGTGGGTATACTTCATGACTTGATAATTATGATAAAGCTACCACTCCGGAAGGGCTATCATACCAAAATATCATCTACAGACATAGATATTTGAAAAAATGATATGTACGTTTCGTCACCTTGAGTGGTACCGATATCTGGTCTGGCCCATGAAATAGTAGCTGTATCTATTGTTTACACTTGAAATGTGTATTTTTATTTAGTGTGCATTTTTATTTTGTCACAATATTATTTGGCTTAAATATATAAAAAAAATAAAAATAGTATTAATACATTTTTGAATATATATATATATATTTTTAATTAAAAAAAATGTGGCATCCTCTGTTATTTTACCCACGCGACGCCACTGGTGACATGTATTAGGCAACAGCACTGAATGACAGGCGTTCTTCTGGTAAGTGTAGTTCTTTTTTAACGACAAATTAAAAACATAACTACCTTTATTTTAACCCAAAATGCTTAAACAATAATGTTAGTGATAAAAGGGAACACATTTTGTGCAAAAATGGAAAGCTTGCCAATGTTCATGAGGCAGAATTATTACAATAGCCGATAATACATTTCCCCAATGATAAATCCCTATACGGGTGGACCGTGCAGGAAACTAACGTGACGTCAGACTACACCTCCCTATAGATACTTAACCCTTTCACTGCCACACGACAGCCGGTTAACCCTTTCACTGTGACAATACAGAAGGTTAGCCCTTTACTATCACACAACCGACGGTGATGCTCCATCATTAGCATCATTAGCTCCGCGGATCTAATGATGCTAATGATGGAGCATCAAGTTTCAAGTTCAAGTTTCTTTAATAGTTGTCATACAGAAGTACAGAATACTTTTATACAAAATGCTTCTTACTGTTACGCTCCAGAGACTGTGCAAGACAAGATAAGTATGAAATAAAATAACATAGTAAAATTAGAAGTAAACGTCGCCGTCGGTTGTGTGATAGTAAAGGGTTAACCTTCTGTCGTGTGGCAGTGAAAGGGTTAACTCTCAGTATGCTGAATGGGCGTGGCCTTCTGTTCACTAGAGTAGACTATAGATGCTTGATTGTTAAGGACTACTCACCTTGTCTTTACACCACTTAGTGGGCATTGCTGGGGAGACTACTTTAAAACCGTAGTTTACCAAACTACTAGCTACTTCACAATGAAAAGTAGTTCAACTATGTCTTAACTACATCATGGAACATTATCACAGCCCGAGTCTGGAATATCATATCATTCCACTGAGGTACAACTGGCACAGAGTAAAGTGTTTAGGGACTAGGGCCGGCCAATCATCATGCAGCCTGAGGACAAGTGTTAAGGAGAGGATTTGGAGCAATTGTTAGGGTGAAGAATAATGTTGATTTTACGTTTGTAATTGAATGAATGAATGAATACAGTACGGCTCAATACACACAATTGTTAAGGGGATGCAGACCAGAGAAAGACGTTCGTCTTGTTTACATCAGGGTCCCCCATTTTCAATTCATAGTGACATTTATGACATACATGACATACATGACATCATGACATTTATGGCATAGGGACATGCATGACATACAGGTATATAGTACTGTTGTTACATTTGTGACATATACGATATGCAAATATACATGGTTATACAAAAATATACATACGGTGGGGAGAAAATATATACATATGTGGGGAGGAGACTGTCTATTTGGGGAGGGGGTGGGGGGGTTTGGACCTTTACGGTGGCCAGTTTCGAATTGCAGCCTCCCGTAGGTGCTCTTTAAGAGCGGTTTTGAATGTGGGCAGGGATTCACATCTTTTTACGGCTGTGGGTAGGGCGTTCCACATTGTTGTGGCATAATTGCGAAATGTGTTTAGTCCCTTGTTTGTGCCAAATCTGGGTTGCACATGATTTGTGGAACTCCCTCTGGTGTTGTAGGTGTGGTATTCACTGACCTTTGGGAAGTATTTCGACATGTACATGGGTACCTGTGTGGTGTAGTGTATCTTGTAGACCGCCCATTGCAAGTTGCTGTACTCTGCCGTCTACTCTAAGCCAGCTAGGTAGTCAAAGTGGGCAGGGGTGAGGTGGGTTCTAGGAGTAAGGTCAAGCAGTAGTCTGACCAGTTTGTTTTGTGATGTTTGTAATCTTGTTTTTAGCGTCTTTGAGGTGCTTTGGTACCATGAGGTGCAAGCATAGTCGTAGTACCCTTGAATGAGTGCTCCTGCCAGAGTCTTCAGGGTATTCTTGTTTACCAGAGAGGAGATCCGGTATAAGAATCTAGTTCACAACCCAAAGTAGTTAACTACTGAAAGAGCTACTGATATTTGAATGTAGTAAAACTACCATCCAACTACTGCAAATTGAAGTTAAACTAGTAATTGAACTACATGTAGTAACTATTCCCCAACACTGCAGATGGGCCAATCAGGGTAACCCACGTACATCATGCAATATCTTCAAGGAAGCAGATTGGACATCTGAAATAGTTTGATTCTGTTCATATCGAGGTGGATAGAAATCAAAGAGCTTTAGTAATTATTTTCACAACAACAACAGTTCTAACATTTTGGCAAATTTTACATCAATATACCTTCTTTTCGGCGGAGTGAGGGTGGGGTGTTGGTCCTGGAGGATCCGGGGGTCTTGGGGTGAGGGGGGGAGGAAATGTCCAATGTCTAATGTCTTTTTCTGTGTTTGTGATGTTTTTATTTTTATTTGGTATTTTGTATTTTTGTATATTTAGTTAAGTTTTGATCTGTAGATATTTATTATTTCTCATAGTCTTGTCATTATTATTATTATTATTGTTGTTGTTATTATTATTGATGTTGATGTTGTGTTGTTGTTTGTTGGTTAAAATCTTTAAATAAAAAAAAACAAAAAAAAAATCAATATACTTTTTTTTTTAAATGCAACGGAATTGAAAAACACTATTTTCATTGTACTGAATCTTTAACACATTCCCGGCCATTAGATTAGACGGGCCCCACTCTAGGACGCCAGCTTTTCATTACAACTTTTCACTGTGCGTGACGTTGTTTGTAGAGCTAAATCTATATTTTCTATTATAGCTATGTATCCATTGTCATTGTCAATTGACCAATAAACCTTCCCTTCAATATGCCATAAAGAAATATTTTTTTCATCAATACGTTCCCGTTTTATAGCCTAATGAATATGAGCGTTATATGGGAATGATCTGGGATAATTCCTGCAAAGCTAGTTATAAGGCGCTGAGCTAATAACGTTAAATCGATTGACGTTTTGTCCCTACACAAGCTAGAGTTAAAAATCAAAATGCATATGATCGGTATCATGTTCCACCATGAATGCATGAAAGGGGGGGGGGGGGGGGCGGGGGAAGTCGTTTCTGATTATTGATTACCAATAACGGCATTCGTTATTACAACAACATACGCTGATCAGGGGGATGGCTATGAGAACAAGGCCCGATCAGGCTGAAATTGACGCCAAATCGCTCTTACCTGTGGCCGGTTGGATTCCAAAAATAATTTCCCAGTTATTTGATCGCCATCTGGTAGATCGATATGTCCATTGGCTGATGCTATATTCCTTTACTGCATACTGAATTCGGCGTTGTAAAAAGTATTCCAGGCGATTGGGTGAAGCCCTCGCTTCAGGCTAACAGAAAAGTCTACCCGGAGCGAAAATTTTTTGACACCAGGTCTGAAACAAGGATTACTGCATTCTCGAGACAGCGCCACCACCAGGATCTTGCCGGTACTGCACTTTCCGAGTCCCAATATGCCCAATTTCCAGCCAAAATACAGCTCTGTGACAGTGAATAGGATATTAAAATCGAATATAAGAAAAAACTAGTTAAACACGTATACATATGTGATTGGCCGTCAAGCGCTGGCTCCCAATCACGTATATATACGTGGATGGCCGGGAATGTGTTAACACTTTGGAGGCCAAACTTGAGATAGTCCGGGTTAACTCGCCATGCTCTGGGCGCCAAACCTGAGAAATCTCTGGTTTTAATCGATATCCATTCATTTTTCTTCCATCCAGCCTGATGTTATCATTGGGAATGGGTCTGAGCTCGCAAAGGGCAAATACTGCCGCCTATCGTCTCCCGGATGGTATTGCACATCATTGGATTGGATTGGCTGGGACAATGCATCAAAAAAGAAAATCCGGTCCAGGTTTTCTTTCTCGGGCATGCAGTATCGTTATAACAGATGGACTGGGGACAGATGGACTGGGGACACCAAATATTTTTCAGACCCTGCTTCTCTTCGTGCATGAGGACACATATAATATCGATAATCTAGCGTTTATTTGAAAACGATACATAAATCAAGCAACAAATGGCACGATTTCTAAGGAAATACATTTAAGCTCGATTTGCTGGAGTTTATTGAGATGAGACAGAACGCTCTAGAAATATGATTATAGAATATCAGGCCTATAAATTACCTTATTATGGCCAAGTCGCACATCTATGGATTGGGCCAAATCTCCCCTTTCCAATGGCATAATTCAATCTGGATTTAGTATCACCAGGCGTGATTCACAAGTACAGTTACTTTTTTATAATGTAAATTTCTCCAAAATTGCTCATCAGATTGCAACGCCGTTTTTTTGCTAGACGTTCACAGAAAGAAACTAACTGTGTTCTGTATTATGGCAATAACGTTCAGGTTTGTGGGAGATAATCCCGAAAAATAAGAGAAATAAAAAAGTTTATCTAGAAATCAGATGATTGACAGGGGCTGGCGTGAGCTGGGTAGGGTAGTTTTTTGAAAATTTTAAGTCCATCAAAAGCCCTGGGTCTCTTCCTTCAAAAGACTACACTCACTTTTGGCTGCGCCACTTCCTCCCATCAATATGCGCCGGTTTCCCACTCAATGCCCTGAGATTTCTATAATCATATATTTCACTAATAACACATTCAGCGCCAAGGACGACATATTTCATGTTAACTCGCCATGCGCTGGGTGCCAAACCCGAGAAAAGTCTGGTTTTAATCGTTATTTATTTTATTCACTATATCAAGTTTCAAGTTTCTTTAATAGTTGTCATACAGAAGTACAGAATACTTTTATACAAAATGCTTCTTACTGTTACGCTCCAGAGACTGTGCTAGACAAGATAAGTATGAAATAAAATAGTATAGCATGTAAATTAGAAGTAAAAAAAGAGGTCACAGTGTTCAGTATAGACATATGTACAATGTTCGATGCAGAATAGAAGTAAATGAGTTACCATATAATATACAATATACTGTGCAGTGTACTAATATACAATACTATATAGTGCAAAGCAGAAATGGGATGAGGTACAATTTAGGTACAATTTACAATAAGGTGTACGAGTTGTAGTGCAAATCCTTTATCAATAAATATAAAGTGTGTTTAGGTGATCTAAAGTGTGGAGAGTGGGTGCTGCAGTGTGTTGTTTGTTTAAAGTGAGTGTGTGCGTGTGGATGTGTGTGCTGTGTGCATTTGATGGTTGTTGTATAGTGTTTATTGTTCGTTGAGCAGCCTGATGGCCTGGGGATAGAAGCTTCTTCTGAGTCTTTCTGTGCTCGCCTTGAGACTCCGGTATCGCTTGCCTGACTACAGCAGTTCAAAGAGGCAGTTGTTGGGGTGGTTGGAGTCCTTGATGATTCTCTTAGCCTTACCCCTGCACCGCTTGTTGTAAATGTTCTGGAGGGTGGGGAGCCCCCCTCCAATTGTGCGTTCGGCTGAATGTGTCACTCTTTGTAGTCTGCTTCGGTCTTGTGCAGTGCTATTCCCAAACCAGGAGGTGATGTTGCCAGTCAGGATGCTCTCTATTGTACATGAGTAGAAGTTCTTAAGGATCTTCTGACTGACTTGGAACTTCCTTAGGCGCCTGAGGAAGTAGAGGTGTTGTCGTGACTTCTTCACAACACTGTCAATGTGTGTGGTCCATGTCAAGTCCTCGGATATGTGGGCTCCGAGGTCAGGGCCGCCTGGGAGAAATGCGAGGCCCTGTGCGAGATTTAAACGCGAGCCCCCCCCCCCCCCCCCCCCCCCCCCCAAGGGTAAAAAAAAAGATATATATATATATATAATTTTTTTATTTTTTATTTTTTTATACAGTCAACATATTCGTAAATAATAGCGCTGCCCGAGGCTGGGCATGATACAGTCAACATATAGCAAGAGAGAGCGAGAGAGAGCTCCCGTTCTACAGTCAATATACAGTACAGTGTACAGAGAGAGAGAGAGAGAGAGAGAGAGAGAGAGAGAGAGAGAGAGAGAGAGAGAGAGAGAGAGAGAGAGAGAGAGAGAGAGAGAGAGAGAGAGAGAGAGAGAGAGAGAGACACACATTGGAAAGAAATTGAAATGCTATTTGGCCCTAAACAGAGAGTACACAGTGGCAGAATACCTGAGCACTGTGACTGAAGATCCTTGACTAGGTACAGACTCAGCGAGCACAGCCTAGCCATCGAGAAAGGCCGCCATAGGCAGACTGTGTGTGTTAGAAAGAGAGAGAGAGAGAGAGAGAGAGAGAGAGCATGTGTGTTTGTGTGTTAGAGAGAGAGAGCATGTCTGTGTGTCGTGTGTGTGTGTGTTAGAGAGAGAGCATGTATGAGAGAGAGATAAGCAAAGATGAGCCCCTAAAGGATATTCAACTTTTAATGGAAGAACAAAACAGAAGGAAAAGATAACTTCACAAAGGCAACATGAATATACATAGATCCAAAAGGACAAAGATCAACTCTTAAATCCAAAGAGAAGAGGGTCTATACCAGAGAAAACAAAGTAGCAAGGAGCCAATGGCCGACATCAGCTAAATAGGCTAACTGCAAATAGAGTAGCCAGGTACTGACACCAGGCCACACACAGCTTTGGCCAACGCTACCCAAGCTACACAAACGACCAAGACAATTCACACACAGCACATGTCGTATCTCCAAATGTTGTGAAGTAACATATGTTTTGCCTGGAAAAAAACATCGTTATTAACAAAACATTCGGGAGGGGAAGGAAGGAAGAGTGGGACATCTTACCTGCACCAAGGAACGCAGGGCGAAAGGCCGCAACACAGGTCTCCACGTTGACGAAAGGCCTCTCTCTGGCGGGACAAAAAGAAGCTATGGCCGGAGCCTTGTCATGGTGCAGGCCCGACTACATCTTCTGTCAAAGATGATGTCGTAGTCAGAGTGCCAGGGCCCCCTGCTATTCTCACGGCTAATGTCAATGGTCGTAGCAATGGTCAATGGTCGTAGCACAAGCTAACAGCTAACTCTAGGCTAACTGATAGCATCAAACTAACGTTCCCAGCCGAGCGCAGCCGGCAGCTAACGTCGTAGCTAAACAGCTAACTGGCTAACAGTTAGCTCAACCCGGCTATCGCTAACCATTAGCTAACGCAGAAGCAAGCTATGCGGCTACCACTGAAAAACTGTACAACGTGAGAAAAGCAATACAGGCCAACACTTCAGACAGCCGCTGTGTTTTCCTCTTCTCATACGAAGAGAGAAGGGAAAAAGAAGGCAATACACGTCCCACTACAGAGTGGTGTTTACCATAGCGGTGCCGGCAACAAGTCCCTCGCGGACTATAGCCGACTTGAGCATGGAGATATTCTCATAATGAAACACCAAGCTCACCTCCCTCGTACCAGGTGCTGACACCAGGCCACACACCGTTAGCTACTAGTACTACAACAGCTAGTCGGCCCGTTTGGCTCCCGAGAGAGAAAGAGAGAGAGAGAGAGAGAGAGATATCCACGGCGGGAATAGAATAGAGTGCATTAAAAACTCACCAGAGGATGGAGACAACCGCGTGGAGTTGACGAAGTTCATCTGCCGAACGACCATCATCTTCATCTTGGCATAACGTAATGCTGAAAATATACACTTTAACTGCTGTTTTGACAGGGTTAGGGTCTTTACTCTTGGCTACATTTGAAAAGAAAACGCAACATTAATTCATACATTCTGTAGAGATGAATTTATGGCCTGATGTCATTTGCGGTCCAGTACTGGACCGCTCTGGCTTAAGAGGTTAACCCTGTGAGGCCCAAATAAAAAAGACATTAGCAACATCAGAGGCCAGAGGGTGGGACCTATAAACACATGAAGGGTGCCGTGACTGAAAAAAAGGTTGAGAAACGCTGGTATATATGGTGTGGCTCTTTGTGGTACCACAGTCATTTTTGTGGCTCTTAGTCTCTGACTGGTTGGCCACCCCTGCTCTAGATAATACTTCATTGTTACATTATTCACTACAGCCACTGTATCTCCAAACCTTCTGCATTGTAGCCTCTTACATCTACATCTGAATCTTCTACAGTTTGCACATTTATTTGGGATGGGTTTTTGCCTTTTCTGTGCAGTCATCCCTAAAATGTAATTTTCTTTTTTAAGATACATGATATTTGTTACAATGATATGGTATGCCAAGGTATCACCAAATATCACACCAATCAGCCAGATGGTGGCACTATAATAAAATAGATAGATAGATAGGTTGTTTATTTGTCCTTAGGATGAAATTATTTTCCACAGTAAGACATACAGAAGTATACAAAATACAGGATTTACAGGAACACTTAATTACAGGGGTCACACAGTAGAGACAACAACATGGATTGACACTCTATATACCACATACCGGATTTCACGTAACTTAATAGGTTACTTATTTAAAGCTCATATGTCTGTGGGAACAAAGCTCTTGCTAAAACTGGCTTTTCTGCACATGGGTAGATTATACATAGGGCCAGAAGGAAGGGGGGTAAAGTGCTGCGGGTAGAGTGGATGGTCTGGGCCATGAATGATTGTGAGTGCTTTGCAGATCAGGGATGAGGTGACACAATCAGATACGTTGGGGGTGCGAATACCAACGAGTTTGCTGGCTAAATTAGTTATCTTCAAGAGTTTATTCTTATTGGTGACTGTAAGCATATGGGAAAAACAGATGGCACCATACAGAAGAACTGGCTCAATAATGCTACGCTAAGGAGGAGAAGAAGACGGGGTTGGACTGACCCGTGTCTTAGTTTACAGATAGGCTCTGTGAGTCTCTGTGGACAATGGTCCTCATTCTTGAACGTGTTCGTAAGTACCTTTGTAAATATCTTGGTAAAAATGTTGTACCAACAAATTTACAAAAATCCTCCTCCGGATTCCTGAACGCGTGAAACGGTCTCCGTAAAGTGGCCAAAATCTTCGCAGCTGGGTCCCCATGAATGAAATATGTCACTCATTCTTAAACTGCAAAGTGCGTTCTCGTTCATTTGCATACAGACACGCCCCACCAGCTCCTTATAAGGTGCATGAGGCGTGTGCAAAACTGTGAGGGCCGTATGCAAAATAGCAAAAGGGTCGGCATTGCATCTGCACCATTGCTGACCCATTCAACATGTAGTGCGGAAGCGATTTGCGACTGATCTCAAAATTAGATTAGATTCAAATGTATTGTTATTATACAGCACATGTACAATACACCATCCATGTGTGTGTGTGTGTATGTGTGTGTGTACTCGTTCGCTGAGGCTGCCTCACTAAGCCGTTTATCCACACATTTATTTAGTTCTAGTAATAGGAATAAATCAAACCAACAAAAAATAATATCATAGAGAAGAAGACAGTATATGGCATATTAATACAGTATATTCCACTATACAGTAGCTATAGCGGTGGCGATCAGTTTAGTTCTTATTTATTTAGTTTGCAGTGTGTGTGTAATGCTTACGATGCCTCATTGAGTCAGGACTATAAATGCAAAACGTAATTGTTAATGATACAAATATTGTCGTATTTATTATCATTATAATTATTTAATTCCACGGATGTCTGTAGTATCGGCAATCCCCAATGACTTGTCCCAGAGAAAGCTGTTGAAAACACAGGCGCACACATGTAAATTCTTTTTTAAACTGGGTCTGAGCTTGCAAAAGGACAAATACCGCCGCCTACGCCTTCCAGCCGGTATTGCACTCCATTAGAAATTATGTAGTTTCTTTTCTGGGCCGATCTGAGCCGTGCGGGCGGGGTTTAAATACTCCGGCAGGACGAGCGTTTACAAGATACATCTGCGAGGCTGCCCCCCCCCCCCCTCCCCCCCCCCCTTCATATGCAATGCCGGACAGCGTGGGATGGACCTCAGCGTGCAGTATTTGGAATGGCAATCAGATAATTGGAATATTTTTTTTGCATTACATCAGAGACAAGGTAAGAACACTATATATCAAATCTTGCGTTGATCTGATATTTCTTTCTCCCGCGATCGAAGCTGTGTGCTGTTTACCGTTGGCTGCGATGGGGGGGGGTGAGCGCCCCGCTACAAACCCTGTTTCATTCTTGCATGAGGAAGGATAATAACGATAATCTAGCATTGATTTCAGGAAGATTCGATAATCAGGCGGAAAATTACAACGTGATAAGTGGATTCCACTAAAACGCTATTATCGCGTCTTTTCCTGGGATTACTAGAATCACCAAAACTATACTCATATTCAAAACGGTTTAAAACGGAAATGTACGGATGAAAAAACAATCAGTTTTTTGCATGTTGACCAGAAGCAACTCACTGACAATCTACGGTGTTATTAGACCCATAGCTATAATATAAGATATATTTTAATCACTCGCAAATTTCGCAGTCTCCCCATTGATTAAAGCGATGGCGTTCTAGCCAGAAGGTAGACAGCGACCCCTGACGCTGAAAGGGTTAACACTTTGGGCGCCAGCCGCTTTAGCTATCCTTGTACCTACTGTGCCACCGCTGTAAGAGATAGGGATTTTCACTGTGCGTTGCGGCGTTTGGAGGGCTCTATATTCCATATTATAGCTATGGAGACAATACTATGGCTCATTTGACATTAACTATCCATCGTTCAACATGTGAAAAATAAAAATTTATTTCATGTATACGTTTGCGTGTTATACCGTGGTGAATATTGTATAGTGTCAGAGTGATCCTGGCTAATTCCTGAGAACGGCACTATGGAGCAATATGTGCATTTTGCTAAAAGCGTTGGCGTTGCTCGCCTGGACACGCTACTATTTCCAATTCAAAGGTATATAATAGGTATTATGTTTCATCATGAATGCATCAAAGGGGGGGGGGATTTTTTTATGCTCTGATCGTCATCAACGGCATTCGTTTTGAATACTACATACGTTGATCGACTGGATCGATATGAAATCATTGTAGGATCAAGGTGGAATTGACGTCAGATAGTCCTTACCTTTGATCGGGGGTATCCCAAAAAGAATATTCCAATTGTCTGATCGCGATTTCCAGTATTGGTGTCCGGGTCCCTGACATAATCCGGCACAACACATGCATCGAGGGGCCATGGACGCGTTACAATGTGATCGGGTGAACCGCCAGGCTTGCCTGGAACAAAATTTTACCGCCAGAGGGCCATGCTTGAGACCTTTTTTTTTATCCTTTATTTAACCAGGGTAATTACATTGATATCTCCACATCTTTTTCAAGTGTGCCCTGGTCAACAAGGCAGCATACAGAAAATGGTCATAATATAGAACAACATTAAAACAAACACAAATAAAAACAAGATAGTAAAAGCAAACAAATACTAAAGAATAGAGGAAATGTCTTCACATTTCAATGAAAACAGACAATATTAAAAACATGAGCGTTCCATGGCTAAAATGTGTCAATTTTGTTCTCTTACCGATACTACCCGGCGGGCCATGGCACTTAGCGAGCGCCTAGCGGTTCAAGGCTATATTTTTCGCCGAACATCTAAATGACAGAATTAAAGATCTATTTGGTGCTGTTTGAACGCCACCTCACTAGACCAAATCCGTGGCTCGGTTCTCGAGTTACATGACGATATGACGATATTACGCCAGATGACCACCCCGGACTCCCGACGCTCCAGCACTGCCAATCATCCGCTGATGGCGAAAGTTATTGGTCAGTGTTGTAGCCAATGAGTGTAGCTTTTCAATGAGGGGGGGGGGGGGGGGTGCGAATATGGAATCTAGGTGAAAGATGACAAGCGAAAACCAGAAGTGAATCACACGGCACAGTTTACCTGGATCTCTCTCAAATACCCATTTCCCGGATGGATTTTTATAAAATTTTGACCTGTACTACATAAATCAGGCTAATGATCCGCGGTGTTTTGCAACCACTACAGAAAAATGTGAGTACACAAGTTAATTTCTGTTACTCTATTTCATTAGCACTCAAAGTGATTTTCCTTTTTTGCATTAGTAACTTCAGAATGTTATCTTTCAAAAGAGACCAGGCTCATGTATGTATACGTATACAGTATAAAGCTAAGCTTTGCAAAAAAAGTATGCAGTCCTCAAGTTCAAGTACAAATAATTGTCACTTTTCTGGGTGCCTGTTAACTTGAGTGCCAGCAGGGGGCGCAGGATTTAGCGCTTGAGTGCCAGCGCTCTATTCAATGAGAGGGAGAGCACATTTGCGAACGCATAAACTATATCTTAAATTATGGCTATGTGTCTAATACGCCCATCGCTTATCAATGACTTGCTTGCAGTCAACATTGTCGAAACGGATTGTTTTTTATGTTTTTTATGTTAAGCAGGAGAATAGTAAATGCCGTTTCAAAATCGTGGTAAAACAACATTTTCAACCAAAGAAATTGACATTCCCTAATAGATAGTGTGTACGTAAATGAAAATGTATGTGTCTGATATTTTTATCTTGTATTATGAATTTGATTAGGGTTTTTATTGTTGTTTTAATTGTCTGTATGACATGTAAATGTTGTGAGTGTATAAGGGTTTTTATTGTTGTTTTAATGGTCTGTATGTCATGTAAATGGTATGAGTGTATAAGGGTTTTTATTGTTGTTTTAATTGTCTGTATGACATGTAAATGTTGTGAGTGTATACGTCTGTAACTGTATTTTATGTGTTATGGACCCCAGGAAGAATAGCCCCAGCACTGCTGTGGCTAATGGGGATCCAAATAAACTTAAACTTAAACTTATCGGTACATTTCCGTTTTATACCATTTTGAAAAATGCTCGTTTTTGGAAATTTCCAGAAAAGAAAAGTGATCGCCCTTTACTGGAATACACAAAAAACGTTGTCATTTTTCTGCCTATTCATGAATTATTTTCAAATAAACACTAGATTATCGATAGTATATGTGTATTCAGATTCAGATTCAGATTCAGATTTCTTTATTCACCATATTGTACAGGTACAAATGGAACGTGATTTGACGTTTCAGTGCATGATTGATTTTTTCACAAATAGGAACAACATAATAATAATAATGATAAATAAATAAGTGCAAAACAGGACAGAACAGTGAGACAACAATAAGACAGTAAGGTGCAGTGGTAGGGGACATGGATACAGTGCAGCACAGATCGGGATGCTAAATCCCAACTTCACCCGCTGTGACCTGTTAGTCAGGAAGTCCGTGATCCACCTGCAGGTAGAGTCCGGCACCTGCAGCAGGGACATCTGATGCTCTAGGATGTGCAGGAGGATGGTGTTGAAGGCCGAGCTGAAGTCCACCAACAAAATCCTGGCGTAGGTCCCTGCAGTGTCCAGGTGTTCCAGGACATAATGCAGAGCCATGTTCACAGCATCGTCCGTGGAACGGTTGGCTCTGTATGCAAACTGCAGGGGGTCTAGGAGAGGGTCTGTGGTGGACTTCAGGTGGGCCAGGACAAGGCGCTCAAAGACCTTCATGACCACAGACGTCAGGGCGACCGGCCTGTAGTCGTTAAGGCCTGTGACCTTGGCCTTCTTGGGGACGGGGATGATGGTCGAGGCCTTAAAACACGCTGGGACCCGACACAGCTCCAGTGAGGTGTTAAATATGTTGGTAAACACTGGGGGCAGCTGGTCGGCACAGTGCTTCAAGGTGGCAGGTGAAATAGAGTCAGGACCGGCTGCCTTCCGGGGGTTTTGACCCTTAAACAGGCGGTTCACCTCTCTTTCTGTGTACTTATGCACGCTAGAGAAGCGGGCTGAAAAATCGATTATCTTATTTCCTGATCAGCACACACACATATACACACATAGGGCCCACGTTGATATATCTGTGAAAAAAGCTCTGATTATCCCAAGACTGGTAAAATAGATTCCTTACCTCAGATCAGATGTTCTCCAAAAAGATTATTCCAATTCCTGATCGCCATTCCAAATATCGATCGCGTTTATTGATCCAACGCTGGGTGCTTGAAACACATATTCCACGCTGTTCTGAGGGACCACAAAGACTGCAATCGGCTCGGATTACATGCCTGACAAGTAAAATGTTTCAAGTTCAAGTTTCTTTAATAGTTGTCATACAGAAGTACAGAATACTTTTATACAAAATGCTTCTTTCTGTTACGCTCCAGAGACTGTGCTAGACAAAAGATAAGTATGAATAAAATAAAATAGTATAGCATGTAAAAATAGAAGTAAAAATAGAAGTCACGTACGTAGACACAGTGTTCAGTACAGTATATACATATGTACAATGTTCGATGCAGAATGCATGCAGAACACTCTGCATGGTGTGGATTCCCCATGCGTTTTCATTCAGTCCAATCCAAAGGGTGCATTACCATCCGGGAGACGATAGGGGGCGGTATTTTCCCTGTTCGAGCTCAGAGAGAGTCCCAGTGGTAACGTGAGGCTAGATTGATTAAAAATGAATGAAAATCGCTAATAAAAAAAATAACGATTAATAACGAGATTTCTCGTCGTTGGCACTGAACGGTTGGCATGAAATAACGAGAATTCTCGTTGTTGGCACTCAAAGTGTTAAGAGGTTAAAATGATCAATTCCAATGAGGGACTCTAGCTTCAAATCCTTTTGTAATATGTTCCAGGAGAATGGAGCAGCATATTGTAGCTGAACGCATGTTTCCCAAATTCAGTTCTGACAGTGGGAACATGATATAAGATATAATTTTGTGTTCTCAGATTGTAATGTTGACATCTTGGTTGAATGAGTAAAGTGCTTATGTAAATTAGTAGCTGCCCCAGGATGGCTTTGTATACAAACACATACCAATGTATGTCTTCTTATGACCAGGGATGACTGACCTGACAATTCATACAATACACAGTGATGTGTGAAGGATGAGCTGTTTGTTACAAATCGTAAAGCAGAATGATAAATTGTGTCTAAAGGATTTTACAATTGAAATGTGAGTTAATTGTACATAACATGATTTGTAGACTTCTGGTTGGGAAGTCAGAATTTTCTGTTTCGAATTGTGGACTACCTAATGTAAACGCTAGCATTTTAACTTGTGTAGGCACATCAATCTTGATGAAAACCACAAAATGCATAAAAGCACTCATACACATCCTGAAAAGGCCACAAGAGATGATATAAAACGTATGTGTAGTTTGTGTACATGGCTACATGCCATTATGTCCTTCATTCATTGGGGGGAACTATGTATTACCAACTATAGCATACCGCCGACATTTGTGCTCCAATGAGCACCCATTCTAGTTAATTATATTTTACTACTACAAGTTAAGTACTGGTACTAGTGATTAAGCATGATGTAGACAACTTGCCCTCATGCTGCTATGTTTGCTCGACAACACTACTGTAACTGAAAGTAAAAAGTGTTATTGAATAATGTTTAGGCTCAACCAAGGTCACCGGACTGATTCAGGAGCATGGTTCAGGCTGGACATAATTCTTGCTGTACAAACTATAGAAAGGACAGCATTTCATCTTTCTTTCTTCCCCTTTCGTCTCCTTGGATGCCAGCACTGCATGCAGGCAGCATGAGTAAGGAGCAACATTCCTGAAAATGACTTTTAATTTGAAGGGCCGTTGGACCATTGCCTGACAAAGCTTGATTAAAAAGAAGGGCACCATATTGTTTGCAGATGGAGGAGCTTCAGGAACGGTCTAATTGAATTTATGCATTGAGATGCCAGACTCGCCAAAGCACCTGTCTGGCACGTAGGAGAAAAGCAGGGCGCCTGCATGTGGCTCTGGAAGAATTACTTGGGGGGGAGGGTCTGTTGGATGCTTTCTCACCGAAGAGGAGTGTTGGACATTCCTCTTCAACAGACCGCTGAGGCTCCGGTGAATCAGGAGTTATAAACAGATGGGAGGACACACATTGAGATCACTCATTTGTATTTTGTTTCATTAGAATAGGAGCTATTTCTATTTTTGGAAGAATTTGCTACAGAATTAATATTTTGATGTACCCCTTTGGTTGAGTATATTCCAACATCCCATTCAGTCTGAATGTTGAAGTTGAACAGCTTCTAATTGCACATATCAATATGGAAATTCCAACCCCCCCCCCCCCATTTGTTTTCATTTAATCATGCCATGAAATTAATATAATTTAATAATGCCATTAAGATTTTAGATGTTCTGTTTCATTCATCATGGCCTTTGGGTTAACTTGTCGGTCTGGATGTCTTGAGGTTGTGATAAATGAGGTTCTGATGCATAGGACTACAACCATCACTTATACCGGTCTAAGAATGATACTGTAATGTACTGTAAAGTCTTAAGCTTTTTCCTACAAGCCCCAGAAGTGCCTTGTTCCCAGCAGAGTCCCAACGGTAGAGAGACCTTCCCGTGCAAATCACACCACATCCACCCGCCTTGATGTGGACCAACTGCCAACCCTTTCTTTCACAGCTCCATGTAAATAGATAAGCTACTAATACTGGACTCACTAAATTCCTTCCTTCATCTCATGAGGACCTTTTATTTTGTTGCATTGTTTTGTTTTTTAACATGTTCTGTACATTGTTGTGACACAATGTCCTCCTCCGCTATGTCTTTTATAAAAAAAATTATTAAAAAAAGAGAGAAGAAAAAACCCAGAATATTCTAAAATTAGACGGGGCAAAAAATTGTGCAAGAGAATAAACAAGGCGATCCATTAGTGAGGCCGGGTTATTGGCTGACTTGCTGCTTCTCATGGCGGCCCATTAAAAGTGGTAATGTCTCCCTGCAGCAGTGCCCGGGGGAACAGAAGGGGGGCCATGGAAAGGCATATTTCACATGCATCAGACACTGGAATTAAATAGACCAATGTTCCCTAAAAAAGACTGAAGCACATCTCTTTCTGATGTGCGTCCCGGGCAAAAATTCATTGATCTTGGAATGTCCCTTGGCAATTATAAAATATTAAATCCAAGTCGCACTTTTCGGGCTCAGCTTGATTTCTCTCTCTCTCTCTCTCTCTCTCTCTCTCTCTCTCTCACTCTCTCTCTCTCTCTCTCTCTCTCTCTCTCTCTCTCTCTCTCTCTCTGTCTCTCGTTTTTTACACTGCTTCCCCTTCGACCAATTTAGAAGAGAAAAAAAAAGTTAGTAAGGGATGGCCAGCATTAACTCATTGACTGCCATGCTGTTTTCCCATCTTTACTCCCTGGTGCCAGCGTTATTGACCATTTTCACGATGTTTGCGGACCCATCGTATATTCTATATTATAGCTATGGAGACAATAGTATGGCTCATTTGACAGGCACTATTTATAGTCCAACAGGGACAAACCAGTTCATTTCTACATACTTACGTTTGTGCACTATTCCACGCTAAACATCGCCCCATTCTAGATAGTGAGATATGAGGTGTTATATGCATGTGCAAATTCGGGTTGCTCGCCTGAAACCTATTATTTCCAAATCAAAGGTATATACCATATTAGATGTTTCTTCACAAAATCATCAAGGGGGGGGGGGGTCATTTTACGAAGCTGCGATCGTTACCAAAAGCATGTTTTAGGTTCGGTAAAATACGACGCTGTGATCAATACAAAAGCATGTTCGGTAAAATAGACCTAAAATAGACCTTACCTTAGTCAGAAGGTACTCCAAAATGAATAATCCCGGTAGTTCCATCGCGATCGCCATTACTGGTGTGCATTGGGCCTGGCCTATTATACGGGAAACAATAGGTTTCAGGCGGGCAAATCGGCGACAGATAGCTGTGTGCTGATTCACTTTGAGGGGGAGGGGATTTCTGCAGCCGGAGGTACCGAGGCACTGAGAGACACTTGAGAGACCCAGTTCAAAAGGTAGGCGATACTGCCACCTGTCGGGATTCGATCGTCATTGCAATTATAATGTAGGCAGCTGTGCCAGGGAGACACAGGCGGGTCCGCGCGAGTGTTTAGAATGGGAAAATCTAAATCTAAAAACAAGATTTCTCATTTTTGGCGCTCAACTGTTGGATTTGAAACACGAGAATTCTTGTGTTTGGCGCTGAATGAGTCATAGAGATCCTAATACAGATATCCTTTCTTATGTTTCAGTATTGTTTTTCCGTATATAACATCTCGGATCATTAAACGAGAGATTCATCTCCGGTGTGGCTTTAAGAAGCATCAGAACTTCTTTATCCAGGATCACAGATGACTGGAACTGAAGCCACACGGGGGATTGAGAATCATACGATATCTTTATTTTCCGAGCAACAAGGTCGGCTTAACCCGCTGATGCTTCTTCCAGCACTCTGGGGACGACACACATTTGTCATCTGCTTTCCATTAGGGGTCTGTGGCCCCGATGCTCGCCTCCATGAACCCCTCCGTGTCCTCCGGAGATTACAGAGAGGGGTCCGCGCTTAATTGCCCGAATCATTAAATTGAACATAGATCTCAATAAATATATTCAGCCAGCTGTTTGACAAGGTACACATTTCATTAAAGCCCCCTTGCTTGTTTGTTGTTTCCCTAATTAAGATTTAGAATCAATCATTGAGTGTGTACAGTGTACAAGCACGGTCGGTGCAGCCTGGCTGTTTGGAGCCTCTCTCTGCTCAGCTACGAGGAATGGTATCCGCTCGCTAAAGCTTCACCATTTAGCACACTGACTGCAATGGGAATTAGACATCCTGTGCTAATTAGGGAGCCCAATTAACTGTGAAATTCGGGCGGTTTTTGACAAATAATCTCAGCAGAATTCAGACATTACCATGTGATTGTTATCTATCTTCTGAATGGAGAGAGAGAGAGTCATTGGCTCTGAACTCCTCTTATTAGTTTTGCTCAGAGAGGTAATCATTTGTTGTACAGGTATGTGTTCCCAATGGAGTGTTGTTTTCATCAATTAGCATGAAAGTCTAGCCTTTTGTCTCTCAGGTTGATTGAATATATGTCTAATACATTTCTTAATAACATCAGTTATTTATTTAAGAAATTAACAAAAATCTCTATCAATGTAATACGAAAGTGAACACTGTATTCAAGCGGTTGCCTCTGAAATACGGCACAATATTCAGAGAGGGAACAACATTGGAATAAACAGACACGGTGCTGCTGTTTGGAGCGCTTGATTAGTAAAGCCAGGCGGAGGTTTGGTGGTTTCTCTTCCTCCTACGGAGAACAACCACCTTGTTGTGGTCAGACCCTGTAAACCAGCTGCTCCACATTGAACCTTTATTCACCATTTCCCCCCGAAAACAAAGAGCGGGGCATCGCTGCAGAACTTCCACGTCGTTGTGTGTCTCAATCCCCGCTTTGATTCATTATCACATGTATTTTTTAGATTGCATAAATTATGTATTTGTTGGACTAATGAACAGCCCGCCACGTCTGGAACTTTGGGAGAGTTGTGAGTAGCTGGATTTGGCCTCTGCAGCCTGCGTCAGTGGGCTGATTACATGTCATGGCAGCTCAACACGATAGATGTGGTTTTGGCAAAAAGGGACTGCTTTGGCCTCTGTGAGCGTTTATATATATATACACACACAATAGGGTAAAATGGGGACCACAAGATGTAAACATACCTCCTGGGTACCGCCACCCACCGCAGCTTTGTTGTGTGTGTGTGTGTGTGCGTGTGCGTGTGCGTGTGCGTGTGCATGTGTGTGCGTGTGTGTGTGTGTGTGGTCCGACTTGTTGACAAGTGTTAAACAGGCCCCTGCTGTCTTTATTACCTGTCCAGTCTATCCTCCCTGCTTTGTTCAGGCGACCGGGAGGAGGCTTGGTAGAGCTGTGCTTACGGTGGCGCTTTCTGTTCAGCTGCAGTCTTAATAGGAAGCTGCCATTCTGTAAGAAACACAACAGCTTTGGGTGTGTGCTGCTGAAGCTGTTTGGATTCCAGGCGCTGCCGGAGGTGTGTGTGTGTCGGGGCGCCGGTGGGCACTCCCCACGGCGGCCCGCCTCAGGTGCAGGCAGAGTCAAGCACTTCCTCTTACAAGATTTGTAATTATTATCTCAGACAAGGGTGTGGATTTAATAAACCAAGTCAATATGTAGATACGCTTTTACACATAGCCGCCTGAGAAGTCATACAGCCGCATGGTGCGTACGAGCAGGTTGCCAAAACCGAGCAGGTAGGCAGGAAGCCTTCTGGGCCTATGGAGCAGCAACCTGTGTGGAGGAATGAGGAGGAGAATGAGGCTCCAGGAGAATGAGGCTCCAGGAGCATAATAACACTCCTGGATTGAGGCGCAATGGCGCATGGCACTGGAAGAACAGGGTGTTGCTGCCTGCTGGCCTCCATCCCACCCCCAGGGTGTCTCCCAACTTGGCAGAGCACATTCTAGGCTTCCACTAGGGATGCATCAATATAGTATACATCTAGGGATATATCAATAAAGTATACATCTTTATAGGGATACATCAATATAGTATACATCTATATAGTGATACATCAATATGGTATACATATGGGATACATAAATGTAGTATACATCTATATAGGGATAAATCAATATTGTATACATCTATATAGTATACATCTATATAGTTTATGGGGAGAGAGTTGCTTGGATGAATTGGGGTTTAAAAAGCATAGTGTTTTTTTTTACAATTGTTGGCCAATTGTAGAATTGTCATTTGTATGGCCGTTTTTCTGTGGAAGTATGTTGCTTATACAAGTGCCAAGTGAACAACAGCATAATGTGAAAAAAGAACAAATACATTTCAGTAATTTACATTGATTGTTTACGGGAGTGTTGTAACTATACACTCACTTTTTTGATACATTTCTTTTAGATAAAAATGCCAAATAAACATAAAATCTAAATGTCCAACAACATGGTGTCAGGTTCTACTATGAGGGGTTTTGGAAAATATTTGCTTCGGAACCAACGTTGAAAACCTAGATTTTCATAGTATTTGGTCGTTGACAGCTGTTGAATGGGAATCAACAATGCGGTGGGTCAGGAATGTGGAGCCTCTCTCTCTCTCTCTCTCTCTCTCTCTCTCTCTCTCTCTCTCTCTCTCTCTCTCTCTCTCTCTCTCTCTCTCTCTCTCTCTCTCTCTATCTCTCTCTTTCTAAACATGTTCCCAGGAAGTTTCCACTTCTTCTTCTTCTTCTTCTTCTTCTTCTTCTTCTTCTTCTTCTTCTTCTTCTTCTTCTTCTTCTTCTTCTTCTTCTTCTTCTTCTTCTTCTTCTTCTTCTTCTTCTTCTGTCTTTCTGGGCCATGGTCTATATAAAACATGAAGAGTTTCCCTCTTTCCCCAGAAGGCCGTTGGATTTTAATCAGACCTGCTCTGTAGACACACGTTGTTCTGCTGCCACTCTGCCTCTCACACTTAGCAGACGTCACATCAGGTGTGTGGGGGATTGGAGGCAGCAGCACAGCGGCACTGGAACCCGCGTCTGCCATGGCTTGAGTGATGTCAAAAAACGGCCCCATTTATGTCAATTTGAGATCAAGCTTTGGTTCAGAGTTCTCTCTCTCTCTCTCTCTCTCTCTCTCTCTCTCTCTCTCTCTCTCTCTCTCTCTCTCTCTCTCTCTCTCTCTCTCTCTCTCTCTCTCTCTCTCTCTCTCTCTCTCTCTCTCTCTCTCTCTTCTCTCTCTAATCTCAATGCATATCCAGCCCCATGGTGTGCTTGGTGCAATTTGGAAGTGAAACGTATCGCTCCAGAGTCCTCATACGAGACTTTATGGAGAGACTTGACAGTTCAGCATAGATGTCTGTAGAGCGCTGGGATCCAGCCCTGCGCCGCCTGGTCTCTCATCTCATTCTAGAGTCCCGTTAGTGCTGGGATGCTGTAATGTTCATCGCTAGCCTACTATTCATCCTAATTAGGCCATTTGTAGGATGTCTCTCCCCCTCCCTCCCCCCCCCTCTCCCTTAGCCTGGTCATTTATGTTCAATACTAACCCTGAACTGATTGGTTTTTGTTAGCTGGTTACTCCTGTTTGGAACGTTTCATGAAAAAAACATCAAAGGGGGCGGAACACGAGCCTCATTTGGCAACTTCTTCCAGCGATCCATCGGGTTGCAAAACACCCCAGTGCCTTGATTATTAACTCAGTCATCACCCTCTCATTCAACTTGAATTAAAAATTTAAAAGCGGCAGAAATGACAGTGCCACACCATTGAAAGTAAAGTGTGTTAAAACCAACAAGGGCTCATTAGTGAGTAGTTCTGAAGACAAGCATTCTGACTTGAGACTCATTACATTTCCCCATTTTAACTCTAATTGGGTTCATTTAATATATGAAATGCCTTGAATATTTAATGGTGAAAAGTTCCACTTCTGATACTTTATGAATAGCCAAAGATACTTGGCCCTCGCTAATTGTCCAGGTTATCAGGCATGCTATTAGCACTCTCAGCTGCTGGCTTTCTCTCCGCAGAGAGAACTGACGAGAGAAAGAACCGACAAGAGAGAGAGCCGACGACAGAAAGAAGCGCATTTTCACTGGGTTATTGACTGATTCCATAGAGATACTTTATAACTAACTACCATGGTCAATCATTCTTATAAGATGGATCTGTTTTGTCATGTTTTGATCTGTTTGGTCTGTTTTGTCGTCGGATCGGAAAACAATACCACAGCTTTATGATTTCATCCATAGTCCTGCTATTGTTCTTCAGATTGCTGACAGTGGGGCTTTCCGGTCATCTAAATTAACATTATTAACAGCTTGAATCAAAATGTTATTACCTCAACCATTTAGCTATAAAGAGCTAGCCAATAAACTGTTTGCCTTATCTAATAAGATATTCAACTTGTCGGGCTGTGAGCGATGTAATTAAATAGATTCAAAGGAGACGTTATAATGTTTCCTCCCCCCTGCCTCGCCTTCAACACAACCCTTTGTTTCTCCCAGGTTGAAAAGAGTGAAAGAAAGAAAGAAATAAAGAAAGAAGAAGAGAAAGAGCCACGAGTCTTGTTCGCAGGCAGAAAAGTTTGAAGTTCTTTGTTTGGAAGGAAGGTTCCGGGTGCTGCACACTGTTTAGCTCTGTGACCCTGTGACAGTCTTCTGAGGAATTGTACGAGCAGCCCCTCCAGAATACCGCTCCAGGGTCAGCTTTCATCTTAGCAGTAACCTGTGGACTTTGAAACTCAAGGCGATGGAATTGCAGCTTTGTCAGTACACTACTAATTAGAAAATTCCTGACCTCGAGCGAGATGTTTTAATTATGTGTTGTGTCAACGAGTTTGCCGATTTAATCCACCGTTGATACACAGTCAAGTGTGTGCAAACCGTGTCGCACATCGCCGTGTGGATCAAGTGGAAAGCGTTGCAGAGAGGGGGGCAGCCACCCCCCACCCACCCCCCTGCGTCTGAATCCGCCCCCTGTAACCTTGTGCCTTCTCTCCTACACCACGTTTGTTTAAAGCCATCACATGCTTAAGTGGCCAAATTAGATGACGGGAGACTTAATGTGTTAGCCCTGTGAAAAGAGGAAAGAAAGAAAGACAGAAAGAAGCCGGTCCGATTTGCCGTGTTTTTTTGTGTGTGCGAGGCTGAACAATGTGACAGCATTGTGCTTGGGTGTGAGTGCTCGGTTTGCTGTGAGTCAGTGTAGGGAAGGCAGGAAGGGTTAAACAGAAATTGAGCGGGGATGCTGGGGGCAGCAGTGCTGCAGAACATAGCAGTGTTCGTGCGAAGGCAAGTCATTTCCCGAAACACTGCAGACACATGGCCTGCGGCGCTCTGAAACCTTTGGAGACCAAAATGGCTTGC
>NC_140184.1:58297811-58485688 GCF_963971535.1 Notolepis coatsorum | reverse complement strand
TAATCAAAAGTAAATTTTGCAAAGTGGGGACTAATTTTGGTCTTCTCAAGGTTGAGGGAACATTGTATGATTATTGGAGGGCTGAGAACATCAAATACTGACCTGCTGACCATTTCCTTCCACGGGGACATCGAGTTCTTCTCTTCACCTCATTCTGTGCTGAGCTGTGAGGGGCTTTAAATACAAACATGTAGATATCTTTTTCAACATTTCTGCTGAATATTTAATATGTTAAAAGTTACATTATCATATCCCTGCCTGTGATCTAAGATGGTGTTCAGTATGTTTAGGATAATATTAATGGAAGTCAAGTGGTAATTATGGCATTGTTTGTGACTTGACAGAGAGCTAGATGTCATGGTGGCATTAATGCTCAAGGAGTTCCCCATGGTTCTATTTTAGGTCCTCCTTTGTTTTTTGTTTTTTATTTCTACATTTTTACATTTTTCAAATGAAATATCTTGTACTTGTGGTATCCTCAAGACCCTAACATGCATATGCTTTGTCACAAATGTCTGCAGGAAACACTGTGACTTAGGGAAGGGAGAAATAATTGATTAATGTAATGATCGCAAATCTTTGTTTTGCTATCATGCATCAGTTCCATAATTGATTTTCTTACTGGGCTTTGAATTGGTTGTTTCAAACTGTGATGCATCGAGAATCATTTTATAATCGAATCGTTGCCCTATAACTGCAGGAAGTCCCAGGTGAGCTACAGTATGTGCAAGAAAGGATCAACAATGATTTGTTATCATTAACAGGTATACAGTACCTTGCCTTTACATTGCTATTCTCCAGACAAGAGGCTGGAGAATGGTGGCTACGGATGGTGCCAGGCATATTAACGCAATGTAATGTGAGAGTGGGGAGAGGTGAGGATGAGAGCTAGTGTGAAGGCCTTATTACAGAACCTCCATAGAACCCTCTCTTTTCTCTCTCTACTCCTCTTCTCCCTCATCTCCACCTTTAGCCATATTTTCTTCCCCTCCTCCTCCTCAGGTTCTCTTCATCTCTCTCTCTCTCTCTCTCTCTCTCTCTCTCTCTCTCTCTCTCTCTCTCCGTCCCAGCTCCAAACAAGTCAAATGTCTGAAAAGATGTATTGAAGTATCCTGTGCATTTTGTAGGGATGGATATGTCATATGACATAATGCCTCGGAGCGCCCATCAAAGATAAAATGACAGATGCTGCTTTTTGCCTCATGGATCTTCCTTGGCAAAGACGATTTTGAGACATTCATTTCTTCCCTCCCTCCCTCCACTCCCTCCCTCCCTCCATCTCTCTCTCTCTCTCTCTCTCTCTCTCTCTCTCTCTCATCTCTCTCTCTCTCTCTTCCTGCTCCTCTCTCCTTTTTCCTGTCCCGCGTGCTTCTTTCCCCCCACTCTGACCTTACAAAGCCTGCCATTTTGTTGTTCATTTAATTTCAGACACAATTACCATGTAATTGCTGGTGACGGCAAAAGCATGGTCGCTGACGTCTCGCTTTCCCTTTTAACTGACACTCAGCCATCTGCTTTGTTTAGTGTTGCTGTTCAGCCCCGCTTCCCCACTCAACACCCCAACAACATGTATTTCCAAGAAGGATCGGTCGCCATAGATACAGACAACAACAGGCCGCTGTTTGGGTTGCTAGCATACGTGGAGGGCATATTAAGACCCAGGGAGGA
Source organism: Notolepis coatsorum (assembly GCF_963971535.1). Taxonomy (NCBI): domain Eukaryota; kingdom Metazoa; phylum Chordata; class Actinopteri; order Aulopiformes; family Paralepididae; genus Notolepis; species Notolepis coatsorum. Next base: position 58,484,020 of record NC_140184.1, on the reverse strand, counting down.
GAGAGGCTGTGTTAAGTGAAGGCAGCTTGGCTCCCTTGGCAGAGGGCTGACCTTTCTCCCTGTGTTTGGATCTCTTACCCAGGCTGCCTCTGTCCCTGAAGGCAAGGAGACATTCTGGGAGGAGCAGTGGGGCTATGGGGCAGCGCTGTCCAGGCTGCAGTATGTCCCCTTCCCCCCACCACCCCACCCATGCTACCACCACCATCACTACTACCACCACTGCCACCCCAACCACAACAGCAACCGCCCACGGGATGCGACCCTGCCCTCCACCCCCGTCTGTCCAGGTGGATGGATGGATGGCTTTGATTGGTGATGTCTGTGTCCCTGGCGCTGGGCAGCTGTGTGAGTGGCAGTAATTGGCTTGGCGGCGGGCAGGCCCATCTTTCACATGTGGTCAGTAGTGATTGGTCTGATTAGGCAGGGTGGCCCCTCAGTCAGGACCTCATCTCTCGACCCTCCTGACCCATCAACATCACAGAGACACAAGAGAGAGAAAGAGTGCACACATGGGGGGAAAGAGGTGGTTGGAGCAGTGGCCACCCTCACTCTAATGGCATCCAGGGGTTGGGTGTGTATTTGGGGGGGGGGTTGGAAGCGAGGCAACTGTCATACAGTGTACACAAAGCCAAATGCACGGAGGGGGGAAGCTTGAGGGACTTTTGCTCGGTTCCTGTAAATTCATACCCTTCATATGGTAGCAATTAAGGGTCCCGTCTGTACTGTGTATTTATAGAGTGGTGCAATCAATGTAATTGTGAGAGGGTGTTCCAGACTGCAATGCCTGGGTTCAAGTGGGCATTAGCGTGGCTCCACTGCCCGCTGGTTCTCATTTCTCCCAGTGTAAATGGTCTGTCCTGATTCGTATCGGGCTCTGTGTATACATGCATTTTTATCTTTTCATATTTCCTGCTCCGCTCAGGACCCGAACACAAACAACCGGGTCTTCCATTTCAGAGTGGAAAGTCAGCTCAGATCTATGTCAGCAGCCAGCGTTGTTTATTTAGAGAAAATCCAGGGCAATAGAAAAGACCCATAAAACACACTTAAATATAAATGATAGTTTCCCTTTGCAGTCGGAGCACATAGAGATCTTTTCTTTTCTTTTCTTTTTGCCCCACATTCTGCTAGTCGAGGTGCTATAAAATAACTTGTTTTTTGCTTGGGCGCACCTGAAGTTATGGATGCTATTAGTAAATCTCCCGTGCCCCGCATGAGGGGAGCGGAGGGGTGTTACTGTCTTCAAGGCCGCAGCACTGCTTGCACTGTTGGCGGGTTTGCTGCTACTGTGTAGCTAAAGTGTACTTTATACTCTGTGAAAGTGGCGCCGAGGCCTCACTGAGGGCAGTGCCGCTAGCACCGGAAACCACCGTGAGACCTACAGCTGGCCAAACATGTAACCGGGCATCGGGGCGCCGCCCACAATGAGTATACATATGATGGTCGAAGACCACCGGCAGCTCACGTAGAAGTATATCTTGGCCTGAAGATGACTTCATCTGACTTCCTTACGTTGGAATGTTGTTACAATTCACAGCAAGAAAGTATCTAGAAACTGATCTCTCAAAGGATTATTCACGTCATTGGGTGCAGTGTCATGGACGGAGCTGTGTGTGTCATGTCAGTGCTAGGAATGTAGACCTCAATCAATCAAATGTATTTATATAGCACATTTAGACATGACACTTGTCAACCAAAGTGCTTCACAGTAAGGCGCATAGCTAAAAACAAAGAAAAGTGCTAAAGTATAGAATAAACATAAAATATAAACAACCAACGGATAGACAAGGAAACGAAACAACACGTCATCAAGAAAGGCAAGAGTCAGAGTGAGTCAGGGAAGGCCAGGGAGTATAGGTGGGTTTTGAGTTTCGATTTAAAAGACTCGAAGGAGGGGGCAGATTTGATGGACATGGGCATGCTGTTCCAGAGATTCATACAAAACTTGTGGTACTTATGTTATTGCACAGACAGTTTATTGTATATAAATACCTGCTTTTTATTATTCTGTTAATTGTTGCTTTTTTTTATTCCTTTATGCTGTGGAGTAAACGGAGAGTACGAATTCTATTGTATGAAATGGAATATAAGGGAATGTATCTATCTAGGTCGTCCTCGGACGGGCCCTCCATTGATGTTTCCAGTCATCCCGATCCTCCATGCATCTGGCTAGCTTGCCGGTGCATTCTGTTCCCGCATCTCTCCTGAGTACGTCCACGTAGGTTAATGTGGGACGTCCTCGTGATCGATGCCCGTGTGTTGGTTCCCACAGCACAAGTTTGCTGGTTGGCATCTCATGATGTCTCTGGCAGTGACCTGCCAGCCTCATTCTCCTGACTGCCACTTTCTCGCTCACCCTTAGCACCCCCCCCCCCCCCCATACAAGTTTGCATTAGTGACATGCTCATCCCTGTTGATGTTGAGCACCACACGCATCATTCTGGTGTAGCACCCATCCAAGGACTTGTGCAGGGTGGGCTTCAAGGTCCAGCATTCACTGCCATACAAAAGGACAGACTCAACTGTTGCATGAAAGAAGTTGAGCTTGATTTGACGGGGGAGGTTGGATTTCCACACACTGGTCATGCCGTTCAGAGCCCTCCACGCAAGCGCCTTCCTCACTTTAAGGTCTTGCTCGGACGAGTTGACCCACGAGCCCAGGTATTTGAAATCACCGACTTCCTTTAGAGCAGAGCCTCCTGTTGTCCTTAGAGGTGGATGATCCGGGAGGATGTTATACATTATGACCTCGGTTTTCTTGGCATTTAGCCTAAGGCCAACCTTGGCACACTCCGTCTCCACTCTGCACAGGAGTTCCTGTGCTGCTCCACCTGGTCAGAGAGCTGGCTGATGTCGTCCTCGTAGTCAAGGTCTGTTAGGACTATGGCGGGGTGTCGTCTCGATCTCCTTGGGGTTATTGTGAGACCAAGTTCCTGCTCCCGTCCATGTAACTGAAGTAGATTTAAATTAACTGACTCAGGATTAACAGGTGTGTTCTTAAAGTACTGTACATTCAAATAGACCACAAAGCGAGGTTTAAATGCATAGCGTGAAATGCATATTATGCGCAAGTCGATCGATAACTTCGTCTGGCATGGTGGAGAAAATGTAGGCATTATCGTCACAATGAATATGATATATACTGCATATATTGAATAGGTGGCATTCAGAAATGGTCCCATTTTTGATAAATGTCAACAATGTTGTTGACACCAAACGCACTAGCATGTCTTTACACCAGTTTTGCTAGTGTCCAACGGTAGAGCTTAAGGCGAGACATTATTTATCTTTGCTGTGTATCTGAACGTACTATTAGAGGTATTACGCTGTTTAAATTTTTTTTTAAACACATATTTTTTTTTTTTTTATATTTTTGCACAAATCTTACAAATATTCAAAGATATATTTCAACAGCATAATATGCAAATTCCAAGATTTGTTTTTTTTTCTTTTTCGTATAGACATATAAAACATACAAAAGACTTATACAGACATACCAAAAACAGACATGGAAATTATAAAAAATACTTAAAAAAAAAAAAAAAAAACATTACTATATGTGCATATATAACCAAGATGCATATACGTTAATGCATATACATATATAATACAATATAAAGTATAGGTACCATCAGGTCAGATCCCATTTTTCACCTTCATCATTGATAATACTGAAACCCCACCTTAATCGGCACGGTGGTGTAGTGGTTAACACTGTCGCCTCACAGCAAGAAGGTCCAGGGTTCGATTCCCACTTGGGGACCAGGTTTCCATGATGCCAGGTACCCAGGTGGGGTATCTCCCAGGCCTTTCTGTGTGGAGTTTGCATGTTCTCTCCGTGCTCGCAAGGGTTTCCCCCCCGATAAGATAAAACCCAATGGAAAAACATGCACAACAACAGATCGCTAACGCTGTGGCGTCCTTGACGAAGACGGACAGGAGCACTTGGATTGGTCCCCTGGCGCGGCTCACGTTGACGCCTGCCTGCTCCCGGCTGCCCTTGGGGGGGAAGGACGACGGGATGGGTTAATCGCAGAGACTAATCGCATCGGCGATTCTAAAGAGACAATGCATGCGTGTGTGTTCCGGTGTGTGTGCTAAACTAACCGCTGTGTGTACCGCTAAAACATTGAGTGTCGTTGCATGCCAAATAAAGACCTCTGCAACAGGTCCTGCATTATTATAATTATAAAAATTATTATCATTCATCCCCAGACCGTTCAGTCAGGTGTAGAAAACTGTCCCATACCTCAGCGAAGATATCCTCTCTTCCTGCGACTCTATATGTCACCCTTTCATATGATGCTGTCCGGAACATTAGTTCCATCCATTCTTTAAAAGTAATATCAACAGGTGATTTCCAATGTCGTAATGCAATTCTACATCCTGATATCATGGCCATTCTATACCACATTCCCCGGTATTTAGGCAGTTTAATCCCTTTCGGTACTATACCCAAAACACATGCCATTGGGGCGTTATTTATCTTCACATTCAGAACCTTACTTAGGAATCTCACAATTTGATCCCACATTTTCCGGACCTTCTCACATTCGTACAGCATGTGCAGTAAAGTGCCTGTCTCCTTCTCACATCTCCAGCAGATGTCACTGTCCCTTAATTTCAGTCTGGCCAGTTTACTAGGCGTCCAATAGCTTCTGTTCAACACTTTGTAAAAAATAAGTTGTGATTGCGCCTCCCGAGAGAATTTACCCCATTTGGACACCAGCTTCTCCCACATTTCCTCAGTAATATCCTCACGTACATCGTTCTCCCAGCTCAGCCTCAGACCCGCCAACTTGGGTGCATTGTATTCTCTTATAACATCATAGAATCTTGACGCACCGCCTTTCCTACGCCATCCTTTATAAAATATTTCTTGAATTGCAGTAATCGGGCCACACTTTGGCCCTCCCATTGATGACGATATACAATGTCTAATCTGTAGGAATTTATAGAAGTTTTTATTATCTATACCAAAATCCTCTTTAATATCCTCAAAAGGTAAAACCCCATCTTCCCCGGCTATATCACCTAGTACATGTATCCCCCTTTTAATCCAGTCGTCCCATATGACTGATTTCTTACCAATCTTTAGTTTTTTATTATACCATATAGAGGCTCTTGTAGTCAGATATGGGCTATCACCAGTCAGCCTGTGCGACTGATTCCAAGTTTCCCTGGCAAACGCCATTAGAGGGTTCTTAAGAGGTATAGGTCTGTCTGATTGTGTCAGAAAGGATTCCAGAGACGAGGGATACACCATTTCCTCCTCTATCTTGACCCAAGCAGGTGCCTCCTCAGTCGAGTGATTCAATTTGGAGAGCTGGGAGAGCGAGAACGCATAGTGATACCAGTCTAGCTTAGGCAGGGATAGGCCGCCATTTTCCTTTGCTGCATACATTTTGGCCCGACCAAATAGTGGCCTTTTGCCCCCCCCCACAAATATATATTAATGACTTTGTCATACTGTTTGAGTAACTGGGTCGGGAGAGTCAGCGGCAGCATATATAGGATATAATTTAATTTGGGAGCCAATATCATTTTTACTAAGTTTATCTTCCCCAGGAGGGACATATTCATCTTGGCCCAATTCTGGGTCAGAGCACTAATGTGTTCGATTATAGGGGCAATATCGGCTTGCATTAACTCTTTCAGACCTGGGATCAGCTTTATTCCTAGGTATATCAACCCTGGCGGCTTTTTAAACACATTGTATTATATGCGCAAACAAATCTAAACCATGATGCATCAATGCCCTAATAATCAGTCCCGGGGTCCCAGGTGATCTGTGATCTACAGTAAACAAGGAAGGACCAACAATGTCTTTTGTTTGGGATTCCATATAGGAATCTTAGAAGGTTGTGTCTCGATTGTCTTGATTGGAGGAGGGGAGGGAGGGGGAGGAGGGGGACATAAACTGAAGTGGTCGTACAACTCTTAGCCTCTGATCTTCCTCTCTCTCTCTCTTCTCGTCTTTGTCTTCCAGGTTTCGGGGACCTCGGCGGGCTCTCCGGCCGGCTCGTCCTCGACCCCTCCCACCTCGTCGCTCCAGTATGCCCGGCAACGCATCACCCGCGTCAACCTCAGGGACTTCATCTTCTACATGGAGCAGGAGCGGGAGACCGCCCATTCCCTCTTGCTCTACCGTGCCCTGCTCAAGTAGCCTCCTCCCCTCCTCCTCCTCCTCCTCAACCTCCTCCCAGCCAGCCAGCCAACCCGCCACCTCCTCTTCCTCCAAGACACGTGCCTTCAATTGGGTCGAAAACGTTTTTGTTTTTGTTTGTTTGTTCCAGCTCAATTTGTCTACATACGTAGTGATGTTTAAATGTAGCTTTTGATAAAGAAGAGAACGCGAGAGAAAACTCACAAAAACAACATAATGGTTCCATGTCTTCTCTTGTTTTCTTTCGTTTTCTTCTTTCAGCCTCACGATGAATATGTATTTAGATCATTGGATTTTTAAGGCCATTCGAGTTCTTTGTTGTGTTGTTGTAGTTGGGGACTTTTAACGAAGGAACAGCGTGGTTATGCGTGTGTGTGTGTTTGTCAAAGGACTTGAGCCAGTACTCCCCCCCCCCCCCCTCATGTCTGTTGGGTAGCTGTGTATTTGATGTACTTGGCAGTAGCATGAATGACCCATCACTCACTATGATACAGCCTACAACTCTCCATAACTCCTTTGTTGAATAAGGTTCAATGAATGTAGTGTAGTTCAACACTATAAATGCAGAGACTAGTCAGATTTTTACGTCAGGGCATCTTTTTTTAAACACTATATATTTCGATTAGAAATAACAGCATCTCATAATATCCCGGTTCACGTCATGCAAGTGTAAATAGTTATAGATCGTATAGCTTTACGCTCTGCTCTATTGGAACTATCCCTTTATCCATTCTAACAATGAAAAACTTTCTCCACATGTACACACCTATTTACCTCCGCCTGGCCACACCCACATCCGCTCCTATATAAGCGGGGGCGTGGCCACACAATCAGTTCTTTCCCTACTTTCACCACCGAAAGTGTCTGTATACACCACTTTAAGTTTAGTGCCAAAAGTAGTTAGTTAGTAAAGAAAAAAAAGAGGAGCTGCATTGACATTGTATCTTTGTTTTTTCTCTCTCACTATTTTTCGAGAAAATAAAGTGATAATGTCTTCACCACCGGAGAGTCTAGAAGATGATGATCATTCTGACCTCCACCGGCGCTTCGCATTGGATACTATGCCTCTGGAGGCGGTCGGCTGTGTGAGAGCTGACGGTCTCCCTGGGCGGGTGATGTTTTTGCGACGCAAGCCTCAGGTGTGTCAGTTGTGAGGGGACAACTGTGCAGCTTGCGTAAGGTCGGCTCCAGGCTAGAATCCCTTTGTTGCCCCTCATAGCGGCGTGGAGGGGGTTCTAGTTTGATGCCCCACGATAACACAGTGCTCCTCCTCAGTGAAGTCGTAGCTTTGTTTTCCTGGGGCCGTGATTCCGAGTCTGCGGTTCAATTCCCCGGGTCTCTGGAAAACGGATACCCTCTGCCACCGCGCTGGCCCCGCTTTTCAAGATGAAAACACCCGGCACGAAGGATGCAAGCTTGGTGTTTCATTATGAGAATATCTCCGAGCTCAAGTCGGCTGCAGCCCGTGTACAACGGGGCTTACTGCCGATGCCGCTGTGTCTGGTAAACACCGTTCTGTGAAAGGGACGTGTGTTGCCTTTTTCCCTTTTTCTTTTGGATACAAAGAGGAAGAGACAGCGTCTGTCAGAAGTGTTGGCCTGTATCGCTATTTCTCACGTTATACAGCTTCAGTAGTAGCCGCTTAGCTTGCTACTGCGTTAGCTGGTGGCTATCGATAGTCGGTAGAAGCTAACTGTTAGCCACTTAGCTGTTAGGCTAAGTCGTTAGCTGGCGGCTACGCTTGGCTAGAAACGTTAGCTTGATGCTATCAGTTAGCCTGGAGTTAGCTGTTAGCTTGTGCTACAACCATTGGCGCTAGCGGCCCTGGCACTCTGACTAAGGCGTCATCTCTGGCAGAAGATGTCGTCGGGCCTGCGCCATGACCGGCCACAGGAGGGGGGCGTCGCGCCGGAGCGAGGCTCCAGCCGGCGCCGCTTTTGGCCCCGCCAGCGAGAGGCCTCGTCAACGTGGTAGACCAACCTGTGTTTGCGGCCATTTCGTCCTGCGTACGAGGTGCAGGTAGGTGTCCGAAGGACATTGCCCCACTCTTCCTTCCTCCCCCTCCCGAATGTTTTTGGTTAATAATGATGTCTTTGTTTAACAAAACATATGTTACTTCACTGCATTTGGAGATACGACGTGTGCTGTGTGAAAATTGTCTTGGTCGCTATTTTGTATAGCTTAGGTTCTAGCTTTGGCCAAGGCTTATGTCTTTCTCTCTACCTAAAAACAGCGTTATTTTTACGTGAGTAAAAATTAACTGGGTTTTTTTGTTGTATGATGAGAAGTTGTGTGTGTGTTCATGTATCGTTTTAGACAATGTGGTTGAGTCCACAACTGGCTGGGTGTTAACCTACAGCGCTGTACATAGTGGCATGTGATCAAGGGCCTGAGTCCCTCTCTTAGCTTGTTATTTTCTTTGCTTAAGGGTAATGGTAAAAATAACGAGTGGCAAGTTTTCACACATAAGCAGAGCCGTGGATAAAACCTGTTTTCAAACGAGATTATCGGTTTTGGCTGGCGTGCATGATGTAAAGCTTTTACTCTACAGGTAAGTATGTGCTTCATCTGGCGCGCCATGCACCTGGTGTCACGGCTCTGTTTTTTCTTTTGGCGTCGTATCAGGGGTGAGGTGGTGGGTGAAATTATTCCCCGGTTGCCCCCCCCCCCCCCCCCCCCCCCAAATATGATTTTGTTTACAAAACGTGTGTTGATTCACTATATTTTTGGGGATACGGTGTAAACCCTCAGCTACTGCTGGGAGTAGTGCAGTTTTCTCTGAAAATTGTTTGGTCGCTATTATGTATGACTTAGCAATGCTTTCGATGTGGAACCACTTCATGGCTGGCGCGCCTTGGTTGCCTAATTCATAGAAACAGCGTTTTCTATGCGGGCGGCTGGGAAGGAGATTTTTATCTCTACCGAGCGCCAGTGCACTAGGTTAGACTCGACGGCTCACGTGCATCTCCGGGGGGAGATGACGGAGTAGATCAAAACATTGGCGGAGGGGTCTCACGCCCATGAGGTGGGCCACCAGGAGCAGTGCGTTCGCATACTGACCGTCTTGGTGGCGCCCTCTGTGATGTTTTGGATCGACATGCGTACCTACCCCCCTCTTAGGACTGGGGATGGCGGCGTGACTAGGACACGGGACTGGTTCTGGTCGCGCCGGACCAGGTCAGTTTAACCCGTTGCCCGCCGGGGCACAGGTCTTGGTACCCTGAAGGACTTTGTGCTTTTCCGGGGGGGAATTGCCGGGTCGGACCGGGTGTCGCAGGGATTGATGTCGTGGATGTGTGTGTCATATGTATGCCACTACGCGTTGCCCTTAACAGTGACGTGCTTGGTCCATACTGTGTTGTACCTTGCGCTGTGTTAGGGGGCTTGGTCCTTCTCCATTTGTTTCACCCCTCTCTCCCTGCTAGGACGGGGATGGGAGGGAGCTGTCGGGGAGGTTGTTGTCAACTCCTCTAGGCATCCTTGTGTAGGTCCCGGTCCGCCGGGCCCAGGACCGGACTCGTTCTCGTCGACCTGTTGGCCTGGGTTAACCCTTTGAAAACTGAAACACTTGTGCTGCTTGTATAGCCTGTGTATACACGCAGTTATGTTTCTGAGTTTTCTTTGTGGGTTAACCTGTTCCACCCCAGGTGAAAATCTGCATTAAAATGTATACCTAGGTAAATGGAATATTGCTCCACTTCTACAAGGGCTATTTGCATATTCTTGGTATCTAGGAACATCTATGGACCTCAATGAATGTATTCTCAGTGTCAGAAATACTGTGTCTATTACTAGGCTTGCTTAAATTGTGATGAAACAAAGGAAAATATGAATTATGATCTAAGGAAATTAATAAAGGGAAGATGATCAAACTGAAGGTTCTGTATATACAGTACTGAATTCTCCCATCCGGACCAATGCAATTTGAAATATTATTATAGAATTAGGAATATATGCTTATACATTACCTTATTATAGCCAATTCGCACATTTATATATATATATACATATAGTATCTTTCAAATGGCCGAGTTCAATTTGGATATAGTATCACCAGGCGTGCATAATAACAGATACTGATATTTACTGTAATCGACTGTACTATTTTATTTCCCCCACAGTGTAACCATTTTGAAACTAATTTCAGATCTAATTCTTCCTACATGGTAACAATAGTGTGGAGAAACTGACTGTGTTTCAATATTTGTCAAAAACGTTACCTTTTGTAGCTTATTATCGCGAATCATAACAATTATTGATATGATTCATTCAGAATGCTGAACTTTGAACCACCATAGTATGTGACAGGAAGTGTAGATCGGAGAAATTTCAACGCTGGCCGATAGCTAGCGATCTCCTCTACAAAATGGCCACAAAAAAACTACAATTCCCATGGTTCAACATTTCCGGTTCCGGGTCAGAATAGACGATCGCAAATAGAAAACTTAAAATGATATAAGTACACTTTTAACCTATTGCTAAACTATTGCCAACCTAACGTTTTACATTCTACATGTATTTGTGACATAGTAGTGATGTTAATACTTGAAAACGGTTGATTTTAAAATCACAAATTATTTTCATCTTCATAAAAATATGCCTATATGATAATAAGGTCAAAAGGGGTCGGTACCGACCCCGTCGAGTGGAACAGGTTGTTAAGGGAACAACCGCCTCCTGTTAAACTAAACATAGGGGGGTGGTTGGTTCTCCGGTGTGTTGGTAGCAGAGTCGACTCGGGTTGAGGCCGGGCTTGACCCCGTCTGCCAGAGAGTATGCCCCCGCATCTTTCATGACGTCTGCCAATTGTGTCAGCCTCTTCTTTGAACCTCGACCCCGCTGGATTGGGGGGTCGGGTTTGTGTAGGTTATGACATGGTGCACAGCATACCGAACACCCCTTCCGCCGGGATACTGTTCTCACAGTAGACCCTTTAGGCGCCTGTCTAGTCCGCAGTGCTCCAGGCACAGGTTGAGTTCTGCTCTTGGGGCCTGTTGCCTGGATTGAGGGATCAACCTCCTTGGGGGTTGTCTCCCCGGCACGCCGACTGACCCCACAGTGTTGTGGGGGGGTAGCCTCTTGAGGAGAGTGCTTCAGAGCGGCGTGCCAAGGGGGGAAGGGCCTGCTCTTGATTTGGGCCCTGTCCGATACGCTGGCGATGTGGGGGGTGGTGTCACCAGTGACCGTCTGGTGGGGTCTCGATGCCGCGGCCTCGGCCTCACCAGGCTCTTTTTCTGGGGGTCCTAGTCCTCAGGTTGTCCTAGGGCTGGGACCTCCTCCGCACTCCGCTGCTGCAGCCTTGCCACAGGGTTGGGTTCTTGACCTTCGACCCTGTGATGTTGGGGGCTGTGACGGGGGTTTTTTGGCTTCCCGTCCGTTCCCTGGTGGCATGTGGGATGCGCGCCCGAGTGGTCGCGGGTCCTTCTGAACGAAGGTAAGTCCCACGGTCTGCTCACCCTGTGCGTTTGAGGTGCTAAACCCTCTTTGCACAGTCGGATCCGATCTCCCTCCTGTCCTCCACTAGGGAGGGCCGGGCGGCTCGGGTCCTCCCCGGTTCTGATGGTTGTAGGGGGCCTCAGCGGGTACATCTGTCGGGATTTTTGCTCTGCTCAGCTCCTGTGTTCCAATAGAGCTGAGCGTAAAGCTATACGATCTATAACGTAAGGTTATCCTATAACCCTAGTTATATGAGTATAGCGAGCACTCTGCTCTGACTCACTGAGGACCCCATGGTCTTTGCCTTCGGTGGTGAAAGACTTGGGAAGGAGCTGATTGTGTGGCCACGACCCCGCTTATATAGGAGCGGATGTGGGTGTGGCCAGGTGGAGGTAAATAGGTGTGGACATGTGGAGAACGTTTTTCATTGTTAGAATGGATAAAGGGATAGTTCCAATAGAGCAGAGCGCTCGCTATACTCATATAACTAGGGTCATAGGATAACCTTACGTTATGTTTGGATTCTTTTAAACAGTATGTATGATATTTTTGACCACATGTAATGTTTGTAACAAACAAACAAACAAAACTAAAAAGGAGAGAAAAAAAACATGTGCAAATCTGATGTTTTGTAAAACCATGTGCATTGAATTTGTCAAAAAAAAGACATTTTCCTCTTTTCCCTTCAGACTTTGTTTTATTGCAAGGCAGACACCCCATATCGCAAAAGTTATTTAAAAACATGGTATACAATACCGCAACCACCACTTATGGTGAATTCTGATTGGTCACCCTTGTTAAGCAAGGCTCAAGAATATACTGTTTTTTTATAAAGTTTTTTTTGTTTATTGTTTTCCCGCACTTACTGTATGGAGAGTTTTCTTTTTTCTTTCCATCTGTGAATCGTTCACGCCCACTTCTCTAATCGTTTTAGGCTCTCATAGGAAACCATTACATGAGGCTTGGCTAGAATCAGACCCGCACCAAATGTATGGTGGTTTACCAACCAGCACTTACTCTATCCCCTGTTTCTAATCGGTTTCCTTTATAGACTCACACCTGCGAGGCAAGCAGAGCAATTGTTGAAGTAGACAATACAATACTATGATTTGTTTTTACTCTGAAATAGATTATTCAAGTTTTCCATACTGTACAATGTATTTTTTCTTTTTATATATAACTTCTAGAACAGAGGGTCTGGACTAAAACCTTTGGTTCAGCAGTTCTGTATCATACTGGCTCCGCTCAGCGTCATCTGCACTAACCTCACTTCGTGCACAGCACTGAATAAAAAATCCACAATGTACCTTTACATTCCAGCATCCGTCTGGCCACACCCCTATCCGCTTACCTTCATAAGCAGGTGTGTGGTCACCTACTCGCCTCCTTCTTCACTTTCACCACAAGGAAGTGCCTGTTGTATACCCCACTTGACGAGGTTGTTAGCTGAAGAAAGTTGAGTTACGTGTTTACATTTTTCTTGCTTTTTTCTTTCTCTCATACATTTTTAAAGAAAAAAGCTAAGTCATAATGTTTACCTCGGAGGGTCGCGCTAGCAACGTCACCCTTCACCAGCGGTTCTCCATTGCCTCCTCTGTCGTGCGTCTTGGAGCGGGGTTGAGGCCTCTTTCGTGGTCGGCAGCCGCGCCCGGTAGGCGTCCGATAGATAGTTTGCCTCTCCAAGGAGCTGGTGCACCAGCGCCGTCTCCTGTGCGATGGCCTGGTTCCGGCTCTGGTTCCTTTGCCTCCGGAGAGTCGTCCGCTGTTGGGCGGCCGGCTCCTCTGGTGGTGGAGGATTTGAGACGCAAACTTTTTGCGTCGGCTCGCTCCCGTCGCAAGATGGTGGCTTGTAGACGTGAACGGCCTGGTTTTGGTGAGTTGCTGGAGCCGGATGAGGATGCGTCTGATTCTCCATGGCCGATGGAAACAGAGGACTACATGATAGAGGCGGACGGGTTCTTGTTCGACGCCCCGGTGGAGACATGTCCGCCGCCCGTCCAGGTAACACTGGAGGGGGGTGAGAGGTCTCCTTGGGGTTCCTCGTACGCAGATGTTGGGTTAGAACCTCCGACTCGGCGGCGGGATGCCCTGCTATCAGCCACATCAGAATGTGGCTCTGTAACCAGTAGTCTGCTGCATGTGAGGGACGCGAGCTCGGTGGGAGAAAGTATGCAGGGGGAACTGCGTGCTTTGTTCCCCGCGCTCATGGCGGCGGCGGCAGCCGCAAACGGCGTGCTGCTGCCGCAGCCACTGCCTGTTCCTATTCCTGACGATCTCATAGGTCATCTATGGCAACGCCGTCCTGTGAGAGGGATTGACGTTGTCTGTCCATTTTTCCCCTCAATGGCGGCCTACGTCCGTCAGGGACAGGTGGTCTCCCACATCATGGGCCTCACCCCCGCCTACGTGCAAGTCACAAGGGTGGTGGGTTTGGTAGAAGGCATGAAGGAGGGCGTGCCTCGGCTTGATAGGCCGATGGCAGCACTCCTTTGTCCTGAGGTGGTGTGGGAGCCGTTACGGAAGCCGGTTCCCCAAGGGAAATCGGCGAGGCGGTTGGCTTACTGGAGTGACCAGTCATTTATCTCTGCGACGCAATCTCTGGCTGCCACTTCTAACATCGCGCAGCTGGCGAGATTCATGTCCGGGATACTGACGGGCGGTATGGAGCTGACTGATTTGCAACATGATCAGCTCGCCCAGGCGGCAGGAGCTATCCTGCATCTGATCCAGCCGCAGGCCATAGCCGCTGGGAAAGTACGCGCCCTGGCCACTCTAGTCCAGCGCCACCTTTGGCTAGAGCAGGCGTGTGTGCCGGAGAAGAAGAGGACTCCACTTCTGACGGCACCCCTCTCCGATGCTCGACTTTTCGGGTCGGCACTGCAATTGATGACCTCAACCTGCAGGGAGATGCAGGAGGAGCGTTCCGTGCTCCAGCCTCATTTCCCCCCGCCCAATGTCGCCGGTGGAGTCAGACGGCAGGCTCGTCGTCGGGGTTCCGCCGCCGTAGCCGCCGCTGCTACCACCGCCACTGCTGGACCTTCGGCAAAGGACCAGCTTACACTCGGTTGAAAAATGTTCTGCCTCGACCTGAATCTTCACATAAAGGTAGAGGTTAGTTGTGTGCTCTGTTGCTTGAACAGTGATATTGAGCCACAACACTATTGTGTTGGTCTGCAGTAATGCTCGTGTATGACCAATGGTCACCAACCTTTTTAAGCCCAAGATCACTTCTTTTTTTTTTTTGGTGAAGGCAAGATCTACCTATTGAAGCGTTGAGAGAAAAAGACAGCCAAGATTGTACTTTAAACTAAATGACTTTTATTTGCCTGTATTCTAATTACATGCAATGCTTTGGTCCAACATTAAAACATCAAAGTAGAACTATTATGTACTTTCTCAGTCAGTGCTAAGTGCAGTCATCTTATGCAGCATCACTTTTCACATCAAAACAAAAGTAGAACTGTAATGTGGACTTTCTCATATTATTAACATTGACAAACATATTTACAATTAGCATTTTATAAAGTAGAACTGTAATGTGTACTTTCTCAGTCAGTGCTAAGTGCAGTCAGTGCTAAGTGCAGCATCACTTTTCACATCAGAACAAAAGTAGAACTGTAATGTGGACTTTCTCATATTATTAACATTGACAAACATATTTACAATTAGCATTTTATAAAGTAGAACTGTAATGTGTACTTTCTCAGTCAGTGCTAAGTGCAGCATCATTTTCACATCAAAACAAACGTAGAACTGTATGTGTACTTTCTCAGTCAGTGCTAAGTGCAGCATCACTTTTCACATCAAAACAAAAGTAGAACTGTAATGTGGACTCTCAGGGTAAGATAAAAATAAAATAAAATTATTTTCATGGAAAGATCTACAGGGACAGTCTCAAAGATCGACCAGTCGATCAAGATCGACGGGTTGGTGACCACTGGGTTAGACTATCCATTGATGTGTTTGGGTCTCGACGCGTACATAGTGCTGGCTCGGGGTGTTTTCTGATAAGAATCACGCAGGAGGCTAGTACGCCTTGGTTGCTCGTTATTAAAACAGCGTTTTTATAGGGCAACTGGGATGGGGTTTTTTTTCCTCTTCCGAGCGCCTGTTACTGGGTCTCGACGGATTCTCGTTCATATCTGGGGGATGTTAACGGAATAGATCAGAACATAGGTAGAGGGGTCTCACGCCCTTGGGGTGGGCCACTGAGCGCGGTACGAATGGGACCGTCTGGGTGGCGCCCTCTTTTCATGTTTTAGATCGACACGCATACCTACCCCCTCTCCTGGAGTGGGGATGTCGGCGTGGTTAGGGCACGGGACTGGTTCTGGTCACGCTGGTCCAGGTCAGTTAACCCGTTGTCCGCCGGGGACGCAGATCTGCTGTTCTGGTACCCTGAGGGACTTGTGCTTTTTTCGGGGGGAAAAATGCCGGGTCGGCCCGGGTGTCACAGGGTTGGGCGTTATGGAGACCCTTTGTTGGGTACAGGTTGTACCCTGCGCTATCATGAAGGGCTGGTTCTCCATTATTTTCGCTCCTCTCTCACGCATGGCGAAGAGGGGGCTGTTGGGGTGGTCTTATGGACCTCAGAGTCCTCTGATAGCCCTGTGTGCTTCCCGAGCCGCCGGGCCCGGTCCGAAGTTGTGTTTCGTCGACCCGTAGGCCTGGAATAACCCTTTTTTGAAAACTGAACCACTTGTACTGCGGTGTAGCCGGTGTATACCCGCAGGTGTGTTTTGGAGTTTTTTCTTGAGGGGTTATAGGAACAACCACCGCATGTGACCAAGAGGGTGGTTGATTCCCTGGTGTGTTGGAGCAGAGTCAACTCCGTGTCAGCCTTCTCTGCCTCGACCCCTCTGGGTGGGTTTTTTTTTGGTGGAGGCTTTGTCATGGTGCGCAACAATGCCAGCATACGCCCCTTCCGCCGGGGTGCTGTTTTCAGTTGACCCCTTTGGCGCCTGTCTCGTCCGCAGTGCTCCAGGCTCGGGTCTAAAGCCTGCTGCCTGGTTTAAGGGATCGACCCCTCTGGGGTCGTCTCCCCGGTGCGCTGCCTGCTTCCGTTATAGTTTAGCCTTTTGAGTGCTTCAAGTTACAAGTTACGGCCATGCTGACTGCCTGTGTTGCAGGGTCAGTGTGCCAGGCGGCGTACTAGTGGGGGGAAGGGCCTGCTCTTGGAGGGGCCCTGTCCGAATACGCTGGCGATGTGGGGGGCGGTGTCACTAAGTGACCGCCTGGTGAGGTCTTGATGCTTGGCGTCATTGACCTCTCCGGGCCCCCTTTTTCCAGGGGATCCAGTCCCTTCAGTGGGTCTGGGTCTTCCTTCGCGCCTCGCTGCTACGGCCTTGCCACAGGGTTGAGTTGCTCTTGACCCCGTGATTTTGGGGGCGGTAACGAGGGTTGTTCCTTCCGTTCGTTCCCTGGTGGCATGCGGGTTGTGCGTGTGCGTAGTCGTGGGGTCAAGCCACGGTTTGCTCACCCTGTGCATTAGGGAGGGTCGGGGGGCTCGGTCCTCTCCGGTCTGATGGTTGTGGGGGGCCTCAGCGGGGTACATTTGTCGAGCTTCTGGCTCCCGCTTACGTGAATATTAAAGGCAACCAACTTGTGTTCAGCCTTTCGTTCAGCGTTTCTCTGATTGGCCACGTGACCGCGCTGCCGCGCGGCAGAGAGTTGCGCCGCCCGCGGCAGCGGCCGTCTTCCGTTGTAGAATTGTTTACATCAGGGTGAACGCTGTTGTATTCGCAAATATGAGAGCCAGCAATACGCAGCTCCAGTTAACCTAATTTATACCGTAATGAATCATTAAAAAAATATACCGTTAACTGGAATATGTTGTTTCTTTACACATATGTTGGGATTATGTAATTGGTTTGTCATGACAAAACAATAAAAATCGCTACTTTACACCAGGGTGAACGCTGTTCGTAACTCTGCCACCACCCACTTCAATGACAGAGCTCTCATATTTGCGAATGCATAAACGATATCTTAAATTATGGCTATGTGTCTAATATGGCTGTCGCGAAGTCATTGATAAGCGACAGCCATATTAGACACATAGCCATAATTTAAGATATAGTTTATGCATTCGCAAAATATGAGAGCTCTGTCATTGAAGGGCTTCTACAACGGAGCACGGCCGCTGCTGCTGGAGCTGGACCGAGTCAAGCCGGCGGCGGCGCGCGGAAGCCGGGGAGAAACCACCGCATCGCCCCGCTGGCGCTTCAGCAGCCTCCACTGATGTACAGTGACGAGTGAATCTGGTAGTTGGTTTATGACGTTAAAAACGCGAAATAACATATAACGTTACAGCGTACAGTTTCTAGTTAATCAGTCAGGCGTCAGCCTCCACACTGATGTACAGTGACACCCAGAGTTTCTAGTTACAGTAGTGACGCGTGAATCGAGATAGTCCTAACAGTGTTTATTATTAAGAGTCAGATAGTCCTAACAGTGTTTATAGTCCTAACAGTGTTTATTAGTAAGAGTCAGATAGTCCTAACAGTGTTTATTATTAAGAGTCAGATAGTCCTAACAGTGTTTATTATTAAGAGTCCTAACAGTGTTTATTATTAATTAACATCATAAACCAACTACCAGATTTATTTTGCACCAGGGAACTTGAAGGTTCCTGCCGCGCTCGCGGCAAAAGGGGGCGGGCTAGCGGCGTGGGGTCGTGGCCAATCAGAGAAAAGCTGAACACAAGTTGGTTGCCTTTAATATTCACGCCTCCCGCTCAGCTCCTGTAGTGCAGATGACGCTGAGCGGAGCCAGTATGATACAGAACGTAAGGTTATGTATATAACCAAGTTCTGTGAATACTGGTGACGCTCAGCGTCAGGACGCCACTGCGGCCCTTGACCTCGCCTTGTGGTGAAAGTTTGGGAAGGAGGCGAGTAGGTGACCACACACCTGCTTATGAAGGTAAGCGGATAGGGGTGTGGCCAGACGGATGCTGGTATGTAAAGGTACACTGTGGATTTTTTATTCAGTGCTGTGCACGAAGTGAGGTTAGTGCAGATGACGCTGAGCGTCACCAGTATTCACAGAACTTGGTTATATACATAACCTTACGTTCAGTATCATCACAGCTTTTCAAAGTCTCTGTCGCTGCCAGTATCGACCAATTCTTCCTTAATGGCCTTTCTGTTTGTTTTCTTCAACCGAATACCTTGGCCTCTATGCAGCTCATCTTGTGTCACTCTGTTTATTTATTTGAAGATTTGAAACATTTGTTGTGCATAAGGATTTCTGACAGCATTATATGTTGTTGTTTTTGTTATATATATATATATATATATATATATATATATATATATATATATATATATACATATACATATACATATAAATATAAATATACAGTATAACTATTTTACCAGACAGATGAAAGCTGTGTCACTAATGTACTATAGCAAGGCTGGTTCTGTCTCTCAACAAAAAATACACCTTATTTTTTAACAATATATATTTTTCCCCCTTACATTCTTTTTTGATTGGAACCTACGCTTGCCTCATTTTAGGCAAACATATTTTTATCTCAAAGTACCGTTATGGAAAAACAGATGGTTTAAAACATTGAATAATTATTTGTATGGTTTCTGTCTAATTCACAGGAGGGCATTTCTACTACTTCAGCTTTTTAGCCAAAATATTAGGATGATATTACTGATGTAAACTGTTGGAGAATTAATGTTTTAATGTAAGGATGATTTGTAAATATTGTTTACAAGACCATGTGTTTATTAGAACTACGTTATTTTTGGTAAACTCTTGTACATATCTTGAAAGTTTCCTGTTTGTGTGAGAAACACTTCTGTATTTGTACTTATTTTGTAAAGGAATAAATAAGCTGTTTACTAAACTGGGCATACACCAAGTTTATCCTGTTATTTTTTATGTATACGTATATATTGATATTATATATATTGTGAATATTTATCATGCAACATTGACAAAAAATATTAGCATTTATAAAAACACTGTAACTTTATAGTGATCATCTTTCCAACCTGATTACTAAACAATTCACTAATGAAACATCCTTCATTTCCATTTACCAGCATATCACATGCTAAGTACAGATTGAGCTAAGTACCACTGTTTGACTATGAGAAAGTCCCCCTCAGGATTCTGCTGCTAATTAAGCAGCAGCATTTTTTTAAAGACCAAAACGTTTAACTCGGGTGCAAAATATTGGAGTTTGGGAGCATATTAATTTTCTTTTTCTCTCAAGATCTTAACCCATTTCAGCCTTTAATATGCAGCCCCTGTTACTCCCTTGGTATAGCCCTGGCTGCTGATCTCCATTCAACCCTAAGGACAATCTTCCCCTTTTAGGGGAGTGAACGGGGGCCCAGATGTGTTTTGGTTCACTGGCAAGATTTTAACAGGTCTCATCAGGTCAATTACAGAGTGCTGAGGGTTCAGCTCAGGTCCTCCAGATCTCAGTAATAGGGGAGATGTCCGATGATCTCACAGGCTTTTTAAAATCACAGTTCTCACACTCACCCACCCCAAATTACAACACAATCACCAGATATACAGTACATCCTTTTTATTATCGCAAATATGCAAGAAAAGAAATCAAATAGACACTGTAAATGAACACATGCCCTTTAATACCACAGTCTAATTGTTTAGTTTTTTTTAAACACTTTAAATAATATACATTTTTGCACCTTAGAATACCCTTTTGAAATGTTTTATTCCGTATGTACACAATGTAATGCTGTGGATTATTTCCGTTCGCTTTGCGTAACGAGAACTAAGATGTAATGTTGAGGGTTCTGTAAAGAAAACCCAGAAAATTCCTGATAATTCCGATACACTGTAACTGTACAGCTGACCCCACCTCAGAGGTGGACTCCCCGTGTTCCTGGACTGACCACTGACGGGGCGGTACCGGTACATGTGTACGAAGTTACCAGCAGTCAAGTTTATACGGTATTGTAGTGAATGATTAGTTGCCTCTTTGCACATCAAGATGTAAGGAGGTCATTATATCAGTCTTATTTGGGATCCACCGATATGGAATACAAGGGGCAGATACCAGGCTAACGCAGGGTAGAGTTGCCCCCAATATTAAATCCAATAGAGCCAGGTGTAACATGTCAGAAATCAAAGTAAAGCACCTTGATTTTCTGTATTTTTGGGGGCACATAGGAGCAAGTAAGAAAAATTTATTATATCTCAAATGTATCCAATGACCCCAAACTAATTAATGATCTAAACTATACTGATCAGTTAAAGTAACAGGTAGGGCAGGTACTCTGTATCGGACAATACGTTTTTAAGTTTTAGTATAGAATCTGTATCCCCAGTGGGAAAAGGCCTAAACTGAGACGAATGAAATGCTATTACATAGAACCTCATTATCAACGTGATGGAAAGATCCAGGGGGCCACCTTTGGATCGAGCACAGGAATCTCGAATCCTGGTTGGTTATGAGAGAGAGGGCAGCTGGCTGGCCTTGAGTTTTGACTCATCAGTTTGTGTGCTATGCTGTGGTGTGTGTGTGTGGGGGGGGGTTGGGGAGGGAGCCATAGGGTAGGAGGGCGTGCTCTGAACATTGGGGCATGGGGGTGACACAGTAGGGGGGCACAACACGTGTCTCTGCTGGCACCGCTGAGCCGCTCGCCCCGGGGATGCGCTGTGAAGCCCCAACGTCCCACAGCAACATGAAAGGCCTGGTTGGCTATTCCCTTTGAGGGCGACTGGGATGCAAAGGCGGAGGCCAGTGGCAGGTCAGAACAAAGAAGAGGCTTGATTGTGGGAGAGAGAGAGACCTCCAGGATGTCTGCACTGGGTTGGGAGCTGTGGTACACTACGCACCACCAAGGCCCATCTTTATCAACTCTTTGGGCTTGTTTAATCAGTGGCCTTCCATGGAGAGAGAGAGAGAGAGAGAGAGCATATTAGGACAATGTAAAAACTGGTTGAGTAGAACTTCCGCCCGTTTGTTTTATTTTAATGAATATCTTCAAGTTAATAAAACCAACCCCCTGCAGACTTTCCAAACCCAACTCAAATGAACTGCCAGTGCCCGCCAACATCAGAATGGACTTCTTTTTTTTCTCTTTTCTTTTCATTCTTTTTTATCAAGTCTTTCAGAATGGAAGAAACAGCATCGGTAAGTTACAAACACATATAAAGTATCTTGTTTGCGTTTGATCAAGAAATGCTGAGAGTCAGACCAAAAAGACGGGAGCAGGACAGAGCGAGTGCCTCCCTCCCACTCATCTCGTGTGAACGCTGCTCTGACACTCAGGCACACGTTCACGTTGTGTTCTGCCAAGCAGACATGTCGGGGAGAAACAAAACACTGAGATAACCAGAGTTTAGAAGTGACAATATTGAAATAAACACAACAACAGTGTTGGTCTTGGTGCAGATGTCTTAAAGTACCATGGGAGTGAACTCTCTTGACCAAAGACCAGCACAAACGTAGGAGTTAAAATTATTGAACAGTATTTCACTACTTTTCACGCTGCGTTGTGTAAGATAATCCATTATTTCTGTTTTAGCTAAACAGCCGTGACAGGAGACCTTGACCTGTTTTTAACCGTGTACAATCAACAAAAATAGGCACCATGTCTGCTTTGACACCTATGTTTCATCATAACTTTATGAACCATGTTCTCTCTTGAAATGTCCTACTTATCCCCTAAAAGATGAGAAGAGTAACAGTTTGATTTGGCACTGGTCAAAGGGGTCCTAATATATATTTGAAGGGTACAACTGGACAGGCAGCTCTGTAGATAATGTGATTTTTTTTTAAGTGCAAAACAAAAAGTCATCAAGCATTTAGAGTACATCTCTATTCACAATCATTGAGATATACTGGTAAACCTCAGCTTCCCACGTCGGTCCTCAAGTCACAAAACATTCTGGCAAATCTGGACAAATCCGGAACGCAATTAGAGCTTTTTCATGTGCAATTTACACCCGATTTTCTCACTTAAAGTTCACACACCTTCCTCAAACTTTTGCTTAAAATAAAGAAAATTATAATAAAAAAAAAATAACATATCTACCATGCTCAATGAAAGAATGGATCTGATCGGAGAGATCCAGGATATGTTTTCAGAGTTAATTGGGGAGAATTCTTTTTTTTTGTGTGTGTGTACTACACATTTGACTATAAACAATGTAGAAATTACCCAGGATCCCTTGCAGCCTCCCATTTAAACAATGAGACGTGCTCCAGCTCTGAATGCATTTACCAGCCATGTAGCCTCCAGACATCGGAGAGAGAGAGTTTCTACAACCGTTGCCAAGAAATGCTCCCTCACACAAGCTCTCCTGGTCCTAATGGATACAACGCTCATACATCCTTCATAGTGGAGAAAGAAAAAAGAAAAAAAAGAAAAACATAGAAAATAATCCTATTAATAATTGTTTACGCCATGTTGTGATAAAACAGCAAAAAGGAGCAAGTAACATACTTTATAAACAACAATGAAGAAAAAAACACTAATAAACAATCAATTTGGCAAACAACGCTGGTTTTGGCAGGGGCCTTTTGTTATAGCAAGGCCAGTTTGTTTGGCTGTGGAGGGGGGGGGGGGGGTGAAGGGGTTCTGGCGAAATTGGGGTTCCTTGTTTCTTCTTGTCGTCCTTTAGTACCTTGTCCTATCCGCCAGCACCTGTCCCACAGCTAGCCAAGCCAGGCCTTCCCTGTCCCAAAGACCTGTCCCCACTCAGTTGCACTGGCACACAGCACCACAACACAGGGCCTCACACAGACACAGAACTGGACGACACGCCGCCATGCGCTGCACTGAGAGGGGGTCAGCAAGAGCTGCCCTGTCCCTCCTTAAAAATGTCAAATAAAAATACCGGGACGCCTTCTCACACCAGGGATTGGTAAACCATACAATGGAAGGGGGGGGGGGGGGAGAGAGAGAGATCAGTCATGGTCCTAAATTGGACTTCAAGAGAGAGCTGCTTCTTCAGTCGTCTTGTTCATCACGGTCCCAGATTTCTTTGGGTGTTTATTTAAAGTAATCAAAATCTTTTCTTCTTTTGTTGTTGTTTGTTTGTTTGATACTACATTCCCCTTAGAGCACGGATTTCCTGCAGAGCTGGCAACGTTAACATGCCTCTGCTAATACTTAGGTGTTTCTTGCTGCCGGGCTAGTTTATTTAGTTTATTTTTGTTGTCTTTTTCAGAAGGTTAGGGGACGTTGTCTGGGAGGAAAGGAGGGTGGGTGGGGATTTGTTCTTTTTGGGGTGTTGATGGTGGTAGGGTGGGGGGGGGGGTGACGGGAGGGCGAGCCCCTCATGGCTAAGTCTCTCTCCCCAGGGTGCTCTAGTCCAGAGGCTCCTGCTTTATCCTGATGGGGGTGCTCATGGAGAGGCTCCGCCTGTCCTCGCGGCACAGCACGTACTCGCTGAACTGGGAGGAGTCCACGCCGCCACCGCAGGACGCCGCCACACTGAAGCCCTTCTGGAAGAGACGCTCAAGTACCTGCAGAGAGGAGGCGGAGACGAGCATGCGGTTAACACAGGCTTGTCAATCATAATAACCATCCATCCATCCATATGCACCAATCACACCGTGCAGTGTGTCATTCACCCATCGCACAAATGGACAGAACACATCGGAGGGAGCGCTCGGACATCATACCATCTCTGCAATATTCATGCTTTGCGCGTCGGACGACTGATCCGAGGGCATCAGCTCAAAGGGATGGGGAAGGTGTGAAAACACTGAGCGGGGCATGTTAGGAGCTGACTGAAGCTCAGCGCGGAGATAACTAGGCCTCCTAATTTGAGTAATGAGGCTGGGGTGAGAGGAGAAGTGAGGTCTGGTGTTGCCGCTATGAGCACGGGGGGAGAGAGAGAGAGAGAGAGAGAGAGAGAGAGAGAGAGAGAGAGAGAGAGAGAGCGAGAGCGAGAGACGTGTGGTGAATGAGGAGGAGTGAGCGGGGCGATCAGGCCTGGACTTAATAAATGGAGCCTTGGGGGGGGGGGGGGGGGGGGTAGAGATGCATGTTACAACAGCTCCAGCTCCCAAAGCTTTTATTATTAATTTATCTCTCCCCTCCTCCTCCTCCTCCTCCTCAACTGTTGTAATCCTTATGGGGTTCTTTGGAGAGGGGGATCTCTCTCTCTCTCTCTCTCTCTTTCTAAATCCCCATGTGCAGAGCACTGTGTATTTACTCTCTTCCTTTAATGGAGTGTGAAACACACTGAAATGGAAGGTCTTCTTCTAACATGAAACCAACATGAATCCTGCTCCCCCACAGACACAGACCAGGCACACTGAGACGAGTGGCCCCTCTAATTACAGGGACTGTGGGCCCCATTGGAGGGGCTATAAAGCAGTGCGTTTAGGCCTGCAGGTCGAAGGGCTGCAGCGTCCCCCGTCTGGGGAACAGGGTGAGGCAGAGGAACACACACAACATGTACATACGCATACACACACATACACACATGTATGCGCACAAGCAAGGACACAGACAGACAGACAGACAGACAGACAGACAGACAGACAGACAGACAGACAGACAGACAGACAGACAGACAGACAGACAGACAGACAGACAGACAGACAGACAGACAGACAGACAGACCACACACACACACACACACACACACACACACACACACACACACACACACACACACACACCACACACACACACACACACACACACACACACACACACACACACACACACACACACACACACACACACACACACACACACACACACACACACACACACACACACACACACACACACACACACACTTGTTCAACAGACCTGAATCCAATTTGGGTATCTTAAACAGCCCAACTACTACTACAACTACTACAGCATCTGAAGGGGTCAACATTTTATTTTAAACCCGAGAGAGGACCACTTGTATAACTTCACCCTCTCCTCTCCACTCATCTTCCCTCCTCCCCTCTCCTCTTCACTCTTCTCCTCTCCACTCTGCTTGTCCTCTCCACTCATCTCCTCTCCTCTTCACTCTTCTCCTCTCCACTCCTCTCCACTCATCACCTCTTCACTCATTTCCTCCCCTCTTCACTCTTCGCCTCTCCTATCCTCTCCTCTCCTCTCCTCTCCTCTCCTCTCCTCTCCTCTCCTCTCCACTCCTCATCTCTCCTCTCCTCTCCTCTGGCCATATGATGAAGATAAAGTCTGTAATTTGTGAGAGAGCAACCTGCCCAAGCATCAAACACTCCCCAATCCAACGACAGACGAAGGAGGAGAAGCCCTAACGATTATGGAAATTATATTACACTCCTCTCTTTGATCATTGCATCACATTGCATTTCCCCATAATTTTTTAACACATGTGGGACTCTTGTCATGTTAGGCGATGAGTTCGGTCACAGAGGAGAATGGATCTTATCAATAAAGATAAAGATAGAAAAAACACTTTTATCATGAATGCGCGTGACACAAAAGGACTTAGGGATTATTATTATCATGATTATTATTTTATTTTATTATGTTTTCTCAGATTCAGAGGCCTACTGTAATGACTGTAAGCGTGTGTGCATGTGTCAAAAACTATTTCACATTTTTAGTTTCTACACAGTTGCCAGAGGGTTCATCAACAATAATTAATTTTATATTTAAATATATGCAACTGAAAAGATTTCCACAGGACATTGTCCTAAGACTATCCCCTGCTGAAAAGTAATGCTGTCTCTTATGAAGCTAAAATAAAACATAGTGTGCTGTTATAGCTCAGTCTGCTAACACTCCGACAATACCAGCCATATTGGCTGTGTGGGTTAAAGTCCCAGCTCAAACTATCTCTCCTCACTCTCCTGTCTCTCGTCAGTTAACTAGAGATGATCTCTCCTCACTCTCCTGTCTCTCGTCAGTTAACTAGAGATGATCTCTCCTCACTCTCCTGTCTCTCGTCAGTTAACTAGAGATGATCTCTCCTCACTCTCCTGTCTCTCATCAGTTAACTAGAGATGATCTCTCCTCACTCTCCTGTCTCTCGTCAGTTAACTAGAGATCACCTCTCCTCACTCTCCTGTCTCTCGTCAGTTAACTAGAGATCACCTCTCCTCACTGTCCTGTCTCTCGTCAGTTAACTAGAGATCACCTCTCCTCACTCTCCTGTCTCTCGTCAGTTAACTAGAGATCACCTCTCCTCACTCTCCTGTCTCTCGTCAGTTAACTAGAGATCACTTACACTCACTCTCCTGTCTCTCTTCAGCTAACTAGGATTCACCAGTGCCACTTTTCCATTCAGTTCAGAGTCCTAAACATTCATTATCGGCAGATATGGAGAACTAATCTGATCCATCACTTTTACTGAACAATATAGAGTTAGGCCATTAGTTTGGGGTCCTTGGACAAAGATGATCGGGATATAAACCCCTTTTCTCTATTATAGATCTAACATGCTTATTTTACAAAGGTAATGCAAGAAAATCAAGTCACTTTGATTTCTGACATGTTACACATGGCTTGCTTTTGCTATCAGATTTTAATATTAGGGAAATTCTCAGATAACCTTGCCTGGCATTGACCCAATATCCTGTACTAGTACCACTGTGTGTGCATCCCTGTAGTTAACTGTCACAGAAAACTAGCAAAGTTAGATCCCTCTTTGAAGAAAAAGGAAAGCAAGCAAACTACATCGTCTGGTTATTTTGTTATCTGGTTATTACGTCGACAAGTTGATCAAACTTGACTTCCTTCTCCCCCCTCAACTCTGCCAGCCCTTCTTGTCGCCCTTTTCTCCTGCGTTGCACGTTTGAAGCCATGGATGTGAACAAAAGCCTCTGCCTCTCATCCTCTTCATCTTCCCTGGTGAGTTTTTCCTCTGCACTCCTACTGTACCACACTAAACTATTCTCAATGTTGCAGCCGGGTTGACTTAGAGACACAGGGACCTGCTACGATCACAACATACCCACACACACACAGCATATAATCATCTCTCCGAGCTGCCACTCAACCCTGGGGTCGCCATGGGGATGAACAGCCTCTCTATCCCTCCAAGCGCCATAATCTGAAGCGCGGCAAAGATGGCGGGGGCCAGGAATGGAAAATCAAAGTGGGATGATGACTGAGTCTCGTCGTGGCTGGAAAACGGAGCGTCATGTAATATTGATAGCCACCGGAGTGAATGCACGCACTGGCACGCCTCTCACTAGAGGGGCTAAGAGACACGCCGCACTCCAGTCATGAGTCTCCGGTACGGGGCTCAGAGCAGCCTTGATGGGTGCTTCTGCACAGAGACAGTGAGGTGGGGGGGGGGGGGGGTTGTTTAACTATGCATGGCCTTTAAAATGTGACACAGAGCACTACAGTCTCTCTCTCTCTCTCTCTCTCTCTCTCTCTCTCTCTCTCTCTCTCTCTCTCTCTCTCTCTCTCTCTCTCTGCCTCACCTTCTCAGCTTGACCAAAAAGCTAATGTCTGGATCCCTCAACCGTTTGAGCTCTGACTCATTGTCTATGCCGTCCCACTGTGTTCTAGCAAGCAACTATCAAGCTAACGAAAAGAAAAATGCGATTGACAATGACATAGGAAATATATTCTTATATTATCTGAGGCAAATGATCAACAATGGATTTTTTTAGAAAAAACAGAGAAGAGTTCCTGAAGGAGTAGTTCCTGAAGTTTACTGTGTGCTCTGTTTCAGAGGAAAGGAATCTAGTATGTGTGTGTGTGTGTGTGTGTGTGTGTGTGTGTGTGTGTGTGTGTGTGTGTGTGTGTGTGTGTGTGTGTGTGTGTGTGTGTGTGTGCATGTGTGTGTGCGTGGTCTGGTCTCTCTAGGTTCCACCTGGCTCAGCAGGATGAATGGAGTGACAGGGTGACATGTAAGAGAATGACCATGGCGTGTTGTCCCCGGTGCTGGCAGCAAGGAAAAGAGGTTCTCTCTCTCTCTCTCTCTCTCTCTCTCTCTCTCTCTCTCTCTCTCTCTCTCTCTCTCTCTCTCTCTCTCTCTCTCTCTCTCTCTCTGAGTGGATCTGCTGTCATGGTGATGAAGGACAGATTGAGTCTGGCCTGATGCAAGTGCTCCATCAAGGTGATGTATGGAGCGGGCCTGGGCCTGGTGATGTATGGAGGGCCTGGGCCTGGCCTGGACCTGGGAGCGTGTGTGTACACCTCTGTGGGCTCTTTGGCTAAATGTTTTTCCCTCTGTCTTTAAGCGCCGGCGCTGCCCTCTCCCCTGGCTCTACATCACAGTGCAGGTGGTTTGTATTATGAACCCCTCCCCCCTCTGAATTCCTCCCATGACTTCATGGAGAACCACTGGTGGGGCTGTTTTTACGGCTGTACAATAAGCAAGGCTACAAGGGTGGGGTGGGGCATGTAGGTATAGGCAATATTAATATCTTAAATGTGTGGGTTTGGTTGTACTATTGCTGTTATTCAAATGTCCAGGGTATTCATGAAAACCACATTCATCATACAGACTCTGAACTTCATCGTTGCCTCTACTCAATTTATACCTATCTACTGCTTTCACTGTCTACAACTGCCCTACACTGTAATCATAGTAATCATAATAATCTTAACTACCCAGCTCATAGTCTACCCATATAGGCTACTCTGTATGATAGCATGTACAACAGTGCTGTATATACTGCATATCTACATTTATATTTGTATATTTACCACATATATATATATACATAATGTTTGTTTGAATATACCTGCATTTAACCCCTCTTTATACAGTTCACCTGCATGTAACCCATAGCTCTGTATGATAGCATGTACAATAATGCTGTATATACCTATATATTTATTCTCACTGCATATATATCTATCCACACCTGTCTGTACTTACCTGCACATAATTCCTTTTGCATATCTGTAGATAGATACTAGATCTATATCTGTACATATCCTACTCTTACTAGTTACGCTGCTGGCCAGTATGACTACTACCATACTGTCTTTATACCTGTATCACTGTACATAATAGTATATAAACATATACTACAAAGTCTGTACATACATCTGATTAGCACTACACTCAGTAGTACTAATTTGTATGTTTTGTACCAGTTTAATCACCTGTACATTGTATATTTTCTTTGCACTTTACTGTTACATTTGCACTCTGGTTGGATGCCAAACTTATTTTCGTTGTACTGTACTTGTGCTGTATAATGAGAATACATTTTAATCTAATCAAATCTAATAAAATTATCCTGAAATGTTTGTGTGTGTGGGCATGAGGGTCCTTGAAAGAGCGCTTGAACGTTTTCAACGCCTAAATCATTCATCTATAGTCATGAATTGATTGCTTGTACTCAGAAGTATCACTGACATTTCATTGCCAATAGAAAAAAAACTTTGCCTTCAACTAACAGTTCAATTAAGAAGAATGGAATCATAAATCGTGGTACACGACAGCATCTGATCAGTCTAAGGACCAGACATGTCTGCAAAACTGGCCTTAAGAATCACAATATTCCATTTGCATGCACGCTCGTATCAGAGGCTCTAGCGACTCCGAGCCAGAGGGCAGCCTGCTGGCAGAGTGGTGACGTGCGTGAACAAGATGAAGTGAAATTAGCTCGCCCTTAAAATGGTGCCACACAATAAGGGTCTCTTTCTAGTCTGAGGATCTGTCTGAAAAGTGGGCTGAACATTGTTCAACCCCACAGTTTCTCTCTTTCCTATTCCCGCTCTCTCGCTCTCTCTTTCTCTGTAGGGCAGGGTGTGGTTGTGTGTGTGTGTTCCTCTGGGTTAGGATGATCCAGGTACTGTAATCAGATCACAGGCGTATTGTCTGGCGGAGGTAAGATGGGGATTATTTTCATAACCTTCTCATCGCTCCACGTAACAATGAGAGGACAGGATGAGTAAGTTGTTTAGAAAATTCTCCCCTTACAAAAAAAAACACACACCTCCATCTGCTCCCATTCCCTTCAAATACAGTGTGTGTGTGTGTGTGTGTGTGTGTGTGTGTGTGTGTGTGTGTGTGTGTGTGTGTGTGTGTGTGTGTGTGTGTGTGTGTGTGTGTGTGTGCCCTTCAGGAGTCCCCTCTGTGATCCTCATTCATTAACAAGGGCACTACAAACCAGAGGGTTCTGTACTGTACTGTACTGTTCTGTTCTGTAATGTTCTGTACTGTTCTGTAATGTTCTGTACTATACTGTTCTGTACTCTACTGTAGTGTACTGTACTGTACCATTCTGTTCTGTTATGTTCTGTACTGTACTGTTCTATACTGTTCTGCACTATGCACACAGGGTCATTCACACACTCCATTTGGCCTCTGCTCCTGTGACCCAGTGTCCTGTGGGAGAGGCCTTAATGAAACCCTCCACACAGCGTCTTCGTCAGTGCACATGCACACGCCCATTACCACAACCAGACTCCCTGGTAAACAGTGTGGGGAAAATGTTGTGTTAGTTGATGCGGCCAATTAATTATATTGCAAGTCATTTAAAAATCTATAAAAGAAGTATAAACCGGTTTAGGCTGTTTGAGAAATTGTAAGTATGGTATTAAAAAATGCAATACGTGTATTCCAATCGCCCCGAGCAGTGTTATATTGGAGTCTTTTTTAAAAAGGGGAGCTGTGTCTTAAAAAGGAGTAAGGTGTAAATTATGCATCATTTCTCCACCCCCCACCCCCTCCTCTCCTCCCCTACTTCCATTCCTCTCTCTCTCTCTCTCTCTCTCTCTCTCTCTCTCTCTCTCTCTCTCTCTCTCTCTCTCTCTCTCTCTCTCTCTCTCTCTCTCTCCTTTTTTTTTTTATTTTTATTTTTTGCAAGAAAACATGGCCGCAGTCCAAACGTGCTTGCTTTGTCCCACTCGGCTCCCACGGCCCCAGGAGGAGGTCTCTCACATTGGCAGGAGGGGAGGTGGAGGTGTCAGTGTGGAGCTAGACTGCCTGAGAGAGAGAGGGCCATGTGGGGTGTTGGGGGCCGGCTCTGCTATGTGAGTGTTGTGTTGTATGTGTGTGTGTGTGTGTGTGTGTGTGTGTGTGTGTGTGTGTGTGTGTGTGTGTGTGTGTGTGTGTGTGTGTGTGTGTGTGTGTGTGTGTGTGTGTTGGGCTGCGTATAGCTACGGGTCTTCTGCCACACGTCTAGTGTGAGGCTGCTATGTTCTCCCTATAACCCCCCCCACCCCCTCCTCCTCCTCCTCTTCCTCCTTAGACCTCTTTGGGCAGAAGAAGACAAAAAGACTTTCCACACAAAATGAGAATGGGATACTGATGGGATACACCTGAAAGACTTGCCATTATCTCTTGAAATTCTCGCCGAACTGGCTGCGAACCACATCAGATAACAGCGATTATCTGCGTTGGGTTTACGATGTGAGAGGTTGTTGCTCGAACACTATGATCTCAGGCTGTGGAGAAGGATTTATGCGGGGGCCACAAATCATGTCAACTAACTTTATAGTAAGGTTTTTAAACTGGAACTCCGAACAGAAACACTACAGTATGGGAAACGACAGACAAAGGTAGAAAGGTTATCTCAAGCACTATAGCCTCCAACCACTAGAAGAGGACAGAAGAGGACAGAAGATACTGCAGATACTGCAGTGCAAGATGCTGCACTTGAGTGTGTTGGGGTTAAACTACAGTCATCTCTTTACAAAACACTGGTGACTGTACTGTGTTCTAGTTACTGTACAAACGTACAGATCAATTTGGAAAGAAAAAAAAGTTGACTATTTTTTCTAAATGTATTACTTTTTGGATTACTCCCCCCAAAATGTTTTGAAGGGTAAAAGAAAGTGAGACAATTGCGATTGTGAAATAAGAATTGTTATGTCACACCATTTACAAAAAGTGGTTGATACTGGTGCTACGAGATTATAATCCCACTATTCATATTACAGGAATACAATGTTTTATCCAACTGCATATTCTATGGATTTTGGAGGCAAGGTAAACAAAAGTAACAAAAAGTATTGAGATTAGATTAAATCCTTTGCGTATTCCAGTAATGTGTATTACACAACAGTTTGAAGCATGTAATTCATAATCTGTAATCTGGATGACAGTTTGACAGTAACCCTCCCAACCACAGCTGCAGACAGGAAGGCCTTCTGAGACACCACAGCAGTGTGTCATGTCGACAACAGTGGCGTCGTTAGCCCTGGGCTTCGGGGCTTTGGCCCCGGATGTTTTTCTCCTAGCCCCGGATCTAATTTTTTTTTTTTTTTTTTTACTTAATGTCAGCATCCCCATTGTCTGTGCTGAATGTTTGTTAGTGTTTGGTATTTTTTGTTGGTTTTTAGTACTTTTAAACATCCATTTTTAGTAAGTAGTTTTCATTTGATCCTATAATTTTTTCATTCACCGATTTGTGGACTTTTTTTTTAGTGTCCTGAAAGGTGCCTTATAAATCAAATGCATTATTATTATTATTATTATTATTATTATTATTATTATTATTATTATTATTATTATTATTATTATTATTATTATTATTATTATTATTATTATTATTATTATTATTATTATTATTATTATTATTATTATTATTATTATTATTATTATTATTATTATTATTATTATTATTATTATTATTATTATTATTATTATTATTATTATTATCACCCAGGAGGGAAAAGACACTTTGGATAGTAGGGACTGCATCTCTGCCTGTCCTGACCAGGAAACACTTTGCAACTGTGATCTCCTCTGGCAATAGTTGGATATTGTAATGTGTGGCGAGGGGTTGCAGCAACTGGAAACTGGTCTGAGGCTGGATAACATGCCTGTATGCCTCTCATAAGTTGTTATCCAACTCATGAGAACCTGCTCTCAAGCTCTTGCAGCATTCTGTCGACGACTGGATAGAACAGTCTCTGTCTCAGATGATCTCCTGAGCTGAGGTCTGAGCTTGTGCCACAAGATGACTCAACTACATACTCGTCCATCCTTTTCTGCTTCCTCCTTTGGCTGGTAGTATGTTCCTCAATCCAAAGGCCATTACATATGGCCTTTGTCCTGTCATACATGTCCACTGCCATCTCTGAGGTGCGATAACCTTTGAGTGTGTCCTGCACTGTGCTTTTAAATCGTACAGATATTGAAGATGTGCACTTTAACGCAGCAGCACCTGGAGCCATCCATACCCATGTCCAGTGTCCTATAATAAGCTTTAATCGAACCCTGGTTCATTTCCTCGGATAGTCCGGTTGGTTTGGGGTGGTGTGAAAGCTCATTCACTCTTGCAAGTGAACCCTGCTGCGGTTCATTTGAGATGTGAATGCAAAGCGGACCAAAGGCAGGAAAAGACCCAAAAATCTAATATTTTTTTTATGAGAAGACTGAAACATATGTATATAATGAAACACACAATACAGTTTTTTTTCGATTGTCTAAGCATGATTTTGAAAACGGGGCCCGGTGTTTCAAAACACACAATTAGCACAACCACACACACAATTATCAGAACACCTCAGATCCCTTGCTAAATTAAACACTTGTCAAAACCATACACTAATTTATAAAAACTACATTTTGTTACCATATGAAACACACGTTTCATATGACTTCATTCTGTTTGAACCAGTTACACACACTGCTGTGCTTAACCTAAAACACATTTAGCAATTCTACTTCTCAGTGATTAAAGTACTGTAAGTGAAAAAAATTACATTTTCTCTCCATATACCCAAATCAATGATGCAGACTGATGAAAATATAAATGTTCTCTCCATATAACCAAATCAGTCAACATTTCAACATGGAGAATCACAACAATACATGTCCCAGTTTTCATGCTACTTACTATGTGCATAACACTGTAAGCTCAGCAAATATCAGACAAACATAAAATACTGTATCCAGTACAGGTTAAAATTACAGTAAAAAAAATTCAACAGAAAATACTAGACATTATCTCTTTGCCTAGCTGGATCTGGCAAGATAATTTTTTGTTGTGATTCTCCATGTTGACTGATTTGGGAAAATGGGAGAAAATGTATATTTTCATCAGTCTGCATCATTGGTTGTCTTGTGTAGTGTTTGGTGAATGTATTGTATATTTTCACGTTCTCTGTGTACAGTACTTCACTCTCCTTCCATTTTGGTTGAAGACAGGTGAACTCACCTGCTGCATTTTTATAGTGCTTAAACCTGATTGGTGTATCTACAATTAAGCAATGGTGTGTTTGTGCATCTGATGGCTGTGTTTAACCAATTGGCTCATATGTGTGGTAATTTGACATTCTGTGTCTAATGTAATGCAAGTGTGTTTAGTGTTTTGCAAATCACTGTGTGTATTGTTTTGCAAAAAGTGTGAGGCTGACATTGTAGGGGTGCAAATCTGGGCCTATATTTTGCTCCTTGAGTGTAAGGTTTTGATAATTGTGTAATACTTTTGATTTGAGTGTTTATGCAATTGAAGAAAACTGTAAAGACTAGAGATGAACTGTTTATTTCTTTTGTACATAGGCTGTGCATATGTTTGTTTGTTTGTTTGCTTATGTGTATGATTCTTAACTGTGTTTTTATTTTGTTATTGGTGTATATGTGTGTATGTATGTACAGTATATGTATATCTATTATATATATATATATAATATTTATTTATATATATATTTTTTTTAATGAAACTACTGTATATTTGTATGTGTATGTTTGTATTTGTAGGCCTCTTTACTTACTTAAAAAAAGGAAACATCAAGAAATATGTTTATGGTATCACTATCTCTCTCCCAGTATCGTCTTGCGGCCTGCAGAGGGATACTATTTTCTCAACCAGAGCTTTCAACCAATGCAATGGAACCATTCTTGCGGCCTGCAGCGGGATACTATTCTCTCAACCAGAGCTTTCAACCAATGCAATGGACCCATTTTGATTGACAGTCGATTCGGCCAATTACGCCACACCGCTACGCCACTCCTGCTGTCCTTACCACCAATCGGCAAGCGTTTATAAATGTTTCTACTTCCGGGCATGCCGCCATTGTTCTGTTTGCGAATGCGAGAGCAGAACACACTTAACGTAGCTACGTTAGCTGCCCGGCCCGCCGACCGGCGCTCCACGCATGACCAAATGAGACATAATGATTTTACTGCAACAAATGTTATAATAAAACAAAGCCTTTCTATACATTTGTCTGGTTGAAAACTTTATTAACAGATTGCAGAATGTGTAGTTGGGTACGGAATGAGCAACGGAATGGAACCGAGCTATGAACGGGCTAACGGAGTAATGCCTTGTTTACTGCTATCTTCGGGTAAATAATATGCTTGTTATTGAACGTGTAACACTTCATTTTAACAGCAGATACTTTCTTAAATGCCATCTTCCCGAGAGAGGGTGTTGACGGGTTGTTGTGTTATTAATAGCATTGAACAGCTAACCGAAAGCTAGCGTTAACTATTGTTAAAGGTTTAGCCATAACGTTACCTTGGCTAAAGTTGGGGCTATTCTTAATGCAGCAATAATGACTGCAGACCTGCAAGCAAAGTACAGCAAGTTGACAAAGGAGTATTCCAACGCAAATCACATTTTCACCAGTAACGTTAGTCTTGCATCTAATAGCTAATAACGTAGCTACGTTAGCTGCCCGGCCCGCCGACTGGCGCTCCACACATGACCAAATGAGACATAATGATTTTACTGCAACAAATGTTATAATAAAACAAAGCCTTTCTATATATTTGTCTGGTTGAAAACTTTATTAACAGATTGCAGAATGTATAGTTGGGTACGGAATGAGCAACGGAATGGAACCGAGCTAATGAACGGACTCGGAGTAATGCCTTGCTGCTATGGGTAATAATAATATGCTGATGTTATTGTCCGTGTAACACTAACTATATAACGCTAATGCCACAAAACGAATGCCTTGTTAATCATAAGTAGTTACTTTGATGCAGTAGATTGTGTGTGTGTGTGGGGGACGGCAGGCGTTGTGTGTGTGTGAGTGAACTTTTTTTTTTGTGCCTTTTGACGCTACACAAATTGATGGGTATTTATCGGCGACTGCTATCGGCACATTTGAGCTTATCGGCCGATAGGCCGATAGCAGTCAACAAGGCACTTATCGGCCGATACCGATACCCGACCGATATATCGGTGCACCCCTAGTATATATGTATATTTGTACTCCTGTTGGGGCTTCTTGGACCAGATCAATGTTTTATCTGGCTAAATAAAGGTTAAATAAATAAATAAGAAACTGATGATTTGGTCCTGTTAACTTTTAATTTTCTATGGGGACTGCCCAGATCTCTCTCATGGACCTGGACCTCACTTTGAGAACCTCTAATGATTCTAGTTATTCAGTATTCATCTCTAATTACTCTAAAATTGCGTATTTCTGTGTTAAAAAACATTGAAGCCCCCAATGTTTTATAACCCTAAAAACGCCCCCACATTTGTACACATTAGCCAGTAGACCCCTATTTCATAAAACCTTGTCTCAGGGACCGCCATCTGACAAGACTTCTGTTGTTAGATATGATGTAGTCAAGAATTCCATAACTGTCCACTGTAGCTGAGATGATACAGTGGAGAAAATGAAACCGATCAGAATAGTCAGTCAGTCAGAAATTAAACTATTCCCAGTTTTTTGGGGGGACCAGTGTTAATTTTGTCAACAAAAATTATGACTATTTATGGTCGTCAACTAAGCTTTTTCCCCTGACGGCAACGAGACAAGTCATCACGTTAATGGAGACCATGTGACACTAACGTGACTAAATAATTTATGCAATGTCGTTGACTACAACTGACGACACAAAATGTAGTTTACAAAAACCATGATGAAATCTCTCTTAATTTATGTTGACTACAACAAGATGAGACAAAACAATTATAACTTTTAGAATAATTCGCATTATTATTTCAGCATTTCCGTTTCCGGCTGCTAAGCTCCGCGCGGCTTATGGCCCACTAAAAGCCAAGCTACGCGAGGCTAAAAATGTGTCCCAGGTCTCGACTACAGCTTATACCACTGTCTGAGCTGAACTGAAGAAACAGGAGTAGCTAGAGATTTCACATCAAATCAGTGTTGGTACAAGAAAACAATGCTAAACACTGGAAAAGGCAATTTATAAGACAGGGGACCTTTAAGTTTAAAGTGATGCCAGACTCGACGGACAAAAGGGCATCGACTGGAATGTAGTATAAATGGAAAACAGCACTCGCCTCCAATTTGCCGCCATGTCGGTTATAAGGAGGTCGTTTTTATTTTTTTTATTTTTTTTATTATGTTTTTGGTAGATTTTTTATTGTTTTTACTACCGGGCAGTCCGGTAGAGAGAGAGAGAGAGAGAGAGAAGAGAGAGAGAGAGAGAGAGAGAGAGAGAGAGAGAGAGAGAGAGAGAGAGAGAGAGAGAGAGAGAGGAAGAACGGGAGACAGAACGGGGGGAAGACATTCGGCAAAGGACGGCGGGTCCGGGAATCAAACCTGGGTCGGCCGCATTGCGACGCAGCGCGTTACATGGTTGGCCACTTGGGCGCCCCATAAGGAGGTCGTTTTATGTTCTTTAAATTCTTTAGACCGGCTGCTGTTAATTCATATTATTATTTTATTGTTTTAAATATTTTTATTTACTTTGAGATACAAAAAATTATAATCTTGTTATTTTACATTTTGGTAAAGGACATTTTTTTAATATCTAAATTGATCTAGCTTTTTTCGATGCATGTAAACTAAGTTGCACTGATCCGTTTTCTGCGACTAAATCTAGACTAAAACAAAAAAAAACAAAATCAAGACTAAAACTGACTAAGACTAAAATGCTCAGACCTGTAGTTGACTAAACTAAAAATAAATGAAGGTGACTAAATATGACCAAATGAACACTGGGGGGGGGACCCCCTGAAGCCCTTCTCATGTGGTCCCCAAGTTGAGGACTACTGCACTACAGTACCTGGACAGAGTTGAGCCTGCAGTATCCGTTGAGGGGAAAGCGGATGACGTGCGTGGGGTCCTGGTTCCAGCCAGCGTTCACCGAGTTGCACATGACGTCTCCGGTCTCCGGGAAAATCTCCTCGATGAGAACCTTCTCCCCACTGAGCGCGATCCTCTCTCCCAGGTCGGGCGTGACGCGCACCACCAGGCAGTCGCAGGGCTGGGACATCCGCCGCTGCTCACGCTCCTGCTTCCACCGCTCCAGCTCCTTGATCATAGGCATCAGCTGATAGTAGCGGGCCTCCTCGTACAGCAGTCCAAAGTCCTGGACCAGACACACAGCACAAGAGAGATGGTTAACGGATCTGTGTGTGTGTGTGTGTGTGTGTGTGTGTGTGTGTGTGTGTGTGTGTGTGTGTGTGTGTGTGTGTGTGTGTGTGTGTGTGTGTGTGTGTGTGTGTGTGGAGTACTCCCTCTGCATCCGTATGTGGGTGTAGTGGTGGTGGGTGTAGTGCTGGTAGGGAGATTGCGGGAAGTTAACTACCGTACTTTTCGGACTATAAGCCGCGGCTTTTTCCCCCATTTTTCGACCCTGCGGCTTATATAACGGTGCGGCTTATATGTGGACAAAACCCGAAAATCAAAATATTGCTTTTTTTACTGCATTGAAATGTTATTTATCTGTTCCCTTATTTACTTAATACAACTTGTAAATGAGTTAATTCTTGTTATTTGTCTGACAGTATTGTGTCCCAATGGGAGTCATTCTCTGTAGAGGTGGGAGTCATTCTCTGTAGAGGTGGGAACTTAAAGCTCAATATAAGAACGGCCATGCACCACCACCCACAGAATCGAGAAAAAGCAATCAATCTGTCCGGGCCGGGTGAGGTTTCCCGTGTTGAGTCAAATTAAGCCGCAGGCTCCACCCCTTACATATGGTAATTAAACATTAAAACACATGCGGCTTATAGTCCAGTGCGGCTTATATATGTACACAATCATTCAATTTAGCTGCTGCGGCTTATAGTCAGGTGCGGCTTATAGTGCGAAAAGTACGGTAAATGTTCTAATGAAGCTCAATTTCCCTTGAAGGCAGGAATAAGAATAGAAAAGGTGCGTAGAAGTGGTGCTTTAATCATAATTGAATATCTTTGTTTTAAATGCTACAATGTGCATTAGAATCAAAACTTACTGTAGATAAAACAATTTATGGACGTGGAATCCAAAACATACCTCCTACGACCACAGCTACGAAGCAATTTTAGGGGAAACACATTTCACATGTGTTATATACTGTAACTGTAACGTTGGGCGTGATCCACTAAGAATGGATTGCGTGGTGGGAATTGCACCCTTAACCTCTTAAGCCCGGAGCCCTATTTTCTGAAAATCC
Organism: Notolepis coatsorum; assembly: GCF_963971535.1. Taxonomy (NCBI): domain Eukaryota; kingdom Metazoa; phylum Chordata; class Actinopteri; order Aulopiformes; family Paralepididae; genus Notolepis; species Notolepis coatsorum. The sequence goes on along the minus strand of NC_140184.1, from coordinate 58,444,236 downwards.
GCCTAAAATACATACCTAAGTAAATGGAATATTGCTCCACTTCTACAAGGTCCATTTGCATGTGAATGTATTCCCAGTGTCAGAAACATTGTGTCTATTACTAGGCTTGTGATGAAACAAAGGAGAATATGAATTATGATTTTTCTTTGCAACTTTGACAGTGAATAACACCATGCTAACAATGACAATGATGGAAAGTAATCTCCATCCAGCTGCAATCTTTTTTAGAGACAAATGACATCTACGAGAAGTTTCAGTCGGGTTTTAGACCTCGTCATAGTACTGAGACTGCTCTTTTAAAAATGTTCAATGACATTATTTTAACTGTGGACTCTGGGTGTGATGCCATTATGGTAACACTGGATTTGACCGCTGCCTTTGATACAGTGGATCATAAGACCCTTTTATCCCGTCTAGAACAGTGTGTTGGTATAAGAGGTGCTGCCCTTATGTTAATTCAGTCGTACCTGACTGATAGGACTTTCTCTGTCCATCTGGGAAATTTCTCCTCAAATGTGGCCCCTCTTTCCTGTGGTGTTCCCCAAGGTTCCATCCTGGGTCCCTTGTTGTTTTCCTTATACATGCTGCCCTTAGGCTCTATTCTGCGCAAGCATAATGTCTCTTTTCACTGCTACGCGGACGATGTCCAAATGTATCTTCCTCTAAAAATAGAAAGCAATAACTGTCTTGAACCTCTGCTGGCCGCCCTTGCCGACATCAAGATTTGGATGGATCTAAATTTCCTAAATCTTAATGACGGCAAGACGGAGGTTATTGTGTTTGGGCAGTTGGACCGCTTGGGAAACTCGGCTGGTATTTTAGGGCCCCTCGATGCCAAAAAACAAAATTCTATAAAAAGCCTTGGTATCACTTTTGACAGGGATCTGAAATTTAACAAACAGATTGGGTCTGTGGTCAAAGGCTCCTTCTTTCAACTAAGACTCCTGGCAAAGGTAAAGCCCTACCTATCTCCCAAAGACCTGGAGAGGGTCATCCATGCTTTCATATCGTCAAGGCTGGACTATTGTAATGCTCTATATGTGGGTCTCGACCAGCTCTCCATACGACGCCTGCAGCTGCTGCACGCCTCTTGACTGGCACTAAGAGGCGTGAGCAGCACATCAGTCCAGTGCTAGCTTCCCTGCACTGGCTCCCTGTTCGTTTCAGGATTGATTTTAAAATTGCGTTGTTTGTTTTTAAAGCCTTAAATGGTCTGGCCCCTCAGTACCTAGTTGAACTTCTCCATGTTTCCACCCCAGTTAGAGCACTGAGGTCATCAAATAAATTACTTTTAGATGTCCCAAGGTCTAGGCAAAAAACAAAAGGTGACCGAGCATTTGCAGTGGCTGCCCCTAAATTATGGAACAGTCTTCCACTACAAATTAGGTCTGCTCAGACCCTAGAGAATTTTAAGGCTCAGCTAAAGACTCACTTATTCTCCTTGGCGTTTTGAGGCTTAGTAAGCCATATATCTCTGGTCGTGTCGTGATTGTTTTTAATGTATTGCAGCTTCTGATTTTGTGTACATACTGTATTTGTAATTTTTTGTATTTCTTAGTTTTTTATATTGTTTTAATGTATTACAGCTTCTGATTGTGTGTATTGTATTTGTGTATATATATATATATATATATATATATATATATATATATATATATATATATATATATATATATATATATATATATATATATATATATATATATATTTTCTTTTGTTGTATTTCTCAGTTTTTATATTGTATTTTTAGTATTTTTCTATATGTTATATTGTGAAGCACTTTGGTACAACTTCGGTTGGTTTTAAAGGGGAACTATCTTATAAATGGCCTTTTTCAGTGTTTAGCATTGTTTCCTAGCTATGTGGACTTATATTAATATGATCTATGTCTCTAATTCTCATATTGGCGCATTCTTCCAATTCTCCTCTCACAATATTCACCCTCACTGAACTGAGTCATCTGAAAATGTGATGATTTGTGATGTCAGAGAGACACCGCTGCATGATAATGTTCAGGCGCCGGCGCCGCGGCGCAGTGGTTTAGGAGCCCAGGCTCAAAACAGCTCGAGATCTTGAGGTAGAAAAATGCTGTTTTTGAGTACTTGATTAGAAATACAAAACAATGAATTAAAAAAAATATATAATTACAGAGGTGTTCCATAAACTCACAGGGATTGTGTAAAAGTGCCCAAATAGTGAAAGAAATAGTAAAATAGTTCCCCTTTAAATGTGCTATATAAATAAAGTTGACCTTGATCTTGACCAGACATGAAAAACTGCCACTGATCTCGTTCAGTACCTTCTTGAGATCACGTGTAAAAAAAATCTAAGGAAATGAATAAAGGGAAGATGATTAAACTTTTTTAGATACAGTACTGAATTCTCCCATCCGGACCAATGCAATTTGAAATATTATTATAGAATATAGAATAGCAGGCTTATAAATTACCTTATTATAGGCAATTCGCACATTTATGGATTGTGCCAAATCTTATCTTTCAAATGCCCAAGTTCAATTTGGATTTAGTATCACCAGGCGTGCATAAGAACAGTTAATGAAATCTACTGTATGTACAGTAGGTTTATTATTCTGGCCAAAGTGCCATTCTTTTTTTGGTCCACTTTTTCTCTTTATTTTTCTGTGTTTTTCTCCCATCCCAATTTAGTCATGCCAATTCCCCCCTCCCCTGTCTTGATCGTTGCTCGCATGTGCCCCCCACTGGTCGGTCGTAGGGAGGGTTGAAGAATCTATCGCATGTCACCTCCGATACATGCGGAGTCAGCCAGCCACAGCTTTTCACCTGCCAGCGCGGACTCTCATTGGCGAGGTGTAACGTGTGGGAGGCTCATACTACCCTCGCCATCTTCTGTCCTTGCTGTACAGGCGCCCTGACCGACCTGTAGGAGTCGCTGTTTACAACGACCAGATTACCACCCATCGACTGCCCTCCCTCTGACTCTGCCAATTGAGTCAGTATGACGGCCGGAGCAAGCCGGAGGCAACGCTGACAGCCGGATTCGATACCGGTGTCTCTCGCGTTGGTGACGAGCGCTTAGACCGCTGCGCCACCCAGCCGCTAAAGTGCCGCCATTTTGAAACTAATTTCAAATCTGATTGTTGCTACATGCAAAAAATAGGGGAGAAGAACTAACTGCGCTCCAATATATGCCAATGACGTTAAGTTTTGTGGTTTATTATCCAGAGTAATAAGAGATATTAAAAAAATTCATACAGAAGCCATTTGCTTTTTTTGACCTAGAGGCCTCTGGGTAGGGTGTTTCTGAAAAATGCCAACGCTCATTGAAAGCTCTCTCCTCTTCAAAATGCCGTAAAAAAAACTGACGGTAAATTTTTCAAAATGGCCAACTTTTGCGAACTAAACAACAGAAAAACTAAAACTAAAATCTATCTAATAACACTTTAACCTATTGGTAAACTAACGTATTGATGATAATATACATTATAACTGCTATGCTATTGTGACATGGTTATGATGTTTATACTTGAATACGTTTAAAAAAGAAATACGATAATTTTGTCAGACAGTCTGGAGAACTTGATTTATGATGTTGTAGTGGGTGCTATGGACATAATTCACCATTAGATTGTTTTGATGTATTGATGGGGCACTGTCACTTTAATGAGGTTGGTTTTGGGGGTTGGGCTTAGAGAAGACGTGCTGGTGGAATGTCATTCATAAAATGTTTTGGTGACGAGGAGCTGTCAGAGTTTAGCACGGCATAGATCTGACAGCTGTCACTTGTGCTAAGAAGATAATAAATGACACACTACTTGGTGTTGTCGCAAGATAGAAATTGTGCGTCTCTCCTTTCCGACGATTTCTACAATGTGATGTAATTTGCGGTCCGCCCCGGGACCGCACGGACGGAAGAGGTTAACTCTTTCTGCGCTAAACCCAAGTATAGTCGGGTTTCATCGCCAACCTTTGTACGATAGGAAATTACGCGGATGTCGGAAAAATAAATAATATGGATTCATCTGATCACAGGGCAGCTGGATTAACCATGTCTGAACCAGCTATTTTGGATAATTGGTAATTATAATTACTTTAATTACTCAGATATTCAAACACAATTATGCAATTATTGTGAAATGATTGAAAATAATAATTATTGAATGCCTTCTGTGGAATTTGTGTTTCTTATTTGTTACATATCTGTTTTATTGATTAATTATACATTTGAAATAATGCAGGTTATAGCCAACATGCAATATATCCCATGATTAATGGGAGCCATTTGTTTGATCTAGCTATAACTTGCATTCCTTCAAATATATCATTAATCAATAAAACAGATATTGAAATACACTATGTAGCCTACTACACCAACACTGTAAATGACAGTGGATAAATAAATAAATAAGAACTAAAGCTAATCGTGTGGAAATAGATTGCATTAATATTCCATAAGTCTTGTAGGCTTATATTATTTTAATTACTTGTTTCATTAGGATTTAGTAGATACTATAACGGTTGTGACAACGTCACCTCAAACTTCGATGCCCCGAGTGGGAGTTGAACCCCGGTCTCCCACACCGCGGGCAGCAACACAGACCACTATATCAAGAGGTGAATTAACTTCTTTGTACGGTGTCTACAGTGTTGGGAAAGTTCACTTTCTACATGAACTAGTTCAGTTCACAGTTCACAATTTTTTAAATGAACTAGTTCAGTTCATACTGTAGTTCATAATTCAAAATGTTGAACTAAAGTTCATGGTTTCAAAAATGAACTAATTTATAGACAAAATATCTGACAAATCTTAAGACATTTTTGGGCCGATTTTGGGATTCATCAACCGTCCCTTGTCTTGGCTTCGGCCCTAACTAAGAGCAGGATTTAGGATCGCTGAAGAGCAGTCTTAAGTTGACAGACTGCTGTGCTCCATGTTCTTAAGGGCTTTATTTGGAAGGAATCATAGTGATTCCTTCATGTCAACTCTACAGGCCTCCTTGGAATTAATTAATCATAATTTAAATAAATATGACAATATTTGTACGATAAAGAATTACGCATTTGATGTCAGAAAAATAAATAATAGCATTACACAAACACTGCAAATTACTTTGAATAAATAAATAAATCAGATAAATGTTGTTATTATTTATTGTTGTTCTTATTTATAGTTTTGGACATTTGCTTATTTTATACATTGTAAGAGTCAGTGGACAAACTCCTCATCTTACCGGTATGATGTTGCGTGTGACAAATAAAACCTTGACCTTGCAGGTGGACTTGAAAAGCAATCATATACATTGAACCCTGCCATGCAACTAACAGTGAGCAATCGCGTCTCGTTCGCTCCTGCCTGGCCACCTGTTCAGCGCACACACGCACACACACACGCGCGTGTGCGCGCGTACTGTATACCTGCGTAATTAATGAACAGTAGGCTTACATTATTCTAATGACTCGTTTTATTAGGAGATCATAGATACTGCGCTGCCCTATAGTAGCTTGGGCGGCCGGATCTGCTGCCAGAACTATCACTGTGACAACTTGGGACTTGAGAACTAGAGACTCACCGTACTGACTATCTTGTATTTTGCACTAGAGACTAATATCACTGGACTCTCATCACTGGACTATCTTGTGTTTGTACTTTTTTTTTATATTATATTGTATTTGTATCTATACTTTAAGTGTACCTATAGTGTATGGACTGTGAAGCTATGCATCCCCCACCCTGTATCCCCCCCCCCATGCTGTTTTGACACCCGGATCAATAAAGGATCATCTTATCTTAGTAGTACAGTACGTACAGTACACATCTCCACAGAGTCAGGCGTGAGCGGACCAGACTCTGCGTGGCATGTCCGCAATCGTTTGAGGTTTCAGTCAACCTTACCACCGTGTACAAACTTCCTACATTTCTCATGGCAGTTTACTACATTTAATGCAGGTCGATGTCCCTTTTGTAGGACACCTGTGCGCAACGACACTGTGGAGTCTGGTCCGCTCACGCCCGACTCTGTGGAGATGTCATTAGAATATTAATATAAGCCTACTGCGTTCATTAATTACGCACGTAGACTATACAGTACGTGCACGTGTGTGTGTGCTGACGCTACTATTAATTTCCTCCGTTCCACTCCCAGCAGGAGTACTTCCATCTCCGCATTGCTGTAATTAGCTCTATACGTTTCCTGCAGGTGCGCCTAACTCTTCTCTTCGAACGCGCCATTTTTGGGGATTTAGGAGCTGCCGGAGGCGTATCTGTATGCAAATGAAGTCAACGGGAACGCGCGTTCATGTTTGTCAATGAGTGACGTTTCTCATTGTGGGCACCGCAGCTGGGATCGTTTTGGCCACTTAACCCTCCAGTCAACCTTTAAAAGAACCACACCTTTAGCCCTTTGCCGAAAACGGCAATCTAAAAACATATTCTTTTCATGTATTGTTCCAATTTGTTTTCATGAATATCATTATTAACTTCATTCCTCACCATACATATAGAATATTTATAAATTTTCAGGATTTTAACCTTTTTTTTTATTAGGGTTAGGGTTAGGGGGTTAGGGTTACCTAAACTACTACAAACTACCTCTTGGAGGCCTCATCCATCCTTTTATCATGTTACTTATGAATCATTCTAATTTTACCGTGTATTTTACCCTGTATTCAAAAAATTTGTTTAACATGCGAGTCAACCTGTTCATTTCTGCGACTAGGGTGGAAGGTGTGACACTTTTATTCCACGCGCTTAACTCAATGGACGCCATACCCGAATAAAGTCGGGTTAACTCGCCGAGGCTTGAGCGCCAAACCCGAGAAAAGTCGGGTTTTCATCGTTATTTCTTTTATTCGATATTTCCATTCATTATCCATCCAGGGAGCCTGGTGGCTTCTATACTTTAAGCAAGTGGCTTGTCCTTCCGCGTTCCCGGTTTGCGCTCTGATTGGCCACGCACTTTTCTGGTCATGTGACATGTGCGCCAATCGTGGGACGGCAAGTTTTTGGACGGTTAAGCTTAGGCGCTCTTTCGAAGTTGGTTAAGGTTAGAGTTTGTCTTAGAGCATGGCGATAGAACGCCTGCCCTGATTCCAAACTCTAACCTTAACCAACTGCGAAAGAGTCGCCTAAGCTTAACCAGTGATAAACTAGGCGTTAGGTAGTTTGCAGGCTGTTAGACCCGGAAATAGGCTCAGAACTTGCCGTCCCACGATTTCCGCACATGTCACATGACCAGAAACGTGCGTGGCCAATCAGAGCGCAAAACGGGAACGCGGAAGGACAAGCCACTTGCTTAAAGTATAGACGCCTGACGTTATCATAGGGAATGAGTCTGAGATCGCAAAAGTGCAATACTGGCCGCATCCTACCAAGTGGCGGTATCGAGCTCCCTTTGAAACCTTGTGTCTTGGGCTGTGCGTCGATTATATGGGTCCGGATCGGCTATTTTTCTCCAGGCAAGGGAAGCGGTTATAACGCTCGGATTGAGAAGAATCAACTACTACCGATCCATGTTCTGTGGTGGATTATGTTGGCGACACGATGGACATCAATACTTGGAATGGCGATCAGATAATTGGAATATTCTTTTTGGGGTACATCCTAGTCAAGGTAAGGGCTATATGATATCAATCTTGCGTTGATCCAAGAATGTCATCATTGCGATCCGAGCGTATACTGCAACTAGGGATGTCCGATATTATCGGCCTACCGATATTGGCATTAAAATGTGATATCGGAAATTATCGGTATCGGTTTTCAAAAAAAAAAAAAAAAATATATATATATATATATATATATATATATATATATATATATATAATTTTTTTTACATTTATTTAACCTTTATTTACCCAGGCAAGCAAGTAAGAACTAATTCTGATTTTATTTATTGTCAAAAGTATGCATAATGTTGTGTTAATTCCACGACAAGAGATATGTAATGTTAATTACCTGAAATTATTCCGTTTTTTAGGGGGGGGAAACCCTGCATATATCGGTATCGGTTGATATCGGTATCGGAAATTAAGAGTTGGACAATATCGGTATATCGGTATCGGTAAAAAAGCCAATATCGAGCATCCCTAACTGTAACGTATACATATCGATCCGGCGCTGATTGAGTTAATAGTGATTTAAAAATAAAAAAATTGATTATTGTAATGTGACTCAAAGATGTGATACTGAGCTACTTTCCTGGCATATACATAAAATATAGCCAACGCTATCCACAAAAAAAAAGAAAACACGTGGGGTGACTGGAGGGTTAAGACATGCTCTCTCTACGCGTTGGTGAATCCGGGTGTAATTGTCGGCGAGTTTATCTTAGGTGGTTCCAAGGTGGTTGTCCTAAGAGAAATCTTATGGCAATGTTGGTGAATGAGACCCATTGCGCAGGTGAGATACCAGTGCAGACACTCCTGACAGCACTGTTGGCAGATATCAGGAAGTGGAAAAATAATCACGAAATGAGGCATAGACACAAAATACAAATTAAGCAAGCTCTATACATTACGATGTAAATTAAATACAATACGAAATTAACGGAATACTAATGGTGAAAAATACGTTATGCACATAACGTATTTTTCACCATTAGTATTCCGTTCATTTCGTATTGTATTTTGTTTACTTCGTAATGTATAGAGCTTGCTTAATTTGTATTTTCATGACACATTGCGTCCTGTGTTTTTGTCACTATCTTTCCTCATTGCATGTTTGTAATGTCCTATTCCAATTATATTTGTCACTTATAATTGTATTCTCTTGTGCTATATTTAATTTAGTTTATATCCCATTTAATTGTATTCAATCTCTTTATTAAGTTGTAAAGCCCTGGCCTATATTTGATTTCATAATTATATTATATTCTAGGGCTGCAACTAATGATTATTTTGGTAATCGACTAATCTGTCGATAATTTTTTCGATTAGTCGACTAATCTAACGATTATTTTTGTCATTCGATTAGTCGACTAATCTAACGATAATTTTTGTCACACCCTCAATCTCTGCTTCCTGTGGGCATGGTTCCTTCTCCAATGCATGTTTTACCTCACATGCTCAAGTTTGCACACCTGTGAATGTCACCCTGTTGTCCAGTCCCTCTGCCTTAACAGTTAACGTAAGGTTATGTATATAACCTAGTTATATGAGTACTGGCTGAGCGTCCCGCTCTTAAGCCTATCGAGATATACCTCATCTCATGTACCTACTGTACTCCACTAACAAAAAACAAATACGCCCACACCTGCCGGGTCCCGCCCCTATGGAGGCGTAGCCTATAAGACACTAGGCATGGTCACCAAACACTCTTCCTCGCCAAAAAAACCCGTTTCCAGGAAAAGATTCCTCAAAAAGGGGACTCAGGGCCGTTAAGAGCGGGACGCTCAGCCAGTACTCATATAACTAGGTTATATACATAACCTTACGTTATATTATCATACTTGGCCATCGCGTCCCGCTCTTAAGCCTATCGAGATATGGGGTTAGAGCGGACGCGAGGCCCGACAAATGCACCCCCTGAGGACCCGTAAGCCCACATCAAGGGGTTGGGGAGTCCCGTCACCCCATCCTTCCTAATGAAGGGGGGGCGCAGTCAACTCCACCCGAGTGCGAGCAAGAGGGAACTAGAACCCCTTGAACACACAGCACAGGCGGAACCACGTGTGAACTAACACACTGTGGCCCATACCCACACACTCCTGCTACCCTACCAAAGGACGGGAAGCAGGAAAGGCGACAGACCCCAGAACCGCCTGGGAGACAGAACCCCCGGTCATGTCCATGAGGTAAAACCTTACAAAGGGGCCCGGGGAGGACCATGAAGCTGCAGCACAGATGTCCTCCACCGAGGCCCCACCCAGCAGAGCGGCAGAGGCAGCCACCCCACGAGTGGAGTGCGCCCTGACGCCCCCAGGGGGATCCAGCCCGGCCAACGTGTAGCAGAGGGCAATGCCCTCGCACAACCAATGGGACAGGCGTTGTTCGATAGTGCCTTACCGGCATGAGAACCACCGTGACAGACAAAAAGCTGATCGGTGACCCTGAGGTCCTGAGTACGGCTGAGGTAAATTCCCAAAGCACGGACCGGACATGACAGGTGAAGGCCCGCATCTAACTCACTAGCGTGAGGAGGCGGATGAAAACGCCTGAACCACAATATCCCTGGAGCGGAAGAACTCTGGATATTTTTAGACACGAAGGCAGGATTAGGCCACAGAGTGACACCACAATCGGAACGAAAGACAGGCACTCTGGTCGTACCGAGAGAGCACAAAGCACACCCACGCGTTCAGCGGAGGTGACGGCCAGCAAGAACGCGGTCTTGAACGACAGCTGTTCCAACGGCGCTTGCTCAAGAGGCTCAAACGGGGCCAAGGACAACCGACCGAGGACCAATTGAAGATCCCAACTCGGAGCCAAAGAGCGTTGCACCGGCTTAAGGCCTCGAGCGCCAAGCAGGAAACGCTTCACAAGAGGGTGGCTGAACAAGACATCCCCCTCAAATCCCTCATGATAGGAGGATATAGCTGCTGCATATACCCTCACCGTCGAAGCCGACAGTCTATCAAGGAGAGACTGGAGGTAACTAAGGACAGCATCCAGGGGGCAGGAGACTGGGTCCCGGCCCCCCGCCTTACACCACACTTGGAACATACGCCATCTGCCAGCGTAAGCGCGACAGTGGAGGGGGCATGCGCATTCCGGATGGTATCAACCACAGAAGGGTCCATCCTCTCCAGACTACCAGTAGCTGGATCAGGACCGGGAACCACACAGCTGCGCCCCGGTCCGGCGCCATCAGGATCAAGAACATGCGCCCCTCAACGTACCCGTCCCAACAACTGACCTAACAGATGTATGGGGAAGAATCCCAGGTGGCACGGCATCGGTCCCAGACCTGCCTGGCTATGTCCGGACGTAATCTCCACCCGTCAGGATGAGGACCGCCCCGTGACAGTACACCTGTACCCACATTCACCCTGCCGGGGATGTGGGGAGCCCTCAGGGTGCGCAGATGGAGGACGCCCATAGCCAGCCGCCCGCCGCCTGGTGCAGACGGGGGGAGCATACTCCTCCGTCTGTCGATATACGACACTGATGTCGTATTGTCCGTCCTGATCAACACCGTTTGAGGACCAGTAGGACCGCTTTCAATACCAACACATTGAACGTAGCGCAGACCGGGCAGCATGGTTTGCCAGCTGCCCCCTACTGCGTTGGCCCGACGCGTCACCAGCGAGGGAGGCGTCGATGAAAAACGTGACGTGAGACAGCGCCGTAACCGTCCTAGGACGGAACCTCCCGAGCGTGTCGACAACACGCTCTGAGAGGGATGCCCATAGCACTCCAACCGTTGACTGGGAAGAGGAGTACTCTACTTCCAGTCTACAGCAAACCCCAGGCTGGTAGGAACCTGCCTGGTACGAGACCCGACGATCCACCTTGACACAAGTCCCCGCCTCAGCGTTCTCTCCATCCACCTCGACATATGGTACTGCCGTAGTCATATGTGATGACACTCCCAACGCACCCGCCGCCATGTGGCGCAGGTCCGCCAGGAACTGTAGATAGTCGGCCCGGTCCCACCCGCTGTGCGTAGCCAACCCTGGACCCTTGCGAGCAGAGCGTTCCGTGGAGTCGGGTCGGAACCTGACACTACCCACAAGGCAATCGCACCCAAGGGGGGACCCCGACAGAAAGGGCCGGTTTGATACGGGGGAAGCTGACATCAATCTAGGTGACAAAAGCCCCCCCACTGAACACCCCTCCAGAACATGCTGAGGAGTTGTTCTGCAGCTGGACATGCAAGGCGTGAGGACCCCATGGGTTCCACACACCGTAGCCCTGAAGTGATATTACTACCACCCAAATCACGCGCGCCTGCGAACCACTGCCAATCTTTCAAGTTTCTCAAGTTTCAAGTTTCTTTAATATTTGTCATACAGAAGTACAGAATACTTTTATACAAAATGCTTCTTACTGTTACGCTCCAGAGACTGTGCAAGACAAGATAAGTATGAAATAAAATAACATAGTAAAATTAGAAGTAAAAAAATGAGGTCACAGTGTTCAGTTTAGACATATGTACAATGTTCGATGCAGAATAGACGTAGTTACCATACAATATACAATACTGTGCAGTGTACTAATATACAATACTATATAGTGCAAGGCAGAAATGGGACGAGGTGCAATTTAGGTACAATTCACAGTAGGTGTACGAGTTGTAGTGCAAATCCTTTATCAATAAATATAAAGTGTAAAGTGTGTTTGTGTGATCTAAAGTGTGGAGAGTGGGTGCTGCAGTGTGTTGTTTGTTTGAGTGAGTGTGTGCGTGTGGGTGTGTGTGCTGTGTGCATTTGATGGTTGTTGCATAGTGTTTATTGTTCGTTTAGCAGCCTGATGGCCTGGGGATAGAAGCTTCTTCTGAGTCTTTCTGTGCTCGCCTTAAGACTCCGGTATCGCTTGCCTGACCGCAGCAGTTCAAAGAGGCAGTTGTTCGGGTGGCTCGAGTCCTTAATAATTCTCTTAGCCTTCCCCTTGCACCGCTTGTTGTAAATGTTCTGGAGGGTGGGAAGCCCCCCTCCAATTGTGCGTTCGGCTGAACGTGTCACTCTTTGTAGTCTGCTACGGTCTTGTGCAGTGCTATTCCCAAACCAGGAGGTGATGTTGCCGGTCAGGATGCTCTCTATTGTACATGAGTAGAAGTTCCTAAGGATCTTCTGACTGACTTGGAACTTCCTTAGGCGCCTGAGGAAGTAGAGGCGTTGTCGTGCCTTCTTGACAACACTGTCAATGTGTGTGGTCCATGTCAAGTCCTCGGATATGTGGGCTCCGAGGTACTTGAAACTGTTCACTCTCTCAACCGGTGCCCCGTCGATGCTGAGGGGGCTGTAGTCCTTGACCCCCGACCTCCTGAAGTCCACAATCATCTCTTTTGTTTTGCTGACGTTCAGGGAGAGGCAGTTCTCCTGACACCACTGTGACAGGTTCTCTACCTCTTCCAGGTAGGCCCTTTCGTCGTTGGCAGAGATCAGGCCCACCACTACTGTGTCATCAGCAAATTTGATGATGGTGTTGTTGTTCCGCTGTGCTACGCAGTCATGTGTGTACAGGGAGTAGAGGAGGGGGCTCAGAACACAGCCCTGGGGGGCCCCTATGTTGAGCGTGATGGATGAGGAGGTGCAGTTGCCGGCTCTTACCACCTGGGGTCTGCCCGTCAGGAAGTCCAAGACCCACTGGCAGAGGTCATAGTTCAAGCCCAGGTCCCTGAGCTTGGCTATGAGTTTGGAGGGGACTATGGTATTGAATGCTGAGCTGTAGTCGATGAACAGCATTCTCACATAGTTCCCCTGCCTCTTGTCCAGGTGTGATGCTGCTGTGTGCAGCACATGGGCTATGGCGTCCTCCGTGGACCTGTTGGGGCGATATGCAAATTGCAGAGGGTCCAGGTTGATGGGGAGGGAGGAACAGATGTAGCCCTTCACTAGCTTCTCAAAGCACTTCATGGCTATGGAGGTGAGGGCTACAGGGCGGTAGTCGTTGAGGCAAGCGGGCGTAGATTTTTTGGGTACAGGGATGATGGTGGACTTCTTCAGACAGGTGGGGATGACAGCCTGTTCCAAGGACAGGTTGAAGATGTCAGTGAATACCGGGGCCAGTTGGTCGGCACAGACTTTTAGGACGCGGCCGGGGATGCCGTCCGGTCCTGCTGCCTTCCTGATATTAACTTTTTTAAAGATCCGTCTCACCTCATGCTCTGTTACCCTGAACACTGAGTCTCCATCAGCAGACCCCCCCCCCCCCCCCCATTGCCGTGGTTTGTAGGCTGGTGTTGTTATTCACAGCCTCAAACCTTGCATAGAAGGAATTGAGATCATTTGCTAAGGAGATGTCACTGTTCAGTTTGAGGGGGGTGCCTTTGTAGTCTGTCATTGTTCTGAGGCCCTGCCACATGCCTCTAGAGTCAGCCTAGAGGCATTGCCTCTATTACTGCTCTCCTGACGTTGTATCTTGCCATCTTGTGTTCTTCCATGTTGCCTGTCACCAGCCCGGTGTTGTATGCTGATGTGCGCACTTTCAGAGCCTCACGGACGGATTTGTCTACCCAGGGCTTTTGATTTGGGTAGATTTTAATTTTGGTGGAGGGGATTGTTTCTTCTACCAGAGTACAGACATAGTCAATTACCGTTTCGGTGTATTCGTTAATATTGGCTGTGTTATCACGGAATACACTCCAGTCTGTGCATTCAAGTGCAGCTTGGAGTGACTCCTCTGACGTCACGGCCCAACGCTTAACCTCTCGCGAGACCACCGGCGTTCGCTTGAGACTTTGTTTGTACTTTGGCAAAAGAAAGATGGCGGCGTGATCGCTTTTACCGAATGGACTAAGAGCCTGTGACTTGTACCCATTCTTAAATTGCGAGTATACATGGTCTAATATGTTCTCGCCTCTGGTGGGACAGGTCACATGCTGATAGAAATTCGGCAACACCTTTTTAAGACGCGCGCTGTTGAAATCACCCAGAACCAAAATGGCAGCGTCAACATTAGCTGTCTGGAGTTTGTTTACCTCGTCGTGAAGTTTTGAAAGTGCGACCCCAGTGTTCGCGTGTGGTGGAATGTACACTCCGATGAGGATGATGGACGTTAACTCTCTTGGGAGGAAGAAGGGTCGACATTTTATCGTGATAAACTCCAGGTCTGGGGAGCCTCAGGAGTGGGAGGCACCAACATGATACCTGGCCTGGCGAAGGCGAGGTCGGGGAAGCCCGCACTGTGTGCCTCAAAAGGTTTCGAGCCCCCCTGCTGACAACACTTATAGTTGACAGACGTAACACCAGGCTCAACCAACACAGCTTATGGTGTGGGAGCCGCTTGACAGCACAACATTCTCACGGACAGACCCAGGCTCAGCCATCAACTGGGTGTCAGCCCCTGTCCCCATGAGAAGCGAAAAGTGGGGCCGCCCGCGCTTCAACGAAGGCACGCGGCCCGCAGCCAAAGGAAACAATCAGAGCCCCCTTTTTCCGCTGGTGTTGGGGGAGGGAGTGATCGGAGAGCGGGCTGCTCGCGGCAGGACGTCGACGGCTTGTTGTTCAAGCCGAGCCCATCCAACATGGCCGATCCCTCGGCCGCCAAGGCTGTCGGCCTTGTGGACACCTGTCAATTCAACGCCCAGGATACCTCCGGCGGGGGAAAACATGGCCGCCTGTCGAGGGCCTCGTCATCGCCGCTAACGAGGCCGTGCTCTCTCTTCTTCTGGCTGCGCGGTGTGAGGCGGTGTGGGGCCTAGGACAATACCGCCCGCGCTCCAGCAGAAGACCAAAATCCCCTGCGGAGAGACACCAGACACCATTTTTTGATAGAAAAAACAGCAATTCGAACACAGTTACTAATCGCTGCCAATTCCATACCGTGGCGGTACAGGCTTTAGCAGCCCACCAGCCACTCACCAGGCCGACCCACCTCATGGCGTCGGCCGGGCGGGGCACTGTTTCAATATGTCAAAAGCAAAGGACTGATGTTAACACGGAGCACCATTGGTGGTTGCAAACAGCAACCTCCACTGTGGTGTGCACCATGAAGGGGTTAAATGAATAAAAGAACTAACACCACAAAATACTGTAGAATGAGCAAGCCCATGTACACAACGTTAAGGGGAGGCGGACCAGAGAGAACCAGTCCCGCATTCATTCATAATATTCACAACAGCACACCAGCCCTAGCTTAGCCCATTTACCCAAAAAGGTAAACAAAGCCCCCCCCGCACTACTCCCCCAATAGACACCGATTGACCGTCAGCATGAATGGTTGAGAGGAGAGAAAGCTGTAGCATAGACAGACATTCTCGCAGAGGAGAGACAGAACAAAACAGTAGCCCACTACACTACTATAGCATAGCGTCTTCAACGCTACTATGGACAGAAAACAGTCAGCTGAGCCACAACACGGGCCGCCGCTAAGTCCCATCCTGCAGTAGTATAGCTCTACTGCCACCCGCCGAGCCTCAAGCATCGGCTTCCGGGTGGAAACACCATTCAAAACCCCGCCGGGGCACAGGTTTAACGCTACCTGGCTAGGCAACCTAGTCACGGCACACCCTTTGTAGTGTTGTCAAAAATATCGAAGTATCGATAGTACTGAATATTTAAAAACGGCTTCGATACTCATTTCCCGAAATACCGATACTTTCTGCAGTATCTGTACCAGCTGGCGAGTGTTCTACAGCAAGTTGATGACGCGCTGTTCAGAGCGCGCTTGCCCCTCCGGCTGCTCCGAGTCCAGCCCTCCCCCTCAGTTAGTAAACAAACATTTTAGCAGTGCCAGCGCGGATCTCCATAAATAAATGAAAGAGGTTCGTGACAGCTGCTCTTTCAACGTCACTGTGACTGAAGCATTAAACCATTAACTCTAGTTTAATACATGATATGTTGTCTACTGATGGCGCATAATATCAACAGCTGATTCGTTGTAACGTTACAGCTACCAGCTAACGTTAGCTACTGCTAGCAGTTAGCTCCGTTAGCTTAGCTGGCCACCGTTATAAATACTGCATGGAAACGGAGTAACGTTAACGTTTAAACGTTATGTCGAGGTCATACAATACTACAGTCGACATAAGGTTAACGTTACCCCGTTTCCATCAAGTGTTTAAATAGCAGCAATCTTGTTGAAAATGTAACGTTACTAAAATGCTCCGAGCATAGCCTCTATCTCTCTATCTACCGCTACCTCTCTCTCTCTCTCTCTCTCCCTCTCTCTCTCTCTCTCTGTCTCTCTCTCTATCTACCGCTACCTCTCTCTCTCTCTCTCTCTCTCTCTCTCTATCTACCGCTACCTCTCTCTCTCCCTATCTACCGCTACCTCTCTCTCTCTGTCTCTCTCTCTATCTACCGCTACCTCTCTCTCTCTGTATCTCTCTCTATCTACCGCTACCTCTCTCTCTCTCTCTCTCTGTCTCTCTCTCTATCTACCGCTACCTCTCTCTCTCTCTCTCTCTCTCTCTCTCGCTCGCTCTCGTTATCTTTAAATAAAAATCGAAACTGTTACTAACTGTAATACAAACAGTTCAGTTTGTCAGGTACATGCAACACAGATTACAGTGTTTACATCTGTCTGCTTGAGAAAATACCATGTTCTGCATTTGCAATAAAAATGATTGAAGTGAGATGAACAGTTATTTTTAATTGTGATCTAAAGATAAACAAAGGGTTTTAAAAGTGTTATATTTATCTTCTCTTATAGTACCAGAGAGAAGCTGAGGAGAATCAACCAGCAACAAAAGCTAAATTTGTTTAAAAAAAAAATATATATATATATATATATATATTTTTTTGATATCGAAATGGTATCGAAGTATCGATACTTTTCAAGGTATCGTATCGAAGTCGAAATTCCAGTATCGTGACAACACTACCCTGTTATCAACCCATTTACCCGTAAAAAGGGTAAAAATAGGACTCAGCAAAACCCCCACATTAGCTACCGACTGACCTTCATTGATGAACCGGGCAAGAGGAGGGAAAAGCGGCAAAATCCCACGGCGGAGACATTAGAACAGCGTAGCAGTAGTGTTAGCATATAGCATTAGCATGTAGCGTTAGCATTAGTTGTTTTAGCAGCACGCTTCCAGGATCGTTTGGAACCCGTCCACTGCAGTGAACCGTTCACCAAACCATCCCGCCCCTGGCGCCGACACACAACATGGTTGTGTAACAAAACAAACCACATTACTAACACTAACACCAATGCCTGATGACACAGGGCCTACCTGTGTACAAGTCGGCTCGATAGCCGACCTTGCACGCTGCTCCTGGATCTGCTGTCACCAGACGAGGAAACATCAGAATAGGCCCGACGTGTCGTTGAAACACGAAGATTCCAGGGGTATGCAAACCTCCGGTAACTTTCAACATTACGCAATTTCTCTAATCTTTTCATAACAACTAGTTACATAAGGCGCACTGCGACCGTTATGATGGAAACGAAATAGAGGAAGAGTGTTTGGTGACCATGCCTAGTGTCTTATAGGCTACGCCTCCATAGGGGCGGGACCCGGCAGGTGTGGGCGTATTTGTTTTTCGTTAGTGGAGTACAGTAGGTACATGAGATGAGGTATATCTCGATAGGCTTACGAGCGGGACGCGATGGCCAAGTACAATAATATAACTTAACATAACATGATGATCCCATAGCAAATTAAAATAATGACTCATGAAACATTTGAATTTGGATCTTAAGCAACTTTAAATCAAAATGTATTTGAACAATACAACAATCACTCATAACAAGATAAATAAATTAAATAATACAAATTAAAGTGGAAGTGTTTAAATAACTAAAAAAAATATATAGCAGACTTCTTAGCTTAACATCCCAGGGAACTAATGGGATACCTGGGATGTTGTTTGGTAGACAAAGCAACTCTGAGGTCATGCTCAATGTCCAATCTGTTCCTCTGCTTTGTCTTCAGCTGGACCAGAGCTGAGAAGCCACTTTCACAAAGATAGGTAGTGCAAAAAAAATTTAAAATAAAAAAAGTATATACATTTATTTATTTTTTATTTCTTAATTTTTTATGACTAATCGACTAATCGTTGAGCCCTATTATATTATATTGTGCTTCACGTAGTTCATATTTCATTTTATATTACATCACCTCTTTATTGTGATTATAACCTAACCCAGCACCCAAAGGAGTGAAGGAGAGGAGTTATTTAAAATTTTATATTTAATAATAATAATAACTTTGTTTTATATACTGTAGCGCCTTCCATAAAACCCAAGGTCGCTTATAGGGAAAACATTTTTTAATAACAAACAGACACAACTTTCAAACTAAAGTGGGAAACCAACTCAGAACCAAGCATTTGAAATTACATGTGTTAGTGCCTTATTTATAATAGCGTTCACTGCCAGACGTGGAGCAAATCATGCCACTTTGCGAAGGCTATCTGGGCCTGTGGCTTTATATTTCTCGAACAAATAATATACTGTTTATAAGATCTATTTTCTAGTGTTCCAACGAAACCTCAATCAACAAAATCCGTCCATAGATTCTGGCTGTACAGGACGAAATGTAAGGGAGCGTCCTTATTGCATAATTACTGTACTACTGTAACTTTTCCCGTGACAACACACCCCTCTTGACAATTTAGGCACTGTGCCAGTGAAGATATTTTATAATTGACTAATATTTTGAGGGAGCAAGTTGTGTTTAATGTTTAGTTAGGATAATAGAACCTCAGCATTATCCTCCAGAATAAACGTTTCATTGGCCTGCTTCCAGCATCTATACTCCCCATGGACCAGACGACGCGTTGTAAATGAAACGCTTATTCTGGAGCATATGAGTGTGCGGTGGTACAATTTGAACGTGAGTGCATCTCAATAATGATAATAATAATAAACTGTATTTATATAGCACCTTTCATACACAGATTGCAGTTCAAAGTGCTTTATATATAATGAATGCATAATAGAACATGCAGCAAGAGCAATGCATAACACAAATAGAAAATTGCAGCATGATGCTAAATCTAAATCTTGTTTAAAAATCAATCAATAACGCCGACAACATTGGGAAAGCCAATGTTAAATAAAAATATTTAAATAATAATAAATACGATTGCATGGGATCTCTGGGGGTGGCTGCATGGCTCAATGTCATCCTTTATTTCATCCAGTAGATCAAGGATTGATTGAGCTGGCAACCTGTGTCTCTGGATGATTTCGGTCTCAATTAAATAATGATAAAAATTATATTCTCCTTCGAAATATTCTTTCACGGGAGCACGCCTGACATTACGATGCCTGCGTCTGGCAACAATTACTGCTGCCATGATCACCTGTGACGCTGACAGTGACGCTGGCATGATGCCTCTGTATAGCGCTTAGGGATCTGCGCTTATTTACCACCATGTCTGCGTCGCGTTAACTGGTCGGTGCAATTGGCCCCGGCCTTTGTGGATACCCAACAGATTTCGACGAGGCTCATTTGCATAGAAAGGGGACATGTTCCGCCCATTACCTCATTTAAATACGCGCCAATTGCACCGGATGCAATGCTGACGGAATGCAGTTGCCACCTCATTTCACCCGTTGCGCGTCCTCTGTGGATACCAAACAGAGTTTCAGAGCGATATGTACCGGCTTTGCGTCGGAAAAAGCCGCGCAAACCCTTTGTGGATCCCGCCCTCTGTCTCTTTGTTATATACTCTAACTCTGTCTCTGTTATATACTGTAACTGTAACGCTGTCTCTGTTATATACTGTAGCTGTAACGTAACAATGTCTGTACTGTAGCTGTAACGCTGTCTGTTATATATACTGTAGCTGTAATGCTGTCTCTGTTATATACTGTAGCTGTAACACTATCTCTGTTATATACTGTAGCTGTAACGCTGTCTGTTATATATTCTGTAGCTGTAATGCTGTCTCTGTTATATACTGTAGCTGTAACACTATCTCTGTTATATACTGTAGCTGTAACACTGTCTCTGTTATATACTGTAGCTGTAACCCTGTCTCTGTTATATACTGTAGCTGTAACACTGTCTCTGTTATATACTGTAGCTGTAACACTGTCTCTGTTATATACTGTAGCTGTAACACTATCTCTGTTATATAATGTAGCTGTAACACTGCCTCATATATACTGTAGCTGTAACACTGTCTCTGTTATATACTGTAGCTGTAACGCTGTCTGTTATATACTGTAGCTGTAACGCTGTCTCTGTTATATACTTTAGCAGTAACGCTGTCTCTGTTATATACTGTAGCTGTAACGCTGTCTGTTATATACTGTAGCTGTAACACTGTCTCTGTTATATACTGTAGCTGTAACGCTGTCTCTTATATACTGTAGCTGTAACCCTGTCTCTGTTATATACTTTAGCTGTAACGCTGTCTCTTATATACTGTAGCTGTAACGCTGTCTCTGTTATATACTGTAGCTGTAACGCTGTCTCTTATATACTGTAGCTGTAACCCTGTCTCTGTTATATACTGTAGCTGTAACGCTGTCTCTGTTATATACTGTAGCAGTAACGCTGTCTCTGTTATATACTGTAGCTGTAACGCTGTCTCTGTTATATACTGTAGCTGTAACGCTGTCTCTGTTATATACTGTAGCTGTAACGCTGTCTCTTATATACTTTAGCTGTAACCCTGTCTCTGTTATATACTTTAGCTGTAACGCTGTCTCTGTTATATACTGTAGCAGTAACGCTGTCTCTGTTATATACTGTAGCTGTAACACTGTCTCTGTTATATACTGTAGCTGTAACGCTGTCTCTGTTATATACTGTAGCTGTAACGCTGTCTGTTATATACTGTAGCTGTAACGCTGTCTCTCTTATATACTGTAGCTGTAACGCTGTCTCTTTGTTATATACTGTAGCTGTAACGCTGTCTCTGTTATATACTGTAGCTGTAACGCTGTCTCTTTGTTATATACTGTAGCTGTAACGCTGTCTCTGTTATATACTGTAGCTGTAACGCTGTCTCTGTTATATACTTTAGCTGTAACGCTGTCTCTGTTATATACTGTAGCTGTAACGCTGTCTCTCTTATATACTGTAGCTGTAACGCTGTCTGTTATATACTGTAGCTGTAACGCTGTCTCTGTTATATAGTTTAGCTGTAACGCTGTCTCTGTTATATACTGTAGCTGTAACGCTGTCTGTTATATACTTTAGCTGTAACCCTGTCTCTGTTATATACTTTAGCTGTAACGCTGTCTCTGTTATATACTGTAGCAGTAACGCTGTCTCTGTTATATACTGTAGCTGTAACGCTGTCTCTGTTATATACTGTAGCTGTAACGCTGTCTCTGTTATATACTGTAGCTGTAACGCTGTCTCTGTTATATACTGTAGCTGTAACGCTGTCTCTTATATACTGTAGCTGTAACGCTGTCTCTTATATACTGTAGCTGTAACGCTGTCTGTTATATACTGTAGCTGTAACGCTGTCTCTGTTATATAGTTTAGCTGTAACGCTGTCTCTGTTATATACTTTAGCTGTAACGCTGTCTCTGTTATATACTGTAGCTGTAACGCTGTCTCTGTTATATACTGTAGCTGTAACGCTGTCTCTGTTATATACTGTAGCTGTAACGCTGTCTCTTATATACTGTAGCTGTAACGCTGTCTCTTATATACTGTAGCTGTAACGCTGTCTGTTATATACTGTAGCTGTAACGCTGTCTCTGTTATATACTGTAGCTGTAACGCTGTCTGTTATATACTTTAGCTGTAACACTGTCTCTTATATACTGTAGCAGTAACGCTGTCTCTGTTATATACTGTAGCTGTAACGCTGTCTCTTATATACTGTAGCTGTAACGCTGTCTCTTATATACTGTAGCTGTAACGCTGTCTGTTATATACTGTAGCTGTAACGCTGTCTCTGTTATATACTGTAGCTGTAACGCTGTCTGTTATATACTTTAGCTGTAACACTGTCTCTTATATACTGTAGCTGTAACGCTGTCTCTGTTATATACTGTAGCTGTAACACTGTCTCTGTTATATACTGTAGCTGTAACCCTGTCTCTGTTATATACTGTAGCTGTAACGCTGTCTCTGTTATATACTGTAGCTGTAACGCTGTCTCTGTTATATACTGTAGCTGTAACCCTGTCTCTGTTATATACTGTAGCTGTAACGCTGTCTGTTATATACTTTAGCTGTAACACTGTCTCTGTTATATACTGTAGCTGTAACGCTGTCTGTTATATACTTTAGCTGTAACGCTGTCTGTTATATACTGTAGCTGTAACGCTGTCTCTGTTATATACTGTAGCTGTAACACTGTCTCTGTTATATACTGTAGCTGTAACGCTGTCTGTTATATACTTTAGCTGTAACACTGTCTCTTATATACTGTAGCTGTAACCCTGTCTCTGTTATATACTGTAGCTGTAACGCTGTCTGTTATATACTTTAGCTGTAACGCTGTCTCTGTTATATACTGTAGCTGTAACGCTGTCTGTTATATACTTTAGCTGTAACACTGTCTCTGTTATATACTGTAGCTGTAACACTGTCTCTTATATACTGTAGCTGTAACGCTGTCTCTGTTATATACTGTAGCTGTAACGCTGTCTGTTATATACTGTAGCTGTAACACTGTATCTTATATACTGTAGCTGTAACGCTGTCTGTTATATACTTTAGCTGTAACACTGTCTGTTATATACTTTAGCTGTAACACTGTCTCTGTTATATACTGTAGCTGTAACCCTGTCTGTTATATACTTTAGCTGTAACACTGTCTCTGTTATATACTGTAGCTGTAACGCTGTCTCTGTTATATACTGTAGCTGTAACGCTGTCTGTTATATACTTTAGCTGTAACACTGTCTCTGTTATATACTGTAGCTGTAACGCTGTCTGTTATATACTGTAGCTGTAACACTGTCTCTGGTATATACTGTAGCTGTAACGCTGTCTGTTATATACTGTAGCTGTAACCCTGTCTCTGTTATATACTGTAGCTGTAACGCTGTCTCTGTTATATACTTTAGCTGTAACGCTGTCTGTTATATACTGTAGCTGTAACGCTGTCTCTGTTATATACTGTAGCTGTAACGCTGTCTCTGTTATATACTGTAGCTGTAACGCTGTCTCTGTTATATACTGTAGCTGTAACGCTGTCTCTCTTATATACTGTAGCTGTAACGCTGTCTCTTTTATATACTGTAGCTGTAACGCTGTCTCTTTTATATACTGTAGCTGTAACGCTGTCTCTGTTATATACTGTAGCTGTAACGCTGTCTGTTATATACTTTAGCTGTAACCCTGTCTCTGTTATATACTGTAGCTGTAACGCTGTCTGTTATATACTTTAGCTGTAACGCTGTCTCTGTTATATACTGTAGCTGTAACGCTGTCTGTTATATACTTTAGCTGTAACACTGTCTCTGTTATATACTGTAGCTGTAACACTGTCTCTTATATACTGTAGCTGTAACGCTGTCTCTGTTATATACTGTAGCTGTAACGCTGTCTGTTATATACTGTAGCTGTAACACTGTATCTTATATACTGTAGCTGTAACGCTGTCTGTTATATACTTTAGCTGTAACACTGTCTGTTATATACTTTAGCTGTAACACTGTCTCTGTTATATACTGTAGCTGTAACCCTGTCTGTTATATACTTTAGCTGTAACACTGTCTCTGTTATATACTGTAGCTGTAACGCTGTCTCTGTTATATACTGTAGCTGTAACGCTGTCTGTTATATACTTTAGCTGTAACACTGTCTCTGTTATATACTGTAGCTGTAACGCTGTCTGTTATATACTGTAGCTGTAACACTGTCTCTGGTATATACTGTAGCTGTAACGCTGTCTGTTATATACTGTAGCTGTAACCCTGTCTCTGTTATATACTGTAGCTGTAACGCTGTCTCTGTTATATACTTTAGCTGTAACGCTGTCTGTTATATACTGTAGCTGTAACGCTGTCTCTGTTATATACTGTAGCTGTAACGCTGTCTCTGTTATATACTGTAGCTGTAACGCTGTCTCTGTTATATACTGTAGCTGTAACGCTGTCTCTCTTATATACTGTAGCTGTAACGCTGTCTCTTTTATATACTGTAGCTGTAACGCTGTCTCTTTTATATACTGTAGCTGTAACGCTGTCTCTGTTATATACTGTAGCTGTAACGCTGTCTCTTTTATATACTGTAGCTGTAACGCTGTCTCTGTTATATACTGTAGCTGTAACGCTGTCTCTTTTATATACTTTAGCAGTAACGCTGTCTCTGTTATATACTGTAGCTGTAACGCTGTCTCTTTTATATACTGTAGCTGTAACGCTGTCTCTGTTATATACTGTAGCTGTAACGCTGTCTCTTTTATATACTTTAGCAGTAACGCTGTCTCTGTTATATACTGTAGCTGTAACGCTGTCTCTTTTATATACTTTAGCAGTAACGCTGTCTCTGTTATATACTGTAGCTGTAACGCTGTCTCTTTTATATACTGTAGCTGTAACGCTGTCTGTTATATACTGTAGCTGTAACGCTGTCTGATATATACTGTAGCTGTAACGCTGTCTCTGTTATATACTTTAGCTGTAACACTGTCTCTGTTATATACTGTAGCTGTAACGCTGTCTGATATATACTGTAGCTGTAACGCTGTCTCTGTTATATACTGTAGCAGTAACGCTGTCTCTGTTATATACTGTAGCTGTAACGCTGTCTCTGTTATATACTGTAGCTGTAACGCTGTCTCTGTTATATACTGTAGCTGTAACGCTGTCTGTTATATACTGTAGCTGTAACACTGTCTCTGTTATATACTGTAGCTGTAACGCTGTCTGTTATACTGTAGCTGTAACGCTGTCTCTGTTATATACTGTAGCTGTAACGCTGTCTCTGTTATATACTGTAGCTGTAACGCTGTCTCTGTTATATACTGTAGCTGTAACGCTGTCTCTGTTATATACTGTAGCTGTAACGCTGTCTCTTATATACTGTAGCTGTAACGCTGTCTCTTTGTTATATACTGTAGCTGTAACGCTGTCTCTGTTATATACTGTAGCTGTAACGCTGTCTCTGTTATATAGTTTAGCTGTAACGCTGTCTCTGTTATATACTGTAGCTGTAACACTGTCTCTGTTATATACTGTAGCTGTAACGCTGTCTCTGTTATATACTGTAGCTGTAACGCTGTCTGTTATATACTTTAGCTGTAACGCTGTCTCTGTTATATACTGTAGCTGTAACACTGTCTCTGTTATATACTGTAGCTGTAACGCTGTCTCTGTTATATACTGTAGCTGTAACACTGTCTGTTATATACTGTAGCTGTAACGCTGTCTGTTATATACTGTAGCTGTAACGCTGTCTGTTATATACTGTAGCTGTAACGCTGTCTGTTATATACTGTAGCTGTAACACTGTCTGTTATATACTGTAGCTGTAACGCTGTCTCTGTTATATAGTTTAGCTGTAACACTGTCTGTTATATACTGTAGCTGTACCGCTGTCTGTTATATACTGTAGCTGTAACGCTGTCTCTGTTATATACTGTAGCTGTAACACTGTCTGTTATATACTGTAGCTGTAACGCTGTCTGTTATATACTGTAGCTGTAACGCTGTCTGTTATATACTGTAGCTGTAACGCTGTCTGTTATATACTGTAGCTGTAACACTGTCTCTGTTATATAGTTTAGCTGTAACGCTGTCTCTTTGTTATATACTGTAGCTGTAACGCTGTCTGTTATATACTGTAGCAGTAACGCTGTCTGTTATATACTGTAGCTGTAACACTGTCTGTTATATACTGTAGCTGTAACATTGTCTGTTATATACTGTAGCTGTAACGCTGTCTCTGTTATATACTGTAGCTGTAACGCTGTCTGTTATATACTGTAGCTGTAACACTGTCTGTTATATACTGTAGCTGTAACATTGTCTGTTATATACTGTAGCTGTAACGCTGTCTCTGTTATATACTGTAGCTGTAACACTGTCTGTTATATACTGTAGCTGTAACCCTGTCTCTGTTATATAGTTTAGCTGTAACGCTGTCTCTTTGTTGTATACTGTAGCTGTAACGCTGTCTGTTATATACTGTAGCTGTAACACTGTCTCTGTTATATACTGTAGCTGTAACGCTGTCTGTTATATACTGTAGCTGTAACACTGTCTCTGTTATATAGTTTAGCTGTAACGCTGTCTCTTTGTTATATACTGTAGCTGTAACGCTGTCTGTTATATACTGTAGCTGTAACGCTGTCTCTGTTATATAGTTTAGCTGTAACGCTGTCTGTTATATACTGTAGCTGTAACGCTGTCTCTGTTATATACTGTAGCTGTAACGCTGTCTCTGTTATATACTGTAGCTGTAACGCTGTCTCTGTTATATACTGTAGCTGTAACGCTGTCTCTGTTATATACTGTAGCTGTAACACTGTCTCTGTTATATACTGTAGCTGTAACGCTGTCTCTGTTATATACTGTAGCTGTAACACTGTCTCTTATATACTGTAGCTGTAACACTATCTCTGTTATATACTGTAGCTGTAACACTGTCTGTTATATACTGTAGCTGTAACGCTGTCTGTTATATACTGTAGCTGTAACGCTGTCTCTGTTATATACTGTAGCTGTAACACTGTCTGTTATATACTGTAGCTGTAACGCTATCTCTGTTATATACTGTAGCTGTAACACTGTCTGTTATATACTGTAGCTGTAACGCTGTCTGTTATATACTGTAGCTGTAACGCTGTCTCTGTTATATACTGTAGCTGTAACACTGTCTCTGTTATATACTTTAGCTGTAACGCTGTCTCTGTTATATACTGTAGCTGTAACGCTGTCTGTTATATACTGTAGCTGTAATGCTGTCTCTGTTATATAGTTTAGCTGTAACGCTGTCTCTGTTATATACTGTAGCTGTAACGCTGTCTGTTATATACTGTAGCTGTAACGCTGTCTCTGTTATATACTGTAGCAGTAACGCTGTCTCTGTTATATACTGTAGCTGTAACGCTGTCTGTTATATACTGTAGCTGTAACGCTGTCTGTTATATACTGTAGCTGTAACGCTGTCTGTTATATACTGTAGCTGTAACGCTGTCTGTTATATACTGTAGCTGTAACGCTGTCTCTGTTATATACTTTAGCTGTAACACTGTCTCTGTTATATACTGTAGCTGTAACCCTGTCTCTGTTATATACTGTAGCTGTAACGCTGTCTCTGTTATATACTGTAGCTGTAACGCTGTCACTGTTATATACTGTAGCTGTAACACTGTCTCTGTTATATACTGTAGCTGTAACACTGTCTCTTATATACTGTAGCAGTAACGCTGTCTGTTATATACTGTAGCTGTAATGCTGTCTGTTATATACTTTAGCTGTAACACTGTCTCTGTTATATACTGTAGCTGTAACGCTGTCTGTTATATACTGTAGCTGTAACGCTGTCTCTGTTATATACTTTAGCTGTAACGCTGTCTCTGTTATATACTGTAGCTGTAACGCTGTCTGTTATATACTGTAGCTGTAACACTGTCTCTTATATACTGTAGCTGTAACGCTGTCTCTGTTATATACTTTAGCTGTAACGCTGTCTCTGTTATATACTGTAGCAGTAACGCTGTCTGTTATATACTGTAGCTGTAACGCTGTCTCTGTTATATACTGTAGCTGTAATGCTGTCTCTGTTATATACTTTAGCTGTAACGCTGTCTGTTATATACTGTAGCTGTAACGCTGTCTCTGTTATATAGTGTAGCTGTAACGCTGTCTGTTATATACTGTAGCTGTAACGCTGTCTGTTATATACTGTAGCTGTAACGCTGTCTGTTATATACTGTAGCTGTAACGCTGTCTCTGTTATATACTGTAGCTGTAACGCTGTCTCTGTTATATACTGTAGCTGTAACGCTGTCTCTGTTATATACTGTAGCTGTAACGCTGTCTGTTATATACTGTAGCTGTAACGCTGTCTGTTATATACTGTAGCTGTAACGCTGTCTCTGTTATATACTGTAGCTGTAACGCTGTCTCTGTTATATACTGTAGCTGTAACGCTGTCTGTTATATACTGTAGCTGTAACGCTGCCTCATATATACTGTAGCTGTAACGCTGTCTCTGTTATATACTGTAGCTGTAACGCTGCCTCATATATACTGTAGCTGTAACGCTGTCTCTGTTATATACTGTAGCTGTAACGCTGTCTCTGTTATATACTGTAGCTGTAGCGCTCTGTCTCTTTGTTATATACTGTAGCTGTAACGCTGTCTCTGTTATATACTGTAGCTGTAACGCTGTCTCTGTTATATACTGTAGCTGTAACGCTGTCTGTTATATACTGTAGCTGTAACGCTGTCTCTGTTATATACTGTAGCAGTAACGCTCTGTCTCTTTGTTATATACTGTAGCTGTAACACTGTCTCTGTTACACGTCATATATCTTACAGAAGTAAAGGGAAACAAACAAATAAAAGTCTGTCCATTAACAGGAGGAATCACAGTCTCAGAAAGCAAACAAACACACAGTCCATGCTGCAGTCTCTTCTCTGGGAGCTTTGGGCAAAGCCGCGCTAGCCCGTTAGCATGTTCTTTAGCGAGCCGACTCCAGCGAGAGGCCATCAGTGCTCCAGTGAAGTGGGGATGGTGCATTCCTGTGTGCAGGAGTCTGCAGCAGATTGCTTGCCTCTCTCCCCTCTGGGCAGCGCTTGCTGGGGGCCATTTGCCCCCACGCTCTGCCTCTAATTTCCCACAAGACCAGATGGTACCATCATTCAACACTACCATAGAAAACGCAGGGGAGGGTTTCACTGTGGGGAGGCAGAAGGGGAGATATGTGCAAAGTGAACATGAGGACAATCACAAGCCGTGGAGGGTTTTTATAATGTATTCTTTACGTGGAGGGGGGGGGGGGGTCATGGTAATGTGTCTTGTGGCCCCGATGTTAAGCTCTTATTACAACAAGATTTAATTGGGTAAAATGTCACCTAAATGTTGTAA
This sequence comes from Notolepis coatsorum, assembly GCF_963971535.1. NCBI lineage: Eukaryota > Metazoa > Chordata > Actinopteri > Aulopiformes > Paralepididae > Notolepis > Notolepis coatsorum. The sequence continues at coordinate 58,414,746 of NC_140184.1, read as the reverse complement.
GTCTGTCTGCAAAACAATGACTAATTAATAAAGCTGTGTCATGATTAGTGTTTCCTGGTGACAAAGAGTGACAGTGTAATTCATATCCAGTGTAGGCCTATATGCATGCTCTTAGTGCCACTCATAGCTTATGCTTAAGTGCCATTCGTGTTCCTTCGCTCTTGGCTACGGTTTGTTTTAGCGTACGGCAGAGTGGAATATGGTTAGCAGGTTTGGTAATTACATTGTCCCTTAATGTATTTCCGGCACGAAGGCCAAGGGTACTTTTAGCATGACAGTGATGTGTTGTGATGCTATACCCACGATGAGCTGTATCTCAAGCTGCTTCTAAACACTGTCTGGTTGCACTTTTTTACAATGAGAGAACGGATACAGGGGGAAGGTTGATCTCTGCACTGGAGTGAAGTCTTAATGCACTTGGTTAAGTGAGTGAGCTACAGTATAGTACCTGTTTTTTTTTTGTGTGTTTGCGGAGCGAGAGCCTATTTCAGTCGGACTGCATCATAACCAGCTGCTGGGAGAGCCCAATCTAAAAGAGTTTTTCTTCCCTTCCCTGGAGCACTGCTGGGTACAGAGCACTGGGCACGGTGGCAAACAGCATATTCATTAACCCCGCTGCCTTCAGTCAGGGAGAAATAGCCTCTGTCAAAATGCCGCTCATATACAGAACCTCCGCTGTGGAGCGGAGCGGTGATGCAACACATCTTAAGGAGTTGATCTAATATTTAAGATTACAGAACGTGAAATGGGTGGGTCCTTATTTTCCCTCCCTCCCTGGTCTCTTTTCCTCCTGGCCCTTCTCACTGCGGCTGACAAAAACGCATACTGAGACATTCCCCTTTGGGCCGCTCTCTGTATCAAAGTGCAGCTCCTCGTCCTTCATAGGTCTGGCGCCACGGATGGATCTGTTTTTAACAGGGGTCTGTCTGCGAGGCACTTTAGTCATCCTAGAGCCGCCGCAGAAACAACAGAGTAGTCCGGAGCGCTGTCCTGCTGCCGAGGATGAGAGGCGGCCCCAACAGCTCCATCCTGCCTGCTGCTACCGCTGCCAGCTCTAAGACACTATCCATCCCACAGCCCCTGTGTCCAGAGAGCCCGTTTGAGCTTCAAAATAATGATCTGAACTGATCGCCCACTGGCAAGGCAGCATTTCAGTTTGAGGGGGGAAGAGAGAGAGAGAGAGAGACAGAGAGAGAGAGAGAGAGAGAAACAATGAATGAAAGTAAGTGGAAGAGAAAGGTGGAGTGAGTGAGTCTGTGAGGGAACATGAATTTATAGAGAGAGACCTACAGTATGTCTCCAACCAACCCGGGTTCAGTTAGAGCAGGGGTTCTCAAACTTTTTCATACCGCGACCCCATTTTATTTAGGATTTCTTTTGGGGACCCCAAAAATGTATGTACTGTATCGTGTAATTTCAAACGTGGAATTAAGGAATATCAAAATAAAAGCACACGTTGTTGAACTTGATCATGCATATTTATTAGAAAATGTTATTACAGCACTGTTATCAATACACTTTTATAAAACGAGGCATATTTAGCCAATATATGTTGCCAGAACTTATTATTATTAAAGAAATTATAATAATTTGACTTGCCAATGTGCCACCCTACTGTCACCTACCCGTGACCCCAATTTGGGTCGCGACCCGTAGTTTAAAAACCACTGAGTTAGAGGCTGGCTGGTTGTTAATAGAATGACCTCTAAAGATGGTGACACCTAGAGAAACAAAAATACTTAAAAAAGAGGAATCACAGATGCAAGGCATAACAAAAAAGATGCAAACGAATTGGGGGGGGGGTCATGCTATAACTGACTGAGCATTGCTTACACCCTTGTGATTAATTGGACTTTGGAATAACAAAGTGAGGAGCATGTTAATAGTGAATATTGCTCGTCTACTAGATGCACACTGGGACATTTTCCTCCCTATTCTGCTCAGACTTTCACATTGATTTAACAAAGCACACAGCGCCATGGCTGCCAGCAACAGAATGGAGCCCTCGGGCGACGGCAGGCCTGATTGTGTTCAGATAAGGACATGCTCAATTCCGCCTCGTACTATTTGCATTTCTTTCCTGTCGTTTTCCGAGTTCACGCAAATTGAAAGGTATGCAGATCTACAGATGCTTATAACGCAAGGAAATGTAATGCGTTGAAACAATGGGAAGTCTGACGCATTCGTCGTCCTTACTGCGCTTGATTGGACTGTCGAGAGACTTCAGGATGAGGAGGGGGGGGGGGGGGGGGGGGGGGGGTCGAGAGCTGGGGCGGCTCTCTACTAAAACTAATCCGGACTGACTCAGGCCATAATTTGCCAAAATATGTGAGGGCTTTTCATGTCATCTCTGTTGTTGAGGTCAGACGCTCTCTCTTTCAGACTAACTGCTGAAGCCCCTGAGAGCCTGCCCCCCCGTGCCCCAGGCTCAGAGGGCTCGGCCTCGCCTCTATACCACAGAGGGATGAACAAGTCCAAACCCACAGGGGGAAAGACACGCATGTTTGGATAGAATAGGGTACAGAAATAATGAAAGGGTATTCACTCAGGGAGAAGAGTAATTCCCTGCCGCCGGGGGGATAAAAGAAAAAAGTTGTACAGGAGGTTTTACACCAAATGCAGACTAACCTGACTGACTGAGGACAGTGTGTGTGTGTGTGTGTGTGTGTGTGTGTGTGTGTGTGTGTGTGTGTGTGTGTGTGTGTATGTATGTATGTATGTATGTATGTATGTATGTATGTATGTATGTATGTATGTATGTATGTATGTATGTATGTATGTATGTGTGTGTGTATGTATGTATGTATGTATGTATGTATGTATGTATGTATGTATGTATGTATGTATGTATGTATGTATGTATGTACATATACTCAACCTGACTGACTGAGGACAGTATGTATGGCTGTTGTGTTTGAGTTCTTTCATGCACACATTCTGAGGCAGGTGTGTTCAGCCACAGTGGGCTAATTCGCTAATATGAACCAAAGTAGCTCCAGTGGCCCAGATAGAGCACTGTAAAGTGAGTACTGTGTGTGTGTGTGTGTGTGTGTGTGTGTGTGTGTGTGTGTGTGTGTTATTGAGTGTGTTTGCGCGCGCGCGTGTGTGTGTGTGTGTGTGCGACTACTTTGACTAGGACATGCACTGACACACCTGCACCTCTTTCAGCAGGACTCAGTAACATACAACTTGCTCCCTGTCAACTGTAGTCGCATGCAGCTCTCCCCAGCGGGACCTGTTAGTGTTGCTGTCTGTCTGTGTGTGTGTGTGTGTGTGTGTGTGTGTGTGTGTGTGTGTGTGTGTGTGTGGTCTGTCTGTCTGTCTGAGAGAGAGTGAGAGAGAGAGAGAGAGAGAGAGAGAGAGAGAGAGAGAGAGAGAGAGAGAGAGAGAGAGAGAGAGAGAGAGAGCACACACGTACAGAGATAGATGGAGGAGAGGAAGGCTATTTCACCTGAGTTCACCTCTATAGAAAACAGTCTGAAAAGACAACAGCTTTGGGCTTTTGGCACACATCGCAGGGAGCAGCTCTGTTCAGCCTGACGTTCTCTACCTCCTTCATCCACAGTTCATTCACAATGAAACCCTTTCAGTTTTATATTCCTCTTCAAGAATCTTGTTCCCGACTCCTCAAAGTAAACGTTTTACTCCACCAACGCACCTGTCATTAAGAACTTACTCAGGTGTGCAAGGGAGTTTTGAGAACCATATTCCTCTTCCCGACGTATCCTAATAGCGGACTTTCACAAAGCTGTCGTGACCCGTCATGTGGGGGTCCACAATGCAATGCGCACAGAGCGTTGTCAGATGCAGCCAGCTGTAATGTGGACGCCTATACTAGCCATTACCATCCTGTCTTTGGCAACACTCACGTCGGTACTTTCCTCTGGGCCTGCTGCAATTGAAAACAGTTGAGGAAATAGTGTCATCCGGAGTTTCCCGAGGGCTAATGTGGCCGAGCTCTTGAGACACAGAACACGCTGGTACGTTTTATGTCCACTTATCACATGTCCTCCACAGAAAAGAACAATAGGATTCGGGTTATCTTCAAAGTGCCCCTTTAAGTTTCTAACGTATCAATGTCTGGCAACGCCTTTGGCCCGTGGCCCTCCACCCAGGCCCGTGGCCCTCCACCCAGGCCCGTGGCCCTCCACCCAGGCCCGTGGCCCTCCACCCAGGCCCGTGGCCCTCCACCCAGGCCCGTGGCCCTCCACCCAGGCCCGTGGCCCTCCACCAAGGCCAGAAAGTTTGGCCACACCTGCTGTACAAGTTAATACTACTCTAGAGCCAAGCGTCTCCAGGCAAAAGGGCTTTTCATCCTCTGGGGTTCTGCACATACACATCACGTAAGAGTGCTATGGTGTGGACGTACTTACCTTGAAGTCATCCGGCAGGAGCAGTTTGCTGGTCCTGAGGAAACTGAGAATGTAGCGGAATATCTCTCCATCCCGGTCTATGAAATAGTGCTGCTTCAAGCTGTCCAGCACGATGGGCTCTGTGCCATTAAACAGACGGCTGATTCTGTAAATTGAAACACACAGACACGCACGCACGCACACACACACACACATGCATGCACGCGCACACATACACACACACACACACACACACACACACACACACACACATACATACATAATGGAATGAGCTGGCTGCCTTCAAATGCATGAAACAATTACCCTCCATTTATTTTTCAATTTTATTAGTCCAAGGCTTGAAATGCATTAGCATCCTAGGTTGAAACAAGGGGCTCAGGGCACATTTCCTCCGTTCCAGACTTGTTTGAAGTGTCCCTTCTGCTGAGAGATTACAACAACATACACACTCTGCTTGTACTTATAGAAATTAATGCTATGAGTTCAGCTTTATAGCTATTATTACATCTGTCAGTAATATATATATATAGAATTCATAATAGAATATAGCATACTAATACTAAGCAGAATTCTGAACAAATCTGATACTTCACACCTGCAATGTGAAGAATGTGTGTGAAAATATAAACAAGAATGAAAATGTAAGAAGCATAATCATGATCGTAGATAAATGTCGTGACAACCTGGTGGAAGTGCCATTTTGGTTAAACATTACATTACACTTTAGAGCACACACACTCTTGCCCACTGATGACTACAACAAGAGCAGAACAAATCGCTCTTGAATCGCAAGCTTAGCAAGGCCTAACAAAAATAATGGTTGGTTTCAGGTTGCCGACCGACCCTGCCGATTTAGGTGCGACCCTATATATTTTATGAGTTTAAAAAAAAAATTATATATTAAAAAAAAAAAATCATTTTTTTTTTTTTTTTTTTTTTTTTTTTTTTAGAATAAAGTTTCATAGAAATCTTAGTCAAACATTTAGTATTATGGATATTAAACATGCTGGCAGAGTACATGCATCCATGTTGTTGTGAACATTTTAACCCTTTCACTGCCACACGACAGCCGGTTAACCCTTTCACTGTGACAATACAGAAGGTTAGCCCTTTACTATCACACAACCGACGGCGATGCTCCATCATTAGCATCATTAGCTCCGCATCCGCGGAGCTAATGATGCTAATGATGGAGCATCGCCGTCGGTTGTGTGATAGTAAAGGGCTAACCTTCTGTCGTGTGGCAGTGAAAGGGTTAATTAAATAAAGAAATTCCCTATCCATAGTCGCCGTGGGAAAGAATAAAAAAAAATAAAAAAAAAAAAAATTCCCTACCTACCCATGGCCAAACTGACAACCAACCTGAAACCAACTATTATTTTTGTTAGGCCCAAGTAGCCCAAAATGAAGAGTACTGAGGGCAAGTCTCCAGTGTCCAGTTACTTACTAGCCAAAGAATAAGTTGCTTAGAAATAGTGTAGCCTACAAATACAACTTACAAATACAACCAGATTGGAATGTACACTTTTTGTCAATGCGAATCAACATTAATTTCAGGAAGCAATATATACTATAGCCTAACAAAATGTGAATATATTTTCTACAGTAGATTCAATTAAATTGTTCTCCCAGAGTGTTTTGATATGTCACACTCAATGCATTACATGTACAGTAAATTAACAAGAAAGCACGTCACATCAGATTCATTCATCCAGAGGCTGTGCTTAAAAAGGAACACTCCAATATTTTGGGGGGAATCATTTGCCATCTTCCCCAGAGTCAGACAAGAAGACAGATAGCAATTGTGTTTCTCTGTGTGTCGAGAAAAGAGAGAGATCCGGTGGCACGCTAGCCTAGCTTAGCACAATAACTGGAAGCAGGGGGAAACTGTTAGCCTAGCCCCATCAAAAGATCAAAACACCTTAGTTCCAACAACTCCAAAACGTGACTGACACCTACTGTAGTTTTCGATACAGATACACATGGGAGCTATTTTCTTGACAAACAACTGGGCGGAGTGTTTGCATGTAGCATCTCAAAAGTCCCACCATTGTACCAAAACATCAACAAAACCAATGTGACTTAGCTAACATAAGGAAGAATGACTGCTATTCATGGTTGACTTGGATGATTAGCCTACTTCTGAACAGACCAAGATCCAGAACCTTGTTTATTTGAACCTCAGATGTTAGCATGACAATTTAGTCAAATGTGGTGTCTGATTTATGTGATGTCTAAGACAAGTTTCTAGAAACACTGGAAGCATATGACAGTGTTGTATTGGCAAAAAATAGGTCAAGGCAAGAATTACTTGGAATCTAAATATAAAAAATACGGTTAATGGGTCTCATTCACCAAGGACTTACGACAAAAAGGGCTTTCTCTTAGGGCCATTTGAGACCTTTTCGGGCAGATTTTGGGATTCACCAACCGTTCCAATAAAACATATATAATTAATATTATATTATAATATATTTTCTATATTCATGTCTTGCCCGAAAAGGTCTCTAAGCTATTACACGCTAAACATCGGCCCTTTCCAAAAGAATCCAGTCTTTTTTCATAGATCGCGAGATATGACGCGTTATATGCAATAAGCCCAAATCGTTCTGGTTGATCGCCTGAAACCCCAAATACTCCCAAATCAAAGGTATATACCATGTACATATGTGCCTTCACAAAATCATCAAGGGGGGGGGGTCTTTTTAACTAGAAATTGCTATCGTGTTTGTCGAGCATGTTTTACGTCCAGTAAAACACGACACTGTGATCGTTACAAAAACATGTTTCAGGTTCGGTAAAATAGACATAGAATATACCTTACCTTAGCCAGAAGGTATTCCAAAAAGAATAATTCCTAGTGATCGCATCGCCATCGCGATTACCCGTGTATATGTCTATACTTGTGTATACGGGAAATAGGCTTCAGGCAAAGAAATCTTGAGGTGATCGCTCTGTCTCCATGCTATTCAAGTTCAAAAGGTAGGCGATACTGCCACCTGGTGAGATTCTATCGTCATTGCAATTCCAACCTAGGCAGATGAGCCAGGGAGACCTAGAGGGCTCCGGCTGACCATATATAATGGGGATAAAAGGAAAAAGATCAAAGGATCTAAAAACTAGATATTACGTTTTTGGCACTCAACGGTTGGCAGCGAAACACGAGATATTACGTTTTTGGCCGTCAATGAGTTAAAGGGGAACAACAGCCATTAAAAAAAAATTATTTATATATTATAAGTACTACAACCTGTTAGAAAAACTCCTGCACTGTATTCATGCCGGCGCATCCACGAGAACATGCTTCAGAACCTTGTTGGGAGAGCCGCGTCATCACCTTGTGGGGAGAGCGGCATCACCTTGTGGGGAGAGCGGCATCACCTTGTGGGGAGAGCGGCATCATCTCGTACAGGCTGCGTGGTTGGAGTATACGGGCTACATCAGATGAACGGTGCAGGCAGAGGGCTGTGTGGTTGGAGTATACGGGCTACATCAGATGAACGGTGCAGGCAGAGGGCTGTGTGGTTGGAGTATACGGGCTACATCAGATGAACGGTGCAGGCAGAGGGCTGTGTGGTTGGAGTATACGGGCTACATCAGATGAACGGTGCAGGCAGAGGGCTGTGTGGTTGGAGTATACGGGCTACATCAGATGAACGGTGCAGGCAGAGGGCTGTGTGGTTGGAGTATACGGGCTACATCAGATGAACGGTGCAGGCAGAGGGCTGTGTGGTTGGAGTACACGGGCTACATCAGATGAACGGTGCAGGCAGAGGGCTGTGTGGTTGGAGTATACGGGCTACATCAGATGAACGGTGCAGGCAGAGGGCTGTGTGGTTGGAGTACACGGGCTACATCAGATGAACGGTGCAGGCAGAGTCCGATTCAGAAGTCATACTTATTGTGTAGGGTTGGTAGCAATGGTGATTCTGGTCGCAATATTTAGTCATTTTGAGTCAGGAAATGCCCATTGAGAGTAACTGCAAAATGTATGAAGCCGCAACGGTGGATTAAAACCAGCCCTGCTGCACTGATGCCCTGACTTCCCTTTGGTGGTAAACTCACAAAATCAACAGACACCAGAAAATTACCACACTAAGATATACATGTCCTATAGGTTAGAAGCTTTTCATCTATCAGAAAACGATGCTCTGCCTATTATTGAATATGTATTTTAAGTTTTAATTTAACTGTACCGTAATTTTCGGACTATAAGCCGCGCCTTTCCCCCCCATTTTTCGACCCTGCGGTTTATATAACGGTGCGGCTTATATGTGACTCGACGTGACCAAACCCGAAAATGTAAAAATCTAAATATTGCTTTTTGACTGCATTGGAAATGTTATTTATCTGTTCCCTTATTTGCTAAACTTAATACAACTTGTAAATGAGTTAATTTTTGTTATTTGTCCGACAGTATTGTGTCCCAATGCTAATTACATATGGTAATTAAACATTAAAACACCTGTGGCTTATAGTCCAGTGCGGCTTATATATGTACACATCATTCAATTTAGCTGCTGCGGCTTATATTCAGGTGCAGCTTATAGTGTGAAAATTCCGATAATTTCGTGCTCTCATTTCCACCTTGAGTTTATTCTATTATTTTGATGATGCTCTCCCCAAAAGGTTTTGAAGCACGTTCTCGATAAATGCGTGGGCATGAGTAGTGTGGGCTTTTTTCTAACATGTTGTATTACCCCTAAATTATATACATAAAGAAATGTCCATTGTTCCACTGTAAGCAAAGGTTTTAATCGCATTATTTGTGATGATAGGTCAAAACATTGGAATAATATACTATATGCTATTCACTTTAGCAGTCTTGTAACCACCAGGTTGGACCTATGTTTTTGTCCTCCAAGGGCTGCAACTGGCCAATGTCAGCACTCTGCCCAGTACACTGCTGTCGACAGAGCCCTGTTAGTGGCTGAGGTTTCTTCCCAGTACACTGCTTTCGACAGAGCCCTGTTAGTGGCTGAGGTTTCTTCCCAGTACACTGCTTTCGACAGAGCCCTGTTAGTGGCTGAGGTTTCTTCCCAGTACACTGCTTTCGACAGAGCCCTGTTAGTGGCTGAGGTTTCTTCCCAGTACACTGCTTTCGACAGAGCCCTGTTAGTGGCTGAGGTTTCTTCCCAGTACACTGCTTTCGACAGAGCCCTGTTAGTGGCTGAGGTTTCTTCCCAGTACACTGCTGTCGACAGAGCCCTGTTAGTGGCTGAGGTTTCTTCCCAGTACACTGCTGTCGACAGAGCCCTGTTAGTGGCTGAGGTTGTCTGCTACAGTAGTCACGCCAGCAGAAACTACAGTATCTGGCTAGCACTAGCTCAAGTAAGTATTTCCTTTGCTGTTTATGCATGCTAACATAGGAAGTCATATAAAATAGTTGAAAAGATACATAATATGTCCCCTTTAAGTTACACAATTCACAATGTGTAGTTTTGCCTTGTGTTGTATGTTTGATGCTAGGGACACATTGTTGACAAAAAAAGCTATTCCATTCATTGCCTATTGGGAAGAGTGAGGAGCAGCAGAGAGCAGCAGAGGCCAGAGCTACTGTAGGAAATCGTATGTAGTCACAACAAGGTGTCACTCTTCAACCTTTTCGCCTTTCTCCCGCTCTTGCGTGAGAACGAACGCCAATCCGAGAGCAGATGTCCCGTTACATCTAGAGCATCCACCATGACTTCTGTTCAATTTTAACTGAGAGGCACGTCTCCATTTCACTAAAGATTAACAAAAGGACTGAGCACAAGCGACTGAATCATCACCAATGTGTCCGTATAGCGTGAGAGAGGACTATCTGTCATCTGCACTCCGGCCTGCCAAACCAACAGAGACAGGGGTTTTTCTGCTTAGCTTAGCTGCAGACAGCTCACCCACTAACCCCAAATGCCACATAACTGGATCTGGGGCAAAAGGAGGCCAAAAAGATGGCCGTCCTTCAGGCCATCAAAGTACACACACTTATGTCTGAGTTTGCTAAGATTAAGGCCCTATAAGTAAGAATACTGTAGCCCCTACTGACAACTCTGCTACTAGGCTCTCCCTGTGCCACTGAGGGTGCTGTGTTCACTGCAGCCTCCTGCAGTCAGTCTAATAAGAAGGAGGTGACTGAGAGATGTAGTCGCAATAGATCATTCCATGGATGGGTTAGGAGGAGCCATCCATCAAGCTTGCCATCGATACCTGACAAGAACCCTGTTGCTACTGTATGGTGAGGTTTTCGTATGCAATATTCAAGCAAACCGAGCTCAACAGTTTTCTGGCCTATGAGGGGTGTGTACATCCTAGACAAAGGTCCAGTAAACACAAGCAAACAATCCCAACCATCTTCCACATGCTGCTCACCCTGGTGGCTGCCTGAACCCAGCCCTCCTCTGGGCAACCTCTGCGATGACACTCATGGACCCAGGGGCCTCGTCATCACCCTCTCAAAAACTCCTGCAGGCCATGAAAGCAAGACTGTTTTTGCCATTTGTTGCTTCTCCCAGCTACACCTCAGTTACTGTGAAACTTACACAACAGGCCTTTTGGCTGTGGATATAACCTGCTATTCCAATGCCCCCAATCTTCAATGGGTTGTCTAGTGGGTCGTATGCATTTTACATTCTAGTTCAGAAAATAGATGTCAGTCAATCAATATGCGGCTTGACGATGCAGAATCAGTTCCTGTAGAATGCCGCCTACTTGGACTAAATTACACAGAATTGAGATGGTCCAAGTGTCCGATCAGTGACCCTTGTTCTGCAGCCATGACGGAGGTGGGCCTAACCACGGGCCTTAATAAAAAAAATTATGAATGTTGCTCCTGTTTGCATGTTCTTTTTTTTTATCAAATATTTTTATTTTCTTTTCTTTTTTCCAACATGAAACAAAACATATCACAATACAACAACAACAATACATAAAAAGACTTCCAAAGACAGTAACTCAACACCACATGACAAGACAACAACTGATACAACTGTACAGTGATCATCCTAACATGGACACTCGCTTGTTCTCTCCCCCCCCCCCCCCCCCCCTCCCCCCGCTCACCCCAGGACCTCAACATGAGTTACACTCACAATACATCACTCAGCAAAAAAAACAAGAATCAAAACAAACATTTCCAAACTTATATGCGTTCCCTCAACTTTGCCACTGTAGCCAACCAAATTACGATATCAGATTCCCTAACCCCTATAACATGTGCCGTGGATATCTCCAAATAGATCACGTCAAGGTAGGTGAGAAACCATACCTTTGGACAGAGTCTATCTGGATGAAACCAACGTGAGGCAATCCATTTTCTTGTGGCTGTGAGGCCGGCCAAAATGAGTCTTTTCACCTGTATAGAGGTCTGTAATTGAGAGAGATCATTCAGTAATAATACAGAAGGAGATACAGGTATGGTTAGAGAGAAAATGTCTGAGAGCTGATATGTAACATTTTCCCAAAAAATAACAACAGGAGGGCATTCCCAGTACATATGCATAAATGTACCTGTGGCGCCATTTGGACACAAGGTACATAAAGAGTCAGGTCTGAGACCCATTGAATTCAATCGTCTAGGGGTTAAATAAGTCCTGTGAATAAAATTTAGATGAATCTGTTGGTGATCTGGGTTGTGTGAGGATAACCGAACATTTTCCCAGACTGCATCCCAATCAAAATCTACATCCAACTCCGGAACATCCTTTCTCCAAATCGTATCCAGGGGGAGCTCTTTATACGAGGTCATGAGTAAATGGCGATAAAAGTCAGAGACAAAGCCTCTCGATGTCTCCTTGTCATAAAAGAACTTGTGAAAGCGGTGATGCACTAGTGGAGCATCCCATGGCACGCCATGAGCCTTCAGAGCTGCTCTTATTTGTAAATAAAAGAAAAAGGAGGTTCCGGGGAGATCATATCCGTTGGATATATCCTGGAAAGATCGGAGGCCAGAGTTATCAAAGATATCCCCCAATGTGTGGATACCTTTCTTTTCCCATCTAGGGTACCTAATACGTTGTTGTTCAATAAGGAGAAGATTGTTATTAAATAGAGGGGAATGCGTGTGCCATTGATGGCGGTTTGTACCCACTTTCTGAGTCTCACGCCAAGTTTGGATCACATGTGTGATTAAAGGGCCAAATCTTAATTTACATTGTTTAATTGATATGTTGGTATACACAATATCCTGAAGTCTATATGGGGACACCAACTTCTCCTCCAATGGTCGCCAAGATACAGCTGCTTGAGCATCAAACCAAGTGATCAAAGGTCTCAGAGAGAAAGCCTGAAAATAATATTTAAAGTCTGGAAATGCTAAGCCCCCATCGAGTTTACTCCTTTGGGCAGTTGATCTCTTCAAGCACAGGCGTTTATTGTTCCAAACGAATTTATACGAGGCAGAGTGCAATTTCTGCCAGTAACCAACAGGAGGAGGTAACGGGAGCATGGAGCTGATAAAGTTAATTCTGGGTAAAATATTCATTTTAATTATTGACGCACGGGCCTGTAATGAATTTTTTAATTTGGACCATCTGTTAAAGTCATTCGTAATCCTGTCACCCAAGCTGGAGTAATTATACCTTACCGTCTGGCCAATAGTGGGGAATATTTCAATCCCGAGACATTTAAAGTGCTCCACCATAAGCATGTTTGCCGGTAAGATGGTAGCCTTCGCAGGCTCATTAAGTGGAAGAAAAGCAGATTTTGGCCAGTTGATCTTAAAGCCGGACAGGCTGCCGAATTCATCTATCACGCCGAGCAGATGAGGTAGAGAGACGGAGGGATTTTGCATAAACAGGAGTACATCATCTGCGTATAAGCTAATATGATGATGTGTGCCCTGAATTGAAATAGGAGACATAATTTGGGATTGTCTTATGTATTGAGCTAGGGGTTCGAGGGATAAAGCGAAGAGTCCGGGACTAAGAGGACAACCCTGTCTAGAAGAACGCGAGACAGAGAAGAGTGGTGAACAGAACTTTCCCGTTAAGATCATGGCCGAAGGCTCAGTGTATAGAACTTTGATCATATGAATGAAACCCTCACCCATCCTTCTGAGAACTGCCCATAAGTAAGACCACTCCAATCTGTCAAATGCCTTCATTGCGTCCAAGGATATGACCGCTGTAGGGGCTGCAATATCCTTGCTGGCATTAATCACGTACAGTAACCGTCTGATGTTGTCAGTAACCAGGCGGCCTCTTATGAAGCCGGTCTGATCAGGGTGAACTAGAGATGTCATGTGCTTTTGAAGTCTGGTGGCTAGAACCTTGGCATATAGCTTAAGATCGGCTCCGAGGAGACTTAGGGGCCTGTAGCTGCCACATTCGGTGGGGTCCTTATCCTTCTTGAGTAAAACAGATATAAGCGCCATATTGACATCTCTAGAAAAATTGCATGTTTGCATGTTCTGTAAAAAAAATTAACAAAGTCTCCCTGTTTGGATGGGGTGCTGTCTAACAGTACATGGCAGAGTGCGCCGCAAAGATTAGAACACATTTAGAGGGTTAGAGGACTTTGCAGTACATGGCAGCCTCATACAACCAGGCAACTGTCAGGGTTACTGGTCCTAAATTGGGCTGGAAGGCCATGCTATTTATGCTCCTTAAAAGTTAACTCTAGTATTTCCTAACCTGGACCCTATTTTTCAACCATTTCGAATGTAACTGTGACCTGTATCTGTATGTCTTCTACTACCTGTACCTCCCCTCCCCCCTCCCCCATGCTGCTATGATGCCTGAATTTCCCCAAGGGGATCAATAAAGGAATATCTTATCTTAGTTTATCTAACCGACTGATAGGGGCCATAATCATTAGAATTGATCCAGTATCAAGCAAGCCAGCTTCAGCTGACTGCTGTGTATTTAAATTATAGAAAGATAGAGTCCAGGTTAATAAATACCAGAGCTTTAAAAAATGATATCATAGAAGGCTGCACCTTCTCTAAAAAAAATATTATTTCGATCCAAATCCTTTGGCCAGATCTACTCCTGTGAACGTGCGTCCAATCTGTAGATAAGACCATACTGAACTTCAGATTACCCTCCTCCAAGTTATGAAAGTCGTTCGAAAGTCATTCCTCTATGTCCGGTTCTACAGGGTCATCGTAGCCACTGCTCACACTGTGATAGCAGCTGTCTTACCTATGCCTTAAATTTCTAAAAGTGCTGCTGGTTCCTCCTGACCTTACTGGTACGAACCATTCCAGTGCTAAGCACCGCCTCAAGCAGTCAATGAAATAGAGTGAAAGCACGTGATGGCCAGGGAGTCTTGGTGACAGAATTGGTGGCAGGTTGCCCTGCAACATCCTAGATCAAATGTGTCTTCAACATAACCCACTTCCCTCGACCATAAAGCAAAGGATTGAGGTCCATGGGAAATAATGAGGTCCATAGGTGGTCCAGTTCTGGTTGCCAGAGCAGGACCAGTTTTAGGCCATGTGTTTGAGCCAAATATTCAACAACTGGCCCAGATCTTGTTTGCCATCTTCATGCACAGTTCAAGATAAGATATTCCTTTATTGATCCCCTTGAGGAAATTCGCATACCACAGGCCAGTGTAGATCGAATGTCAACAGTGCCAACTTGAAGCCATATCTGGGTCAGATCTGGTTATAGTGGCTTCGTTCATCCTGCCCCAAAAAGGGTCCTACTCTGGCAATCAGATCCGGACCACTCATGGATCGTCATTCTTTGTTGTATGAGGGCAGAGTGAAGTGGGTTATGCGGTCCATCACTGGGCTGGACCAAATTCTATATGCAGGTATGGTACCAATATTTTAGATAAAATACAGAGGTGAGTCAAAGCACTGTCCATTAGGCTCCGTTTATTTGCTTGACAATTTAAAAGAAAGATTGTACGGATTTGTAGAGCAAGAATCTCAAATTAGTTTATCAAATTAATCTTTAATAAATTATTGACAGGACTTCGGCGTAATACGACACTTGTTACCGCCCACCATCAACGGTTGACCTCTTCAAATAGTGTGCTTTGAGATGGAGGGGTTAGTTATGAAGTTGGCTACAGGGGCTCATCAAGGCAAAGGCTGGAAATTGCTATAATCTGTTAGCCTAGATCCCACAATGTCTGCACCATGCCTCAAGATACATTTGGACAGATATTCATTTCTCTCATTCCTGGTGTGGTTTCCCTGGTGTCTTACCTGTAGGTACCTCATCAACTAGTCCATGAGAGGAGAATCCATAAATGAGATAGAAAGAACCCACACACTATCCTGCTCCAACACTTGTTTTCCGGACAAAATGTTGAGCCCAGTGGATTTTCATCAGGTCGAACCACCTCATCCAGTAGGTCAAATGATAATTACACTGTATCATTTTGAAAATACATCTATTTGTATGAACATTCACCGGAGGAAAATAACCTGGAAAGTCTGCTCAGCATCAATGTATGATTTACCCAACAGATCTGTAGAACTTAAACCTCCTCAACGGTTTCTCTGCACATATCTATCCTCTCTCCCAGAAACAGCTCTTGGCACTCAGGGCTCAGCTTCACTGTTATCATTGTCATTTTGATGTAATCGGCTCTTTAATCACGGTAACAGCTTTTATGTCAGTTGACGGAAGTTGAACAACAAAGAAAATCATGCAAAAAAAGAAAATCCTGTTCACACACACTCTCTCTCTCTCTCTCTCTCTCTCTCTCTCTCTACCCTAGCCCTGTCAAATTATATTACAAGACATAGAGGAAGGGAGTCGCAATGGGAATCTCAATGCACACACAGCTGGACTGACTTAAGAGTCTCCATCTCTGAGACAAATTGCATTGAATTTTCATTACAATCCCTTGCTTTGTAAAAGTGTCCGAGCCTGTATTAAAGGGGGGCTGTATCAGGTATATATTCGAACAGCCAACACGAGGGGTTAGAATTCTAACCCTATCATGATGAATTTGTATTTTTTTTTCTCTCTCTCTTTCCAGTTGACTGTATACAGAAGCTGAGCAAATATGCTCTCCCTCCATCTCTCCCTTCCTCCTATCCTCTCTTTCTCTCTCTCCCTCCATCTCTCCCCTCCTCCTATCCTCTCTTTCTCTCTCTCCCTCCATCTCTCCCTTCCTCCTATCCTCTCTTTCTCTCTCTCTATCTTTCGCCTTCTCCCTTTCTCTCTGGAAATCGATGCAAAATGCTTTATAAAAAACCAATACTCATCTCCCTGTTCAGCCTGAGGTGTTCCTTTCTCATATGGTCTTGCAATTCTTCCAGCTAGAATTTCACCATACCCCTCCAGGCTAACTCTGTTTTTCATCTCCACTTTTTTAAAAAGCAATTAAAATGCTGCCTGTTTTTCTTTGCTCCCCCCCCCCCCCCCCCCTCCCCCCACTCCCTCCTCCATTTTCTGTATCTCTCCTGGTCTCAGTTTCTCCTTTTGGTAAATCACTGATTGGTGGGGGGGGGTGCCCTATACTGTGTGTCTGCCCTTTTGAAAAGCAGGTAGAGATCCAGTAGTAAGAGAGAGGGGGAGAGACAGTGACAGAGAGAGAGAGGGGGAGAGGGAGAGAGAGTGACAGAGAGAGAGTGACATAAATAGATAGAAAAAGAGAGGGAGACAGGGAAAGAGAAAGAGAGAGAGTGACAGAGAGAGAGAAATATATAGAAAAATGATAAATAGATATGGAAAAGAGAGGGAGGGAAAGAGAGAGAGAGAGATAGAGAGAGAAGAGAAAGAGGGGGAAGTAAAATGAAGAGAGTGGTGGGTGTAGGAGTTTGTCAAGGACAGGAACCGCTCAGATCTGCCATCCCAGCGGTGCCAAGTGGAGGCAGCGGGCGGTAGGTGGGCATCTCATAGACTCACACATGTCAGACTCATCCTCTCCACAACTTCAGCTACAGTAACGCTTTGGAGCCCAAAGAGATCCATGGCCGGGGGCGTGGGCGGGTCGAGTGCAGATATCACTCTGTTTCCACCATGAAAGGAAAAGACGCTATCTGTCTCTCATGGACTCTCAATGAATTCCAGCCTTCAGAGCAGGATGAGGAGAAACAAAACACCCAGAGACCTTGGGTGAATTCATCCACTGCAGGGGAAACAGTGGTGTATTGTCAGAGTCTTGTTTGTTAAGAGTCTATATACGTTGCCCTTAAAAGGTATTTGAAACCCTTCCGGTGGCTGTATGCGTACAATAGTAAATTGTGAAATTATCTTATGTTGGACTTCCCTCTGATCACCTGTCACCTCACAGGATTACTGGGAAGCAAACACTTTTAATTCATGCTAACTCTTTGCTTGTGTGTATTACTGATATTGATTTGAAATGAATTCCCCCACTGCAGTTCTTTCATTTTGTGATATCGGTACAATGTTATATATTTGTTCCGCCCTACTGGATGATACACGTGACGGGATGTGTTCCAAGAGCTCTAAGTAGTGGTAAGTCAAACATGAAAACTAAGTGTGGATGATATTTACCCAATGAATACCTCACGTATAGTCAATAATGTTGCAGTGTCGTAGTGGTAAACTGTACATTACAGTGCAGTCATGAAAGTGAAACCAGTATAAATATCATCTCTGGACACCAAAAGAAGAAGTCAGTCATCAAAAGATAAATGTGAAGAGGTCCCTTTCAAAATAGTTCCCTTGTCACTTGGAACATTATCCCGATTCCCTCCAGTTTCAGTTCCTCTGCATCCTGAAGGCTCCACAGAGCGCACATGAATGTTTCATGACCCCTGTCCCTTAATGTGGCCCGAACAGAGGAAGATGAATAGCCACACATTACTTACTAGACTAAGTTTCTCTTTGCACTCTGCATTATTAAGGGGACAATCTATTAAAAGTAATCATCAACTTAAAAAATTCTTTAACCTTGTTACTTAATTGTCAAGTTTGGGGTTTTTCCACGAGGAGGCCACTGACTGGACCGGATATGGTCTAGAACACTGCATACACCGGAGCTATTCCAGTGTAATTGTTTTGCTTTCTGTCAGACATTATCCTAATTCACACAAAAGGGCTTCTCCTCCACTGGCTCCAGTGGAAAGTGCAGCCCTCGGGCCAACTGTACAACGAGGAGGCAGAGTGACACAGAGACAGAGATGGGGGGAGAGAGAGAGCGAGAGAGAGAGAGAGAGATAGAGTGAGAGAGAGAGCGAGAGAGAGAGAGCGAGAGAGAGAGAGAGATCCGACATTCACATTGGTATCCTGTCATTACCGTCACTGTAAAGGAAAACACAGTGTTTTGGGAGCTGTCTGACATGACTCCATTTGCATGTTTTTTTTTGTGTGCTCTAAGTCTTTGTAACGTGCAAAATCATTGTGAGGTTCTGATGCAGTTTAGGAAAGATGAGGAAAAAAGAAATGTTAAAATATGTTTAATCTTTTGAGAAACAAACAACAACAAAAAGCCTCTTTTGTATGTCTGTAAAAAGTGTCTGGTGTGATGTGGATTCATTATGTTGTGAGCCTCATAACAACAGAGAACATATAATCCTTGTAATCTTAGATTAATGTGATAGATTTTTTATAATATATATATTTTTGTAATCCTTTTTACTGAATCTGATGTTTTGAAGCCCAGCCCATTCAATAAACAGTGCAACGCACAGAGCAGATTGAAGCGAGATGGTAAACCAGACCTTAACAATTAAAACAAAACAATAATAGGCTAAACCATTCCCTGGTATGAACTTACATGTTACATCAGTTGAGTTAAAGAGTAAAGGAGCCAGAGACACAGTTGAAACAGTCATTGATTTCCTGCCAGAGGACCCAGTGAAGATCACAGAGGTTCTGTTACCAGGAGGATTACATACGGATACTTTACTGTTAGCCATCTAGTCAGATTTTCCAACAAACTGATATGTTTACCTTGGCTGAAATGGAACAACTGAAGTCGACACTAAGACGGTGTGTATAGCACAATACACTTGAAGCAGCAAGGAGTCATTTCTATAGAAAGCTTCCACTGATCAGCTGTTAAGTTATAGGCTATACTTTTAGCTGTGTGTCATTTGAACGCAGCGGGGTTTTTCTTTTAAACAGTCAGGCCATTAGCTGAGGCATGCTCATCACGGTGTAAACATGCAACCAAACCTGCAGATACAACCCAAGTATTACAAACAAACGTATATAATTGGGGTTAAAATCCCACTTTACACATCACAGTACCCTGATATTTGAAAAAGGCTATGGAGGACATTTACTTCATCAGTTGAATACATTTTGGAGTGTTTCTTCTCTAAGTTTTACTAAGCAAATAAAACTAAAATAAAATAAAAAATCAAGTAGCTATTTTAGTATTTTATCATTAATTAGCTCATTCAAAACGAACCATTAGAGACTAATAATTGGACTAGAGATGTAAAGTCATATTAAGATGGATACAGAAAGATACAGTAGGCTAGCCTATACTGCACAAATAAATACATACCTTCACCTCAAACCAATGACTAATGTGACTTGTTTTATAACATTATATTTGAAAATTCCACAACATGAAAATACTTTGGGCTCATTTCCCAAATTCCGAGAGAAATTTCTAAATCTATCGATTAAATCGTGTAAAAGTTTAATACAACAGAATAGGCTATAGAGGTATACTTACCGAGAGTCGGGGTACTTGGTTAATGTAGCCAAGCTACTCGTGTACATGTGTCCGCCAACGTCAATGTGAACGGGAGCATTCGACTTTGTCAGCTGCGCCGGCAGAGGGATTCCCTGCGAGGCCAGAGGAGAGACCGGGGACCGGGTCAAAGAGAGGCGTGACATGCTTCTTCCTTCCTGAAAACAAGTGTATAGAAAAGCCATCGAAATAAATGGTTCTACTCGGGACAGCGGATATCTTCCAGTGCTGCGCATCTGAATCCCATCAGATCACTTCCATGTCTGTCTGGTCGCATATTTAGCTTAAGAATTATTGCCACCGCTCTAATTAAGTATGTTTGCATCTTTTCATTCTGCACCGGGGGCGTGGATAGGAGGCTGCTTATTAGGGAGCCAGAGAGAAAGAGGAATGCTAGGTGTCAGCCTCTAGGGGCAGAAAACAAACTGCTGCTGCAATATTCTAATTAAAGGTCGCGTTATGCGTTAGACGTGATATGCCCAGACACACCAACCACCAATCTGAGAGCAAGGAATCGAGGGCATTCTGCAACTTTGTTCTTGAAACACACACACACACACACACACACACACACACACACACACACACACACACACACACACACACACACACACACACACACACACACACACACACACACACACACAGAGAGAGAGAGAGAGAGAGAGAGAGAGAGAGAGAGAGAGAGAGAGAGAGAGAGAGAGAGAGAGAGAGAGAGAGAGAGAGAGAGAGAGAGAGAGAGAGAGAGAGAGAGACCGAGAGCAGTTTTACAGACACAGGCGCAAACGTATTATTAGGATTGATCCCTGTGTGACTGATTGCCATGCTTTTGCGTAAAACACGATAGCCATTTTCTACGTAATAACTTAATTTACAGCCAGGCAGCATTATGGTGTATATGCTTATAACAAGAATGCATCATTCAATCTAAAAGAGAAGAGCACCACCTATATATAACGTTAGTCAAATTATAAATGCGTTGTGAGTGTGACTGATTATTAGATTAATTATCTCCTGTTCTTATGCTATAGTTACACCTATATATATATATATATATATATATATATATATATATATATATATATATATATATATATATATATATATATATATATATATATATATATATATATATATATATATATATATATATATATCAACAGCATGAGATCAAATAAAATATGACAATAGGCCTGTAACATAATTTACTACAATAACAAACAACGGAGGTGCATCAGGACTCGGAGGTTAACTCTGATGTGACAGTTGATGCGGACTGTGCATCCATTACGCACTATAGTCCCCGGTCCTCCATCCATTACGCACTATAGTCCCCGGTCCTCCACAACTCCGAGGTCACTCAGAAAATGCGCTGCAGGTCAGGGCACAGCGATACAATCCGTCGGAACCTCTGCGTTTTATTGATGGATATATGGCACTGGGAGAATTTAAGGCAACATCTCATCTTCACTTGTACTTACAGCCTATTTCAGTCAACTTTTCTGAGGAATAGCCTGGACTTAATCCCAAAGCCATTAAAAAGTATAGTAAATTGTTGCCCCATAGGCCTCAAATTAAATATCCAGCTCTTGGAACCTCAATTGTATATAGCTTAAGAAAAAAATTGGAGAAACTTCAAAACGTCCCACAGTTATATATAGTGTCGAGACCAGATGGCTCAAGGCGCATTCCATTAGGCTTGTATTGTGTTCAAATCTGGCCTGAGGCCTTTGCTGCAGGTCATCCCTTTCCTCTCTCCCTCCGAATCTCGGTTGTAAAACTCTCTGTCTAAAGCAGATACTCACAGGGCTATTCAACTGGCGGCCCGCGGGATGATTCTGACCGGCCCGCCAAAGATTACATGATAATAAAAAAAAATAAAAAAAAAATAAAAAAAAAATATTTTTTTTAAATATTTTTTTTTGTTTTTTTTTTTTACTTTTTTCTTTTCATGTCAACGTTAACACGCACAGTTGAGCCAAAAGTCACTCAATTAATGACAGATTTCATTGATAAATTGAGGGAAAACTTTGCAAGTCGATTTGATGAATTTGACATGTCCAGAGAATTGATGCATTTTGTGAGCAACCCATTTGCCAATGTAGCTGCTATTTCCACAAAAGGACAAGAGTTCCTTGCATCACTTCACATTGTTGAAGGTCTCCTGCAACTTGAAATAATTGACATGCAAGCTAGCTTCATCTGCTCTGAAGCAGGCACTTGAGAATGAATCCACCACAACATTTTGGATAAAGTGTATTCATGTCAAGACATTCCCCAAAATAAAAACGCTGGCAATATCTGTGCTAACAATGTTTGGCTCAACATACACCTGTGAATCCAGTTTCTCTCACATGAATTCCATTAAAACAAGCAACCGTGCCTCCTTGACAAATGAGCATTTGCATCACTGTTTGCGGGTAGCCCTCACTTCCTATGAACCCTCTTTCTCTGCCATTGCCCAGTCAAATAAGTGCAATCGCTCTCATTAGATGTGTGTATGTAGGCTAGGCCTGTCTGCCCCCCACCCCCCTGATGTTTGAGAGTTAAGAGTGGACAATAAGTGCTAATAAGATACTGTGATTTGCTGTTGTTGCACAGACATGAAGCACTTTTTCATAACCTCAGCTGCACTATAAATGTGTTTTTTTGTTCAAGTGTTGATGTTAGAATGTTCAGATGCACATCATGCACTTGTTTGTTTTTTATTTTATTTTTATATTGAAATGTTGAAGAGGAGATGTTGCAGTTGTTGCACAGTCATAAATGAAGCACTTTCTGCAGGAGATGTTGCAGATGTGGCACATAAATGAAGCACTTTTTTTTTTAAAGTATACTACTTTTGCAATGTAGTTAAATAAAAGTTGTGAAAATGTGGTTGCGTGTTGTGTCAAGTGTACATATATTCATAGCACGGGGAGGCGCCGTGGCAGTCCGGCCCCTGGCCCCTTGGGTTTCTGACAATGTGGCCCCCTGAACAATTTAGTTGAATAGCCCATACTGTATGTGCATAAATATGGCTAGCCTATTGGGATAGTACACTCACGACTTTAAAGACATTTCATAGACTTGTTTTCCATGCAGACGCACATTTGCGACGTTGTTATTAAACAAGGTAGGCTAAACCAAGACAGTAGTGTTCTAACCGCAGATCATGACACTGGCTCCGGGCGAGGTGGCCTCTGGCACAAAGGACTACAGAATGTTCCAGGGTGTTGCTGCCCGCTTCACTGCTCAGATGAAGCAGGATATTCAATTATAATATTTCAGACCACAGCGAAAGGAAGACTTCAAAAGACTTGAGAAGTTTGGGGTCCAATAACCCATCTCTTCATGTAGCCAAGGGCAATATGTTGGAATGTTGTGAGGAATATTATACTCTCTCTCCCTCTCTCTCTCTCTCTCCCTCCCGTCTCGCTCTCTCTATTAATCAATCAATTGATCAATGACCCCACTATAGCCTATAACACACACACACACAGAGAGCGAGAGGGGGGAGAGAGACACACACATGCATCTGTAAAAAATAATAGAGCGCTATAGGATCAACTTTTTAAATAGAAAATATCATGGTTGTAACTGGTTTTCCACCAGTAGCCAGCTTTATGCCTATACTCTATTTCATAACCAATTGCATTGACACATCCGGGAAGTAAGCATTGTGCGTAATACAATTGGTTCTAAACAGTAGAATAAAAAAAATGACATCAACACTGTTCAACGTAACAGTGCGCATATATGCCCGAGAATAACCTAATTCTACCAAATGCTCAATATGGCGTCTTATTAAATACAGTACCATAAAAGCATACAGAACACGTGTAATTTCAAAAGGCGCGTAATTGACGCGTAAAATAGTCTATTTGTAACTTGTAAGCGAAGAGTATATCGTCTACAATGAAGGGAATCATCATCAAGCCTCGAATAATTTGGTCGTGTCCAGATTGGACAGAACATCGTTACTGTTGAAGTTCATGGCTATACTCGCGGCAACTACAAGGTTATAGAGAACGACTACTTTTTTGAAAATTAGACTACAGACTAGGTTAGCTACACCATGCGAAAAACATTATTTTTTATATAAACGTGTACCGTACCGTTTCAAACATTGTAGGAGTCCAGGACTGAGAATCCGTGTCAGTATCAATCAGTCCCCGCTGATGTCTGCACGCGCGCCCCCCCGTTCAAAAGCCCTATACTTTCTACATGAGGCTACCAAGCGCTCCTCATGGAGTCGAACCCAGTCTCCAAACGAACTCTTGACACCGTATCCTCAACCTGCTTTAAAACACCAGGTTCTAGAAGTGATAGATTAGTTGCAACACGGTCGCCCTGTGGCTTTAAAATGTCTATTGCTCGGGCTGGTTTGACTTGTTCATTACACCAAGCTCGTTCCACCAAAAGCGCACAGGAAGCAAAGCGACGTTCTTACCTTGTACATGTACATAGATGTGATATATCCTTCCCCCATACACTTAATATTTGTGTTGTTGGAATCCTGCTTCGTATTTCAGGTTCTTCTCTGCCTTCTTTTGCTTAAATGAAACTGCCGGTCTGTTATGAGAAAGAAGAAAGACAATAATCCGTCTCTAAATAACAGAGCAGAGCTCAAAAAGAATTCCTGCTCCGGGCTTCTCCACACGCCTCTGGGGCAGGGATTAGGGTACAATTAGCTCAACTCCACTCTCGCCCAGGCAATTTTCCTCAAGGAACGCACTATTCCCTATTCCCGAAATTATGACTGCACAGATATAATAACTTATGTTATTTTTTCTGTGAATTCCGGCAAAAGTAAAACATAAATAAATATACCATTCCCCCTTAACGTTTTAAAGTTGTGGTTTGCATGGGGTATAGGTTGAATGCGGTGTCCAGTTAAGCCTGTCAGGCAAGTAAGTGTCAGTCGCTCAATAGATTTAGAGCAGGAAAAAACTGATTTTAATCATTGTCATTTCGTCTGATGTAATAGCTCCCCGGGCATCTTCAGCTAGCAGGCATGCATTTCCATCTCCAGCCTTGCTCAATTTAAAGTCAAACAACAGCCTGCCACAGTCCTTGACTTGGGTATAATAAGGCGCAGTAACTTGTTGATAAAGTCTTGGTAAAAATATATATATATGCTGGAAATGAAGATATATCCCTGGAACACTTTTCATGCGGCGATTTCCCCTGTCCTCGCTGCCTTAATGTCTCGAATTGCAACGCCAAATTTCCTGTAGGCCATTAAAACCAAATGACGTCTATCGACATGCATGCTGCTGCTATTGCAAAAAAAAAGCGCCCTCACACAACCTGCCTCCGGCTAAACGCGCCATTTCAATTATAGCACGCGGCTAGATGGAGATGTCTGCCGTGAAGATGTCCCATGCAAACAGGGATGACGACTGCTATAGGGCTGCCTAGATTAATATGGAAATACAATTGTTAATGGTTTAAAAATAATGTCTCTACACACAAGACAACAAACTAGACATGTTGTATTGTAATGTGTATTATGTGGCTATGCCAAATAAACGCACACAAAAGGTATGTTACAATTTCAAAAGATTTCGTATAATTGGGCACATTTATACCACGCGTTGTTATTTTCCAACACCGAACGTGTATGTTCAGGCGAATACTGTTACAGCACAAACTGTTGGACCACTTTTACATTGACGTGAGACAGTCAAGTGTGATGATAGGGTAGACTATTCTCTCTTCCAGGTGCGCACACACTGCCGACATTATTTATTTATTTGTATGTTTGTTTATTTGCGTGCAAATAATTGTGAATAATTGATGCTGCATTGAGCCTAGTAATTACTGTGTTCCACAATCAAGAATGTTTTTCTTTTCTTCCCGTTTCTTGATATTTGGCGCCAACCAGTGTAGAGAATGATTATTGGTCAAAGAGAAGAACTCATTTGGAGTGTTCTCTTTTGTGACATCATCATGATTGATGACTCATATTCAAAAAAACATTTTCCTGGTGATTTTCGACCGTGGGTTCCGGCTGAGCACGATTAAGGTGTGAGGATGCCTGATCCTTTATGTTGGCATATTCTCGTAACGTAACGATATAGACACCACACCAGAGCGCGTGCCTCTAAGCGCCCCTCTTGCAGTGTAGAGCCCACGAGTCTTGCCCCTTGGCATAGATTTGTTGTCTCCAGGAGAACAAACTAGAGGGGAAACTGGATTTTTTTTTCACTCATTAAAGTAACAACCCCGGAGTTAGTTCAATTACATAAAGTATGCAGGGATGTTGTAAATTTAAAGATTTAAATAGCTTACAAAGTTGCCCCGGGCCCCATCAGTTAATTTCCTTAATTTATGGATTTTAGCGGAGTGTCTGATGATGTGAAAAGAAGAAGTAGGTCATCAGCTTGAGGATTTGCATGCAGTGCACAGTTTATAATAGACCACATAGCCTACACCTGTCCTTACTGACCAGTAGCTCAGCAGGTGAATGCAATGATAACAGGTTTCTTATAGTGTCCTATAAATAAACACAAGATAAATAAAAAAAAAAAAAACTATACCGACACAAGATCTCTCTTTTTTTCTGCCAGGGAACAAACATGCAATTAGAAAACATAGGCTATTATACTATTTGCTGTATATGTGCTTGGTCATACAGCCATAGAGATAGCAATTCCATTCTAGTTTCAATTAAAGGGGCACACCACTCAATTTCCCTCACAGTTCACATTGCAACATTTAACACGTTTTGAAATGTGTCTGTAAAATTAATATTGATTCACTGTGCTTAATTCTATGTATCCAGCTCTTTTACAGTACAGTAAATATATATATATATATATAAAGGAAAATAACTCCCTTTGTCTGCTTGGGAGAACATAATTGTAATGAGTTGTGTAGGCTATGCATTAACCCTGCAAGCAACCCGTTGGGAAAAAAGTGAAGATAGTATCTTGTTAAAATAGATGACTTAAGGAATCCATTGGTTCCAACTTCCACGTCATGCAGCTTGTCGGGAAGGGGGCTAAATAAGGCTGCAAAGTTAGGCAAAATCCTGGCGAGGGAAAAAATGGCATGGCCATTTTCAAAAGGGTCCTTTGACCTCTCATCTCAAGATATCTGAATGAAAATGGGGGGTATAGCCATGGGAGTCTCCCATTTACAGACATGCCCACATTATGCCAATCCCATGCAATTTGAGGCAAAAACCATGCAGTTTTTTGAATGCGGTACAAATGTGTGTTTTTTTTTAAAACCTACTCTAAGGCCTTGTCCACATCTACGTGGGTATTTAAAAAACGTTTTTTCCATGCGTTTTGGCCTTTCGTCCACACAAAAACTGCGTTTTAAGTCACTGAAAACTCCTTCCATAGTGAAAATGTTTAGGCTATTCGTGTGGACGGGTGAAACCAGAGTTTACGGAAAACTCTGTTATATATCATACTGGCCATCACGTCTCGCTCTTTGCCATAATGAGATATCTCTTATCTCCTAGCACCTACTGTGCTCACGAACAAACAATTGCACTCACATGCACGTGACCAGGCCACGCCCCGCGTCCTGCTATAAGACGCCGGACATGCACTCTACCTTCCTCTTTTTTTGTTTCCAACACGGACGTTGCAGTGCACTCCGTGAACTATAGTTGTTATGAAACGCAGGGAGAAATTACACAATGTTGGGTTTTCGCCGGAGGTTCACCAGCCCCTGGAATCTTCTCGGCACATCCTAACAGCGCATCGGGCCTGTCCTGGGGTTCCTCATCTCGTGACAGCGGAAAGAGGGACATCGCGCGACGGTTAGCAGTCGAGCTACGTCGCGCACAGGTAGGCCTGCGTTGTCAGGCATTGATACTAGCATGAGTAATACTGCTGGTTGTCCCATGAGACAGCCGTGTGATGTATTGGTGCGAGGGGCAGGATATTTGGGAAAACATGGTCGTCATGACTCTGTTTTGGGTGTTTTCCCAACTATCCTAGTGCACGCGGCTAATGCTAATGCTACAATGCTGGGTCTCCGCTCTTTGTTCCCCGCCGAGGGCTGTCTTTACTAAAAGGTCTTCCCTCCTCTTAACCATTCATGCTGACGGTCAATCGGTGTCTAATGTTGGGGGTTTACCGGGGGCTTGTTTACCATTTTCATGGGTGGGGGCTGAGGCTCAGGGCTGGTGTGCTTTTTGTGAATCTATGAATTGTGTGCAGGACTGGTGTTTTCTCTGGTCTGCATCCCCTTAACGATTGTGTGTATGGGCTAGCCCATTCTGCAGTGTGTTAGTGGAGTTTTCGTTCATTTATTAATTTACCCCTTCATGGGTGCACACCACAGTGGAGGTTGCTGCATGCCTACTGGTGAGGCAGTGCTTCACTAGTAGTAGTCTTTTGTCTGCAGCCACCACTGGTGCTCCGTGCTTGTGAAGCAGGTGGCATCAGTCCTTTGCCTCGGCTACATTAGATGAGCACGCCCTAAAAAAACGTTGCCGTCTAGCTGTGTCTAGCTCGCTCTCCGGTCACTCCCCGCCCCAACACCAGCGGGATACGGGCTCTGATTTGTTCCCTTTGGCTGCGGGCCGCGTGCCTTCAGTGAAGCACGAGCGGCCCCACGTTTCGCTTCTCATGGGGACAGGGGCTGACACCGGCCTGGGTCTGTCCGTGAGAATGCTGTGCTGTCAAGCGGCTCCCATGCCACACGTTCTGCGTCTGTGTTTGGTGAGCCTGGTGTTGTGTCTGTCAACGATGAAGGTTGTCAGCGGGGGAACTCGAGGCCCAGGGGGTCGCAGCGCGAGTTCCACCAGCCCCGCGCTCGCCAGGCCAGGTATCACGTTAGTGCCTCCCACGGCCGGAAGACCGGCGGTGGTCAGTCAGGCGCGCGTGATTTGGGTGGTAGTAATATCACTGCAGGGCTACGGTGTGTAGGACTAGGAACCCACCCTATCGGGCAGTGTGGGGACCTCACGCCTTGCATGTCCAGCTGTGGAACAGTTCCTCAGCAATCCATGCCGGGGAGGTGTTCAGTGGGGGAGCTTTTGTCACCCAGTGTGATGTCAGCTTCCCCCGTATCAAACCGGCCCTTTCTGTCGGGGTCCCCCCTTGGGTGCGATTGCCTCGTTGGTAGTGTCAGGGTGCGATATCCCAGCTCCACGAGACGCCCTGCTCGCGCAGTTGGCGAGTCCAGGGTTGGCAACGCACAGCGGGTGGGACCGGGCCGCCTATCTACGGTTCCTGGCGGACCAGCGGCAAGTGGCGGCGGGTGCGCTTGGGATTACCATCACATATGGCTACAGCAGTGCCATATGTCGAGGTGGATGGAGAGAACGCTGAGGCGGGGACTTGTGTTGCAGTTTGCACAACCCCAACCTCCGTTTTCAGGTTTGGTACAGACCCTATTGTCAGGGTCAACAGCAGTGACAGCTCTGGCCGACCAGATCCAATCTCTGTTGGCGAAGCAAGCCATCGTCGTGGTCCCAAAGGAGGACGCGATGCGTGGCATTTCCTCCCGGTATTCTCTGGTGCCCGAGAAATCCCATAACCCATACTGGACCTGTCCCATGGAAGGTTCAGAATGTTGACCGTCTCCCACCTGTTAGACGTTGTCAGGTGGGGGACTGGTTCACCTCCATAGACCTGTAGGATGCGTATTCGCATCCCGATCTTCCATCCTAGGGCTGACCTACGCTTCCTTTGCAGGGCTTAGCGTACGGGTACCAGAGGCTGCCGTTCGGCTACTCTCTGGCTCCCCGCATCTTCACCAAGTGCGTGGAGACCGCGCTGCAGCCTCTCCGTCGTCGGGGGTTTACGAATTGTATTCTGCCCTGGACGACGTTCTGGTCCTTGGCCGGTCAGGGTAGATTGCCAGGTCTCATACCAGGCAGGTGGTGTCTCACCAGGCAGGTGGTCCTGGGCCCCGTTTGAGCCTCTTGAGCAGGCGCCATTGGATCTGCTGTCTTTGAAGACCGCATTCTTTTTGGCCATCACCTCCGCTAAACGCGTGGGTGAGCTGTGTGCTCTCTCGGTGCCGCCTGAGTGCCTGTCTATTCGGCCGATAGCGGTGCGACTCTGAGGCCTAATCCAGTCTTTGTGCCAAAGAATATCCAGAGCTCATTCGCTCCAAGGATATTGTGGTTCAGGCGTTCGTCCGCCTCCTCACGCTAGTGAGTTGGAGGCTGGCCTTCACCTGTCGTGTCCTGTCCGTGCACTGGGGGTTTACCTCAGGACTCGGCCTCTCAGGGCTTCCGTTCAACTGTTTGTTTGTTACGTGGTCCTTGCGCGGGTGAGGCGCTGTCCAAGCAGCACCTGTCACATTGGTTGTGAGGGGGCGTTGCCTTTTGCTGGACAGGTCCCCCCTCGGGCTTCTGCCCTGTTAGGGGGGGCCTCGGTGGAGGACATCTGTGCTGCGGCCTCCTGGTCCTCCCCGGGTCCCTTCGTTAAGTTTTACCTCATGGACATGACTGGGGGTTCTGTCTCCCAGGCGGTTCTGAGGTCTGGGACCTCTCCTGCGTCCCGCCATTTGGTGGGCTAGCAGGGGTGTGTGGGTGTGTGCCACGGGGTGCTGTGTCACACGTGGTCCCGCCTGTGCTGTGCGTTTTCAGGGGTCTCCGGTTCCCCCTTTTTTCGCACTTTGGTGGAGTTGACTGCCTCCCCCCCTTCGTTAGGACGGGCGGGTGGACGGGACTCCCCTCCTCCCTGGTTGGGGCGCGTGTATACCTTCCGCAACGGAATTCGGTTTCCGGGTTCCTCTGATTGGCCGCGACCGCCACGTGACCCGCCCCCCCCTATCCAGCGCTGCCGCTGCCGCACGCGGCAGAGCGAGCGGCCGCGGACTCGCTCGCTTCCTCAATTTATACGCATGGAAGTATTGACTGAATGAATGAATGAATGAATGAATGAATGAATGAATGAATGAAAACGTAAGGTTATGTATATGTAGCACCCTGAATATTCGACTATTATTCAGAAGTGCTGACTTGCCTTTTATCTCCCCTTTGTGCACAAAGACATGTTAACTAGTTTCCATTGATATTCTCCTGAACAATGACGCGAGTTTCTCCTTCGCTCACCGGCTGGAATATGGATTATAAATACTAAACTGAATCATATTCAATTCACCCAGTTCTTCCTGTGGGGCTAGTTGGCGGTACCAGCAGGGGGCGGCGGTGGCAGGCGGAGCGCACGAGAGAGGCATGGAGGAGAAGCAAGTCAACTGAAACGGAAGTGGAGAGAACCAGTCTCTTCGACGTTGGACTTGGACCTGAATGGTCGTGTCGTTGGAAGAGCCCCGTAGTGGACCACGCGGGTGAACGTATTGAACTTGAATATATTACGGGTTATACTAGAAATATAAGCGTAGTAGTGTGTTGAATATCCCCACTGAATAACCCTAGTGATACAACGAGTTATCCTAGAAGAAAGCGGTATAGCCAAGTTGGCTTATGTTAACGTTATCCCCTCCAGCGAGGTGCCCGGCAAGCGTTGCTTGAAGAGAACTGGTGGTTAGAGGCACCGTGCGTTGTTGCATGTTTCGGCTAGCAGGAGGGCTGTCTAAGACCCACAGAGTAGCTTCAGTTAAGGTAGCCTCCAGATTATTAACGC
The DNA here is from genome assembly GCF_963971535.1 of Notolepis coatsorum. Taxonomy (NCBI): domain Eukaryota; kingdom Metazoa; phylum Chordata; class Actinopteri; order Aulopiformes; family Paralepididae; genus Notolepis; species Notolepis coatsorum. Next base: position 58,383,260 of record NC_140184.1, on the reverse strand, counting down.
GCGTCAACCCAGCACCGGCAGCCAGCAGCCTGTCAGCGCCGGCAGTCTACATCTTCTCTGCACCGGCGGTCGGCAGCCTAGCACGGGAGTTCGTCCCGTCCAGCAGAGGTCGCCATCACCCAGCACGCGCCTCCAGCCCGCTACTGCCCCCTCTGCCTAACACAGCTTGCTAGCTCCTGGGACGAGAGCGTTCGACGCCATCTTACCACCCGGACTGGTGGTGGTGCGGCGAGGCCGCCATCTTGGTTGAGTACACTGGTGCTTCGGTGCCCAAGATTCTATTGCACAGTACACAGTGTGGCCCGGCCTACGGGCGGAGCTAATGTTGCTAACTACAGTTCATAGGGGTACCCCATAAACATTACATGCCGGCATTAGTATAGGACTTTTGTTTGGTAAAGTGGGCCCACTTTTTTCATTTTCTTTGAGTGTGATAACGCGTATGTTCTTTAATATTACATTCCCATCTACTTAACCATCATAGCTGTCAACATTGGCAGGAGACAAAACGTGTACATTTTAGCCCCGCCCCTTCCCCCGGCCCCGCCCCCTCCCACCCGGCCCCGCCCCCTCCCGATGGAGCTGCCTCGTCGCTGCCATCTGCTGGTCAAAACCTGTATGTACCCAGCCATTCGTTGTAGGGTAAACTTTTCCTACTTTAAGTGTAAATGCTATGTAAAATGATGGTTTTGTTGAACATTTGTATTTCACAGGAGAGAAACTGTATTCAAAGAAAGCTATTAAAATAGTCTTTTAATCTAAATATACTTTCTTTGTGTTGATTTTACATTAATTCCATGATTTTGAAGTAAATATCTGTTACAAGCTTCGGTTTTATGTAGAAAAATGCTGTTTTTAATTTAGATTAATCTAGATTGATTACAGAAAATTGTGAGATTGATTAGTTAATTTTTTTTAATCTATTGGCGGCGCTGGTGTATATATTATATATATGTGTATGTGTATATATGTAATGTGTGTATATATGTCAGAGAATCAGCCCCTTGTGTCCTTAGTGTATAGCATATGACATGGTGTATGTTTGTTCATTGATGTGACAGTGTCTGGCAACATACTGTTTGTGTTCTTTTTATTTATTTTTTCTTTGTGTTTGTAAATATTATAAAGTGTAAATGCTATAAAAATACAGTAAATTACATTTTATCAAAATATTAACCATTAAATAAAGGTTGTAAATGTATTTGATTTGACTGTAAATGTTATGAATTGAAAATGGGGGAAGTCCTTCTCTGGTCTGCATCCCCTTAACAATTGTGTATTGCGCAATACTGTATTGTACCCATTCTGCAATCTGTTAAATTTAGCAATCAATCAATGTATTACCATAGTGCCTTTATACCTTCATCACTGTAGGCTACATATTAATACTACAACTCGTTAAAGCTATAAAAAATACCTATGGTCATTAATTTAGCAGTGGGAATATCATTTTTGGAACAGTGTGTGTGTCTACAGAGAAATGTGAGATAGAAAAAAAGCCAATGCGATTTTGTGTTTTTCCTCAATATCTCTGCAATGCCTGCGAGTTACCAGTAACTGTATTTGTCATACCATGACAATTCACGACAACTTTTAAAACGGATCAATTTATATTTATAAATCGCATTCAGGAAATTGGGCGTCAGAGTGAAGGCATGCTCTCCGTGGAGGAATGGGAGGAGGGGACGCGTGAACCTTAGGGGACAACAGGGGAGGCGCAGAGCAAACGGCTGTTCACCAAGACATTTACACATTCCTGCATCACATACAGTAACTTTGTATTGTTTTATCCACAGAAGATTTGCAAACCCTTTGTTCCAGAGACAAAAGCCACAGAGTGGGCAATCAAGAGACACTGGCTAAGTTGATTTGACACCCTCGGTGCATCAGTCTCTCCCCTGAGCTCTGAGCAAATCCGCTCGCTGTTCTTATTCTTCTTCGGGTCGCAACCGTCTCCCGGTCTGACTTCCTGTGATAACGTTCTAATCTACACTGCTGCCACCTGTCGTCACGGAGAGGAATTGCAGCCATTTTGTAAAAATTAATAAGTACAAAATACGTGCCAATACGTGAACCGTGAACAGGGCGTGAAGAGGGTTGAAAAAACAGGAGAATCCCGGGAAAAACGGTAGGGTTGACAGCTAAGGTTAACCAACGGAAGCAGGCAGCGCACCGGGGAAACCAGGCAGCAGGCTGTAACCTGAGCCTGGAGCACTGCGGACGAGACAGGCGCCAAAGGAGTCAGCTGAAAACAGCCCCCCCGGCGGAAGGGGCGTATGCTGGCGTTGTTGATCATCATGACAAAGCCTCCATTAAAAAAAAACCACCCAGAGGGGTCGAGGCAGAGAAGGCTGACGTGATTGGCAGACGTCATGAACGTGCAGGGGCACACTCAACCGGGCAACCCGGGAGTTGACTCTACTTGTTCCTATAACCCCTCAAGAAAAAAACTCCAAAACACACCTGCGGGTATACACCAGCTATACCACAGTACAAGTGTTTCAGTTTCCAAAAAGGGTTATCCCAGGCCTACGGTATCAACGGAACTTTACTTCGGACCGGGCCCGGCGGCCCGGGAAGCACACAGGATTACCAAGGGGGAGTCCAGAAACCACCCCAATAGCCCCCTCTTCGCCATGCGTGAGAGAGGAGCGAAAGAAGGAGAACCAGCCCCTCACAATAGTGCCAGGTACAAAAGAGTACCCAACAAAGGGTCTCCATAACGTCTAACCCTGTGACACCCGGACCGACCCGGCATTTTCCCCCCGAAAAAAGCCCAAGTCCCTCAGGGTACCAGAACAGCAGATCTGCATCCCCGGCGGACAACGGGTTAACTGACTTGGACCAGCGTGACCAGAACCAGTCCCGTGCCCTAACCACGCGGCAGCTAGAGATTGTGTTCCGGCGATAAATGACTGGTCGCTCCAATATGCCAACCGCCTCGGCGATTTCCCTTGGGGAACCGGCTTCCGTAACGGTTCCCACACCACCTCCGGACAAAGGAGCGCGGCCATCGGCCTATCAAGCCGTGGCACGCTTTCCTTCATACCGTCGACCAAACCCGCCACCCGCGTGACTGGCACGTAGGCAGGAGTAAGGCCTATGATGTGGGAGACCACCTGGCCCTGACGGACATAGGCCGCCATTGAGGGGAAAAATGGGTAGACAACGTCCACCCCTCTCACCGGGCGACGTTGCCATAGATGACCTATGAGATCATCAGGGACAGGAACAGGCAGTGGCTGCGGTAGCGGCACGCCGTTTGCGACTGCCGCCGCCGCCATGAGCTCGGGAAACAAAGCGCGCAGTTCCCCCTGCAGACTTTCCTCCACCGAGCCTGCATCCCTCACATACAGCAGGCTACTACTGGTCAAGGAGCCACACTCCGATGTGGCTGATAGCAGGGCATCCCGCCGACGAGTCAGAGGTTCTTCCCCAACGTCTTCGAACGAGGCGCCCCAAGGAGACATCTCACCCCCCTCCAGTGTTACCTGGACGGGCGGGAGACATGTCTCCACCGGGCCTTCAAATACGAACCCGTCCGCCTCTATCATGTAGTCCTCTGTTTCCATCGGGCATGCAGAGACCGACGCATCCTCACCTGGCTCCAGCAACTCACCAAAACCGGGCCGTTCGCGTCTGCAAGCCACCATCTTGCGACGGGAGCGAGCCGACGCAAAAAGTTTGCATCTCAAATCCCTCGCAACCAAGGGAACCGGCCGCCCAACAGCGGACGATTCCCCGGAAGCAGAGGAACCAGAGCCGGAACCAGGCCATCGCACAGGAGACGGCACTGGTGCACCGGCTCCTTGGAGAGGAGAAAACTACCCATCGGGCGCCTACCGGGCGTGGCTGCCGACCACGAGAGAGGTCTCAGCCCCGCTCCAAGACGCACGACGGAGGCGGAAATGGAGAACCGCTGGTGAAGAGTAGCGTTGCGAGCGCGACTCTCCGAAGTAGACATTATGACTTCGTTTTTTTCTATCGAAATATATGAGAGAAGAAAAAAACAAGCAACAATGTAAACACGTCTCAACTTTCTTCAGCTAACAACCTTGTCAAGTGTGGGATCTACCGAAGGCACTTCCTTGTGGTGAAAGTGAAGAAGGAGGCGAGTAGGTGACTACACACCTGCTTATGAAGGTAAGCGGATGGGGGTGTGGCCAGACGAATATTGGGATGTAAAGGTACATGGTGGAATTTTTTATTCAGTGCGCGTGCACAAAGTGAAGTACAGTGCAGTATGATGCTGAGCGAGATCCATAACGAAATAGAACTTTATTTAACAGATTGCAGAATGGGTACAATACAGTACGGCTCAATACACACAATTGTTAAGGGGATGCAGACCTGAGAAAGACGTTTGTCTTGTTTACATCAGGGTCCCCCATTTTCAATTCATATAGAACGACTACGCCGTAACAAATCATTAAAAAAATATACCGTTAACTGGAATATGTTGTGCCTTTACACATATGTTGGATTATGTAATTGGTTTGTCATGACAAACAAATAAAAAAATCGCGATTTACCCGCTGGTACACAGTGACTGCATGTAGTCAGAGCCAGAGCTCAGCGATGCCGCTCGCGGCAGCACATTCTCGCCGCGGGCTGAGCTCTGGTGTCCGCTGGAGCAAGCCAGAGACAGCCGGTGATGCGATATTTTATTTGTTTGTCATGAAAAACTCCCCCCTCCTTCCGTACATGGCGCTGCCTATGACGGCTGCCAGTTTGCGGTGGTGAATACGCATATGTCTCAAGGGTCTGTACCATTATTACTATCTAAAATGTAATAATTGTGGAATATTACTGTAATGAGCTGTATGTGTATGATCCAAGCGTCCTACGATCCTCATAGGAGCATAACAGAAAAAAGCATTCCATGTGAAGGTATTCTGTATTTTTGCATGTCAACTAATAAAGAAACTAACTAAACTTATGAGACATAATTGAGCATGGGAATGGCCATCATTCACTTTGATCATAATGTACTATGTACTCTAAACCTTCAAAATGTGAGTAGGCGCTTAACCAAAACACAATGTTTATTACAGTTTTATGACCAAAAAAACTTGGCACACAGTGCTGAGCTGCATCTCAAATTAATCTTCAGGTTCCCAGCTTTCAGATGATGTCACCCCTTCTATGTGGCATATACTGTTGACTTATTTATTGCCCCCTAAATATGGGTATATGGTGAGTCTTAAGGGTTAATGTATGACCCCATAAAAATAATAACTTAGCCCCAGGGTTCAAAAGCAGGTGTCATTAATAGTGCTGCTGAAAGCGCCATGCAGGGGACAATATTGTGCTTTTTCTATTCTGCAGTATATATATGTGTACATATATATATATGTTTGTTGTCTTTTCCAGAGCAGAGCGTTTTTTAAGGTTCTCTAAATCCAATAAAATACTGTACATCATTGTGATAAAGTGTTGTGCTTTGGTTTTGACACATAGTTATTAGAATGCCTAATGCCTATGGTGCTTATAGAGCTATGCTGTGTTAGCCTGAGCATTGCTCTCAATGTATACTTACAGTAATGTTGTATGGGGTGTCAAGCAACAATAGTCCACATTCAATTTTCAATCTCTGTCAACATTGAAATTGCATGTACCCTGGATTAATCACATTTACCTCTCTGATACACAGGTCATTGCTGTACACTGTTTGCAACTGACAAAGAAAAAAGAGGGTCTTGATTATTATAGAAGTGAAAGGTAGTTAAAGGTAGAATCTCTAATTCCGTCAAACAGTGACCTATAGGCAAAATAGCCCTGCCTGGAATTGCACTTTGTTTAAATGTTTTGTTTTGGTCTGATGTGTGCGGGTTGGAGTTTAGTGACTTATTATATATTGTGAATGGCAGACCTCTCTTGGCCGAGCCTGAGGTGTGACCAGCAATAGCAACCCTTGCCCTATCTCCACTCAACTCCAACCCACACATCAGGCCAAAACAAAGAAAATGGAAACAAAGTGACATACCAAGCAGGGCTCTTTTGCCCAGAGGTCGCTGTTTGATTAGATTAGATTCTACTAGGTAATAATGTTATATTAAGAAATTAAATGCATGCTGTTAGAAATGCATACTTTAAAAAAAACAGCCATTTGATTAAAGTCATATTATGTTTGCATTTTAGTTGCATAGTATAGTGTATCTTTTGGAGGTGGCATTTTGTAGCTACTTCTACAGTACAGGGCAGGGACCTCTGGCATCACACTTTGCGATCCTGGATCCCATACATAGAGGTATGTGACACAGCACCACCTACTGGACAGTATGGGTATTGTAAATGCATAAAGTGTATGGCATTGGATCATCATCACTAAAATCCATGGGGTCAACTGACCAATATCACTTCAAAGTTCAAACCACTCCTGTGCTTTGAGATTAAAATATATGATTTAGTCGTTTTTTTATGGCCTCGTAATGATGCATAAAATATTTTTTGTTGCAGATAACAGTCTAATGACGCATGCTGTACAATCTTTGTTGCATATCAGGATGTAATGATGCGTGCATCCTTCTCTGTTCAGGGCATTCTCATGTTTTCAACACACTATTTAGAGGTTTTTGTATCAAGAAATCAGCCCATATAACATTTACTTTGAAAATATCCAATATTTATGTGAAATTAAACAGACACAGTGGTTGTTGTACTTGCCTAAACCAACTCTCCTCTATTCACTTACTATCTTAACAATAAAGGGGAATGCCACCCATTTTCAGATTATGTTCTTCCTGTGCCCCAGGACAGTTCAGTCAGTATTACGTACCACTCTCTCCTAAAGCTAGAAATCAGAGAGAGAATGTAAAATCTGGGGCTGCTCCAAAAAAAGTTCAAGTTTTGTTTTATTTGTACATTTTACATGTACATTACAGTGAAATGCTTGATTCTGTATGAGCCCCCTACGATTGTGCTTCATACAATAAAAACAAGTAAAAATAACAAAGACCAATCACCAAAAATATACAATATACAAAACTAAAGTACAAAATGCAAAACATTTTTAAATGAGAAAAATAGGTAGATATGTGCACAATGAATGGGAATCTGACCTTATAAACCATAATATGTTTGAGTGAACTGAACTCTTGACAGCCAGACTGTATCCTTTGACACCCAACCTGATCCTTTGAGTCCCAAAATATCAAAACTGGACCTGCCTTAATGCCTTATAATAACAACATGTTGTCTCTGTTTGGTCTCAATCTCTTACATCCTTTTATCATTCTTATCAAATATTAATTTATCATCAAAGCTCTGAACTAACCTGGTCCACTGACATGTATCTGCTATGATTTGGATATTTACCGGCGCCAGTTTCTAATTGCAGCCACCCATAGGTGCTCTTTGAGAGCGGTTTTGAAGGTGGGTAGGGATTCACATTCCTTTACGGCTGTGGGTAGGGCGTTCCACATTATTGTGGCATAATTGTGAAACGTGTTTAGTCCCTTGTTTGAGCCGAATCTGGGTTGAAAATGATTTGTGGAACTCCCTCTGGTGTTGTGGTCGTGGAATTCACTGACCTTTGGGAAGTATTTCGACAGGTACATGGGTATCTTAGTAGTGTAGTGTATCTTGTAGACCAGGCCCATTGCAAGTTGCTGTACTCTGTCGTCTACCTTAAGCCATCCCAGGTTGTCAAAATGGGCAGGGGTAAGGTGGGTTTTAGGAGTAAGGCCAAGCAGTAGTCTGACCAGTTTGTTTTGAGGCATGAGGTGCAAGCATAGTCGTAGTATCCTTGAATGAGTGCTCCTGTGTTAGAGTCTTCAAGGTATTCTTGTTTAGGCTAATAGACACACTCACACACACAGACACACTTTACAGTCACATCCACCCTGCCAAATGCTAGCAGTTTCAAGAATCTCTTTCAAGCACTTCACATCATCAGATCAACACTCACTATTTTCCCCCTCCGGCAAAGTGGAGAAAGTTCGAGAAGAACATTCAGAAGTTGCTTTTAGTAAATCTGCATGCTCTGTGGAGCCTGGTTGCCTGTCAATCGCTTCCTTCTCCGAGCCATTTGACATTCCGCTTGATGTCGGCGTGTGTCAAGAGGTGCTGCAGCGACACTTATTGTTCATTATTTCAGAGAGAGACAGAGAGCGATACGGGTGTCAGTTTATTAATAGAACGTGTTGTGTTGTGTTGCACACAAACACCCGACGAGCACAACGGTTCCCTCAAGTGCTTAATGCCGGCAATTAAGTTTGAAAAAGGCAAAGCGCAAAAGAACGCACACTTCTATCAGTTCACCGTTGCTGATGGGTTGGCACCCAGTTTTACCCCCGCATTCATAGCTGTGAGGATATATTATTTGTTTTGAATATAAATAATTTTGATTGGGATAATTTGTCAGAGGTTAAATAGGCTACGACTGAAATGGGGTAATCACGGTGTTTAAAGGCGCACTATAGTTTTATGAGAGTAAGAGAAGTGAATAAAGTTGTCCAGTTACACCAATACAAGTAGGCAACAATATAAACATAATAAAAAGAATAAAATACAACCAAAACACAGATACAAATCTGTAAAACACGATGTACCAGGGAGGTTTAAGATTATGGCCATAAACGTTAGGTTATGACTATAACCAAGTTCTGTTAGTTAGGGGCGATGCTTGGCATCGCCTTCTGCACTATCTCGCGTACGTGCACGCGTACTGAATAAACCACAAATGTACCTCTAATACCAGTATTAGTCTGACCACACCCCTCATCAGCTTACCTTCATAAGCAGGTGTGTGGTCACCTGCTCTCCTCCTTCCCAAGCTTTCACCACAAGGTGAGGACAAGGGCTGCAGCGGCGTCCGATGCCAAGCATCGCCCCTAACTAACAGAACTTGGTTATAGTCATAACCTAACGTTCTGTATCGTTAGTGGCTTAGCTTGGCATCGCCTTCTGCACAAGGGAGGCCAAGCGGAGCCACTTGGCTGACAAATACACCCCGCTGACAGCCCCCCAAAACCATCAGAACAGGGAGGGCCGAGCCCCCCCGACCCCCCCTAATGGAGGGTAGCCCCCCTATTAGGGACGTCACGGGAGGGCGACGGACCCGACCGTGCGAAGAGGCACTCAAGCAACTCAACGCACAGGGTGAGCAGACCGTGGCTTGACCCACGACTACACACACGCACAACCCGCATGCCACCCGGGAACGAACGGAGGAACAACCTCGTTACTGCCCCCAGAATCACGGGGTCAAGGGCAAACCCAACCCCGTGGCAAGGCCGTAGCAGCGGAGCACGAAGGAAGACCCAGACCCACCAAAAGGACTGGACTCCCTGGAATGGGGGCCCGGAGAAGTCCATGATGCCAGCATCAAGACCCCACCAGGTGGGCACGTAGTGCCCCGCCCCCCACATCGCCAGCGTATTCGGACAAAGGCCCCTCAGTTACTGCACCTGGTATTCCCAGGCGGAACCAACCAGGCCAGTAAGCCGAGCGGGCCCCGTCCCCCCAATAGTACACCGCCTGGCACACTGACCCTGCAGAATAGGCAGTCAGCATGGCCGTAAGCACACAAAAAAGGTTAACCAACGGAAGCAGGCAGCGCACCGGGGAAAAACCAGGCAACAGGCTGTTAACCCTAGCCTGGAGACTGCGGACGAGACAGGCGCCAGAGGGGACAGCTGAACACAGCCGCCCCGGCGGAAGGAGCGTAAGCTGGCGGTGTTGCATGACCAAGCCTCCATTTAACAACCCCCACCCAGAGGGGTCGAGGCAGAGAAGGCTGACACGATTGGCAGACGTCATGAACGTGCAGGGGCACCCTCAACCGGTGAACCCGGGAGTTGACACTGCTCCAACACACCAGGGAATCAACCACCTCGGTGTTACCCAATGCGGTGGTTGTTCCTATAACCCCTCAAGAAAAAACTCCAAAACACACCTGCGGGTATACACCGGCTATACCGCAGTACAAGCGTTTCAGTTTCCAAAAAGGGTTAACCCAGGCCTACGGGTCGCAAACATCACTTCGGACCGGGCCTGGCGGTACGGGAAGCACAGGGTCACCAGAGGAGGTCAAAAAACCACCCCCACAGGCCCCTCTTCGCCATGCGTGAGAGAGGAGCGAAAAACAATGGAGAACCAGCCCCTAAGCACACCGTACCTGGTATTCCCCGGCGGTCTCCCAACCAAGTACTAACCAGGACCAACCTGTGTAGCGGCCGAGATCCGACGAGATCGAGCGCGTACAGAATGGCATGGCTGTAAGCCATGACGACAGTGCTGAGTAAAAACATACCCAACCAGGGTCTCCATAGCGCTTAACCCTGTGACACCCAGACCGACCTGGCATTTTTCCCCCTGAAAAAAGCCCAAGTCCCTCAGGGTACCAGAACAGCAGATCTGCATCCCCGGCGGACAACGGGTTCAACTGATCTGGACCAGCGTGACCAGAACCAGTCCCGTGCCCTAACCACGCCGACATGCCTACTCCAGGAGAAGGGCAGATATGCGTGTTGATCTTAACATGAAAAGAAGGCGCCACCCAGACGTCGGGACGAACCGCGCCTGGGGGCCCACCCCAAGGGCGTGAGACCCCACTACATATGTTCAGATCCATCCCGTCATCATCCCCCAGACATGAACGAGGATCCGTCGACAACCCACCCAGGTCATGGGATGTGGTCGCCGGAAGAGGAAAAACCCCCATCTCAGTTGCCTTATAAAAACGCTGTTTCAACCACAAGCAACTAAGGCGTGCCAGTCAATCGCCTGTTTACAGCGAGCTAGCACTATACGTGCGTCGGGACACACCCCCATCAATGAACAGGCTATTTAGACCTGTCATTGAATCCCCAAGGCGCCCAGGGGAACGACAAGAGGGGTGTGACACTCCCTAACTCCAACACTTCTGGAATAGAAAGAAGGAAGCATCAACAGTATGTATCCCAGTCTACACAGCCGGGGTAAAAAATGTTCACATTTTTACATCCCACCACCCTCCCATAGGAAAGAGACGGGGATCCCCAGAGAGACTTCCCACGCGAGCTGTACAGATTGAAAAGAATATATTGCACCTTGAGCCATGTAAAACTGGTTTTAGGGCCTCCGGGAAGAGGCACCGAACCCATACACACTCAATAAACGAATTGAATCGAATATACATACAATAGAAAAAGGACCCTTCTAGAGGGTCCACTCACTTTGACAATCTGAGGAGGAAGGCTCTGTACTCTGATGGAGGCTTCCTCACATGGATCACATGGAAGAAGGAGTCCGAACTCACAGAAGGCCTGAGTAGGCGCTTGGTGAGGAGGAGCCCTGACCACCCCCCCTGAAAACAGATCCATCACATGGACCTGAACAGCACACGGAAGTCCTACCAACAGAGACGCGCACGGTGACGTACTCTATGGCGGGGGAATTCCTGCGGTGCACACGCCCAATATACCAGGCCGTGGGACCAGGAACTCCCTCCCCCCCCCCCCCCCCCCCCCCCCCCCGTAACGTGCCGAACCGCCACGTGACGGGAACCTTGAAGGACAGGGGGTGTACCCCTGACCGACAGAACAATGGGGAGAGGAAAGGTTACCAGTTCACCCCTTTACGACCCCACACCCATGATACGACGTAACGACAAAAAGAGAATATGACACAGTCATAGTCAGCTCTATGAAGCGTTTCACAGCTCCACACAGCGCACGAGCTAACCTGCTATCTGATTTTTACTAAGGAAAAACACAGAATAGAGAGGGCTCTAAGAACCCCGGTCCAACATACACATGTGCTTCTGTGGCCAGTACAACCCAGTTGTAGGTCACATGACACACACAACCCATCATCATCACAATGAGAGAATACATCATTCTTGATTAGTATCGACCACAGGCCTTGCTAAGCACACATGACAGCAACCAAACCAATTTCCCTTTAGGAAATAAGTTTCTCCAGCAGATTTAGCACAACCTCAGCAATCAAGCTGAGAGTTACATCGTATCCCTACCACACAAAAGACACAATTAATGCACAACATGTCTGATAGGAGGTGATAAAGTCCCCAGGGAACCGGGGGGGGAAAAACACAATCCTCCTATTTTACCCTCAATACGGCCAGTTAAAACAGGAAAACCTGTTAATGTGTGAACTCACTGTCCATTGTCATTACAGTCTGAGAAAGAACATTCTTTTACTCACTCGTCACCAAGCATAGCTTCATAGGTTAGTTGCCTTAGTAGTGAGTACACGGTACACATAAACACCATGATGTTGCTCACACAACAACCAGATCAATACATCACGACCTGCACGGAGAAGCTACTGCCAGTGACAAAAACAGCTCACACACAACCCGCAACGTATCTCAAATGCATTGCAACAACACACGTTTTGGGAAAAAACACCGTCATTCACAATACATTTAGCAAGGTAAAACCAGAAGACGTGTTATGAGGGTCTGGCCAACCCCGTACCTGCCCGGAACGCAGATCAGCGAAGTGCAGTCACAAGCCACCGTAGAACACAGCCCTCTTTGTTGACGCAATCCCCGTCTAGGCTCAGGCAGGGTTGACGAACATCCCCTGTCAAGGATGACGTCGTGGTCAAGAGTGTAAAACATGTTAAAAATCAAAGCACGTTCAACAGAATAGCATCAAGCTAACGGCTGCTCCAACCGTTCGGGTGCTATCGCTTCCGCTCGCGAGACGCCGATCTACGACGCACGCGATCAGGAGCGAGCTCCCGGCGGCGCGCGAGAAGCCAAGCTACCCCGCGCCAGGCCACCGACCGGCTAACCGTAAGCTATGAACATGTAAACAATGACATAACACTCACCCAGACAGGCCGCCGTTCTGAACCCTCCTCACTTTTTAAGAGAAAAGAGAAAACAAGACGTCAACACCGCTTCACAACGGTGACATTAACACGTCCGGCGGAATCAGCACAGTACCAACTGGCCTGTATAGCTGACTTTGAACATGAATCTGCCGCTATCGCACATTACATGCACATATCCCCTCGTGAAGGAATACTCTCATTTGGATATGAAAGATGGGGTCTTAACACGGTGACAGAGAGAATCCACTCGTCCAGAACACACAGGGATCACCAGTGTCAATGGTCGCGGCCCACTAGTTAAAACTATAATGGTCGCCAGACCAAGGCCTTCTGTCGCCTAGACGGCTAAACAAAGGACCCTAGCCTGGGGCCGGTTTCCATAAACTTTGTCTAGTAGCCCCCATAGCACTAACAGACAAGTGGAGCCCGCCAGCAAACACTACTCACCCAACCTGGAACGCACCGCTCCTCACAACAGCGGCATGTCCGACAGTTCAGCTGTGGCCTGACAGGTTTCACCCCAACAAACACAGCAAGGAACTGCAGTTGAGAAGCATGCAGCGGCGTGCTCCCAATACGAAAACCGGTGGAGGGTTTGTAGAATGATCATCATCTTCTAGACACTCCAGTACGAAGACAATATCGCCGTATTTTCTCGAAAATAGTGAGAGAGAAAATAAAGATATGATGTCAACGTATCCTTGTTTCCCAAGCTGTTCCTAATCCAATTTCTTCCATCATGGTGTCAAGTGTGGGGATCTACCGAGGCACCTCTTCCTTGTGGTGAAAGCGAGAAGGAGGAGAGCAGGTGACCACACACCTGCTTATGAAGGTAAGCTGATGAGGGGTGTGGTCAGACTAATACTGGTATTAGAGGTACATTTGTGGTTTATTCAGTACGCGTGCACGTACGCGAGATAGTGCAGAAGGCGATGCCAAGCTAAGCCACTAACGATACAGAACTGTCCATAGGTCAGCAGAGAATCGATTTTCAGTTTATTGATTGATTGATTGATTGATTGGAAATTGTATTAACAGATTGCAGAATGGGTACAATACAGTACAGCTCAATACACACAATTGTTAAGGGGATGCAGACCAGAGAAAGACTTTCGTCTTGTTTACATCAGGGTCCCCCATTTTCAATTCATCATAACATATATGACATACATGACATACAGATAGACAGTACTGTTACATCTATACATTTATGACATACCAGATTTACAAATACAGTACTGTTTTTGATACAAGAAGAGTCTAAAAAAAGAGAGTATATTATACATTTGACGAAGAAACTGTACATTGGAGGAGGTTGGTAGGTAGGAGGGGTGGAGGGGGGGGGGTTGGGTAGGTGGGGTGGGGGGGAAACTGTACATTGGAGGTGGTGGGGTGGGGGGGGGGGATTGTGTGTGTGGGGGGGTAACTGTACATTGGATTATCGACGAAACCTTACTTGGTCCCAAGAAGAGGGTCTCGTGTATTATTGGGTTTAATAGGACATTTATTGTACATTGGAGGAGGTTGCGGTAGGACATTTACAGGGGCCAGTTTCGAATTGCAGTCTCTCATAGGTGCTCTTTGAGAGTGGTTTTGAAAGTGGGTAGTGATTCACATTCCTTTACAGCTGTGGGTAGGGCGTTCCACATTGATGTGGCATAATTGTGAAACGTGTTTAGTCCCTTGTTTGAGCCGAATCTGGGTTTAACATGATTTGTGGAACTCCCTCTGGTGTTGTGATCGTGGTATTCACTGACCTTTGGGAAGTATTTTGACATTACCTTAGTCGTGTAGTAGTGTATCTTGTAGACCAGGCCCATTGCAAGTTGCTGTATTCTGTCGTCTACTCTAAGCCATCCTAGGTTGTCAAAGTGGGCAGGGGTGAGGTGGGTTCTAGGAGTAAGGTCAAGCAGTAGTCTGACCAGTTTGTTTTGAGATGTTTGTAATTTAGTTTTTAGCGCCTTTCAGGTGCTTTGGTACCATGAGGTGCAAGCATAGTCGTAGTACGCTTGAATGAGTGTTCCTGCCAGAGTCTTCAGGGTATTCTTGTTTACCAGAGAGGAGATCCGGTACAAGAATCGAGTTTGTTGGTTGACTTTTTTTATTACATTGGATGCCATTTTGTCACAGGAAAGATTTGCCTCTAGGATGGAACCTAGGTATGTAATTTCATCTTTCCTTGTGACAATATTGTCACCCACTGTAACTGAGAAGCCGTCGGTCTTGCTGAGTTTGTTATTTGAACCGAAGAGAATTGAGAGAAAATGGTGGTTTTTTCAATGTATATTTGGTTTATAAACTGCTTTAAGAGGGTAATATCATTATCATCACGGGATGATATTGACGGTGGAGAAGAAGCGGTTTCACAGGCACAGGCCGCGAGGAGGGTGTTTGTTTTGAATTCCAATCTAAGACAAAACATTGATAAGAGCGAGTGTACTGTAGGCCCAGAGCAGGAGGGAGAGAGGTTCATCTTAAGGAAACGTTTAATGGTGTGAAAGGTTATTAGCACGTCGCATGACAGAGGGAAGGCGGGGCCGTCGTTGCTACGACGAAGATCTATAAGTCGAACGGTGTTTCCGGGTGTAGGGCAGACTAAAAAAATCTGGGAGACCAAAGAAACTAATCCCACAGGAGGGAAGAGACCAAGATACTCTCTCCTCTCATCACAGAGAGGGGGGGGGGGGGAAAGAATGCCACATCATCATTAGCTTCGGCTAACGCGAGGAGGGTTAGGCTGACGACCAGGCCTGACCACTATCGGACTGAATAGCAAAAGGACAACAGACTGAACACACCGAAAGATCATTAGAATAGACTTTTCAAGGACAATACAATCTGTTAACATCTGAGCTGAGGTTCCTGTTTATAGCAATAAACAACGCTTTTCCTCATAAGGTATTACACTGTGTCGGAGTGTCGAATTCTTACGGAGGTGGAGAATTATAATAACAGGGAGAGATAAGGATCTTATCAGCCAGTATAGGAGACGTCAGGACCATTAAAATGACACAACGCAGAGGAATTGGATGGAGAGCCAAACAGACGAAGACGTGATACTGGCCAGATTGATCAGGATCTAACAGTTGGTTGCCGATGACAGCCGGATTTGCAAGAGATAAAAACAACGGGAACAGTTGGTTGCCGATGACAGCCGGATTTGCAAGAGATAAGAACAACAGAAAAAGACTTTTCAATGCGGGGACGAGTGAACAACAGCCATCATGGACTTGAGCCAAGCCGGCAAGCGAGGACAGCCAACCATGGGAGAGAGTCGTTTCGAGCGGCCATGAGGAGCGAGCAAACAGTGGCTGGAGAAATAATGTGAGTTCACTTGCACGCACGTGGTTGTTTGATCTCTAAGCCAAATAAAAACGAACAATAGTGCATCCATAAACATATTTAGTTTGACACAGATAGAATGCCAGCTGTAATAGTGTGTTTGAATAACAGCAGAGCGGCACGGTTTTTGTTTTGAAAATCGAGAGTCTTATCTACAGAGCACAGAAGCCACTGTGTAGGAGATGGGAAGGGAGGCAAAGGGGAGATGTTCATTCAATTAAAGGGGCAACATCGTATTTAGTTGATTACTGTTCAGAACACAGAAAGCGGGAAGCGGGACTGTGACGTGAAGGGAGCAGTGAACAAACGTTACGGGTGTGGTCGGTAGCGAGAGAATGTTTGAGGCATTAAAGGGACAGTGGGAAAAAAAAAGGCACAGAGACAAGATGGCCGCAAAGGGCCACGAGGAGGATGGGCGAGATAAGATGAGAGGAAATGTCAACAAAATTGAGCAGACAAGATGGCCGTGAGCCACGAGGAGATAACAACAGATAAGAACCAGGAAGTGAGACGTCAACTAAAACACCATAGAGGAGGAGTAGGTCGCCACCTAGTGGCGGAGGGGGGGTAGTGCTGGGAGTTTTCCATTACCCATAGGGGAATATTCAGATATAGGTCTCTATGACCATCTAGTGGCGGGGTGGGGGAGTGACTCCAGATTGAGTACAAAAAGGGTGCTATTTTTATAGTAATGCTAGTGTTTCCAGTTAGGAGAGTTTAATTTAATTAAGGAGTTAAATTTTTTCAAATTACCAACTGCTTGTGTGTATACACTGGTGTATGTGAGAACTTTGTAAAGGAACTCAAAGTGTAGAATAGAGCAACGGACCGCTCCAGAGCAACGGACTGCTCCGTGTAGAATAGAGCAACGGACCGCTCCAGAGCAACGGACTGCTCCGTGTTTAGGATAGAGCGACGGGACAGCTCCAGGGCGACGTAGACAGCCCCGTGTGGTATAGAGCAACGGGACAGCTCCAGGGCGACGTAGACAGCCCTGTGTGGTATAGAGCGACGGGACAGCTCCAGGGCGACGTAGACAGCCCTGTGTGGTATAGAGCGACGGGACAGCTCCAGGGCGACGTAGACAGCCCAGTGTGTAGTATAGAGCGACGGGACAGCTCCAGGGCGACGGAAACAGCCCCGTATGGTATAGAGCAACGTACAGCTCCAGGGCGACGGAGACAGCCCCGTTTAGGGTAGAGCAACGGACAGCTCTGTTGTATGTTAGATAATAGTACGAGTACGTGTATGTGAGTTAGGGGCAGGGAACCAACCTGCTCTGTTGTATGTTAGAGCGATGCTCTGTTGTATGTTATTATCATAATAATAATATCGATATACGGGTTAATTAAATAGTTTAATTATTGAATGGGTTAAATAAGAATTGCACAGAGAGATGAGATGCGGTTTAATCAAATAAGTTTAATTATGAAATAAGAGGGAGTTCGATCTCCAGTGGGGCCTTCTCACACCTAATAAATAGGCAGAGTCTTGAAGACATGTCACCAGAAGAACTGGCGCGCGCTGGGGGTCAACCTGGGATGAACAGATAGAGCGCAGAGTGGGTATCGTTTAGCTGCTGGTGTCACGCCGGAAGACAACAAACAGGGAACAGCCCTGTAGGATTAGATATGGGTGTTGAGAAGGTGGGGGACTAATAGAGAACAAATAGCGCCATGGGCTGTAGGACACTCACACCGTCCAACAGTCTTGAAAGGGCGTGGCCATGGCAGGGGCTTGCAGAGGAAAAATATATAGAGAACTGGAGATAACTCCATGGAACGAGCTGCAGGCCCAAAGCCACGGTAGACTAATAGAAAACACTGGGTCGAGTGTACAGAAAAACTGCTGGCGTGGTGTTTCTGCTTTCAGAGTCTGGAGAGGGCCGACGGCGGTGGAGACGAGCCTCAACCAAGATGACCGACGGGGCGGAGACGGCCAACGGGGCGGAGACGGCCGACGGGGCGGAGTCCAGCGGTCGCAGGCGGTGTTCCCCAGGGGAGAACGAGGCGGACATCGGAGGGGTTTTCCTGCGGAGACGAGGGCTTTCCTGCGGAGACGCTGTTTAGAGAGCGTTTTGAAACAACAGAGCACGGGCGGTGAATCATGGACAAACAGGGACTTCCTTTCAGAGTCAATCAGGAGATCGAGAGACGAGACAACAGCGAGATGTCCTGTGTTCATTGATTAGGAGTATGAGATATAAATGGAGGATTCATATATAAGATATATGTATAGAAGGATATATATATATAGAAGGTAGATAAGAGGGAAAACAGTAAAACAACAGGATATAATTATTGGGAGCAGACAGGGGGGCCCTAATTGTTATGAGTCGTTGGATGTTGTTAGTTTTGGTGGTCTGTTTCGGTTCCCTTTGTGCACGAAGGGGGGCGCAAACAGACATCAGGCAGCAAGATCACTGGGTTGACCGTGGGCCGTCTTCATTTCTTGTGCACAAGAGATGAGGTTGGTTTGCTTCAACCACAGTCTATTTTTGGCATAATTAATAAAATGATTTATGATTCTGAAGGGGTGATAAGAATCAAGGGGGGATTGAGAGAAAATGGTGGTTTTTTCAATGTATATTTGGTTTATAAACTGCTTTAAGAGGGTAATATCATTATCATCACGGGATGATATTGACGGTGGAGAAGAAGCGGTTTCACAGGCACAGGCCGCGAGGAGGGTGTTTGTTTTGAATTCCAATCTAAGACAAAACATTGATAAGAGCGAGTGTACTGTAGGCCCAGAGCAGGAGGGAGAGAGGTTCATCTTAAGGAAACGTTTAATGGTGTGAAAGGTTATTAGCACGTCGCATGACAGAGGGAAGGCGGGGCCGTCGTTGCTACGACGAAGATCTATAAGTCAAACGGTGTTTCCGGGTGTAGGGCAGACTAAAAAAATCTGGGAGACCAAAGAAACGAATCCCACAGGAGGGAAGAGACTAAGATACTCTCTCCTCTCATCACAGAGAGGGGGGGGGGGAAATAATGCCACATCATCATTAGCTTCGGCTAACGCGAGGAGGGTTAGGCTGACGACCAGGCCTGACCACTATCGGACTGAATAGCAAAAGGACAACAGACTGAACACACCGAAAGATCATTAGAATAGACTTTTCAAGGACAATACAATCTGTTAACATCTGAGCTGAGGTTCCTGTTTATAGCAATGAACAACGCTTTTCCTCATAAGGTATTACGCTGTGTCGAATTCTTACGGAGGTGGAGAATTATTATGGTTTGCGGATAGTACTAACGGGGAGAGATAAGGATCTTATCAGCCAGTATAGGAGACGTCAGGACCATTAAAATGACACAACCTGTAACTTGTTCTTGTCAGAGACCAGCAGGGCTGAGTCGTCCGCGAACAGGAACAAGTTGCAGTCACAAGCTGACGACATGTCATTTGCATAAATTAGGAACAGTAGCGGTCCTAGTATGCTTCCTTGTGGAACACCACAGCTCACTGGGATGGGGGCGGGATAGGGTACCGTTTACCTCCACCATCTGTTCTCTCCCCTCCAGGTAGGATTGCATCCAGCTCACTGAAAACAATTGCTTTTAGCTTGTCAATCAGAATGGTGTGATTGACAGTGTCAAAGGCCTTTTGTAGGTCCAGCATGACCATGCCGCAGTATTTGCCCGTGTCCACCTCTTGTTTGATGTGGTCGTTTAAATAGAGAAGGCATGTGTGTCAGTGGAGTGGGATGTTCTGAAGCCAGATTGGAATTCGTAGATTCGATTTTTTTCCGCAAGGTACTTTTCGACCTGTTCGTATACTATTTTTTCCATGACTTTCGAGATGGAGGTAAGGATAGAAACAGGGCGGTAGTTGCCTGTGTCTAATTTGCTGCCCTTTTTGTGCAGGGGTGTTACTCTAGCAATTTTGAAGTCTTTGGGTACGGGTCCCTGTTTTATGGAGAGGTTTATTATGTGTGTAATGACTGGGGTGATGGCGGCTGCTGAGTCTCTGAGGAATTTGGAGGGGATATTGTCATGGCCAGTGGCCTTGTTAGGTTGGAGGGCGCTCAGTTTTTTGAGTACTTTTTGAGCTGTTGTTACCATTTCTAGTTTGAAATAGTCTTTGCTGACCCCTAGGTTTTTGTAGTAGGCTATGATGTGTTCTAAATGCCCTGAGTGGGAGGGTAGTTTGTTTACCAGTGTTGTGGCTATGTTTGTGAAGAAAATGCTTAAGTAATTGGCTATATCCAGCTTGTCTGTGATGAGCGTGTTGTCCGTCTTTATGTTTATGTTTGAAAATCTGGTTTTGAGTTTTTTCCTGCAGCCTAGTTGATTATTGAGTAATTTCCAAAGTTCACGTGGTTTGTTTTTGTTTTCCTCAGTTTTGTCATTGATGAAATTATTTTTTGCAGTTTTGATCATGGAGTTTACGTCATTTCTTAGTCTGTTTCTTTCCAGTTTGAGTTCAGTCACGTGGGCTTGGAGTTCACTGCTCGTGCTTTTGGTAAGCTTTGACTGACTTTTACGAAACTCAGAGCATTTTTTGTCTCTGGTTTTCATAGCGGCCAATATTTCGGAGTGCATCCATGGCTCAGCGCGATTTTTTACCCTGGTGGTTCTTAGGGGGGCCATGTCGTTTAGTTGAAAATTTGGTTTTGAAACCAAGCCATGTTTCTTCAACTAGTGTACCATTGAGCTCATCTGACGAGTCCAGGCTCTCCAGTTCAAGGTTAAAGGCCTCGCTAGAGAAGGTTTTGAGGTCTCTAGATGTGACTGTCTTGTGGCAGCCGGCCTTTTGTTTTAGCTTTTTGCGGGTACAGAATATCATATAATGATCACTTAACCTGCATGCTATAACCATGTTAAACATGTTATGTTATGTTAAACATCATTCCAATAAGTTGATGCACTAAAACAAAAGGCTGACTTTTCAAGTTCAAACTGTGCACAAGGGACCTTAAGCATAAACCAGTTATTTATGTAAGGGGTAATGTATGCTACGAGGTCATTGTCGCAAAATAATTGACCGACACTGCGTTCTGGAACGCAGTGAAGGTCAATTATTTTGCGACAATGACAGAGTATAGCTATACATTATGCCGCTTATTACAGGGCTAACTTACTAACAATATACGTAATTCATTTTACACCATCGACAAGATGAAATCAAATGCAGACGCGGTTGTTCTGTTGCTTCTCTGGCGTTGGAGGAAATATCACAATGGGCTTGATTACACCTGATGCAGTGCAGCTGTGCATATGGTAAAGCTGAGTCTATTTAGGTTTGAATCTCGCAGTGTCAACGTATACATTATCCCGCTTATTACAGGGCTAACTTACCAACAATATAATTCATTTTACACCATCGACAAGACGAGATCAAATGCATGGTGTACTGTCGAGACCTGCCTCGGACAGGCACTGCACAGCCGTGCTCCGCAGGCTGTGCATGGTATAACGCTGCGAGAGTCAGGCTGCGAGGCTATCTTTCCCCTAACACCGGTCATTATTGCGCGTTGCCCATAGCAGCGGTGAATTATTGAGAAATAATTGACCGCTGCTAGGGGCAATGGAGCGCTATTGACCAATCACAATCAAGCATTTTGGCGAATGTTAAAACGCCATGTAATAAAGCGGGTTAGATAGGGTCCAAAGTTCCAATCTAGAATTGTTGCAATATAAGGTGGTATTGTAGACAGTGATTGTACATAATTCACACATAGAACTGTTGTTGGGAACATTAGTTCCGCCCGAACGTTATACCCGGTGGCACTTCCTGCCAACTGTCACTCTTTCTATCGAGTAACGTATTGTAGTTGTTGTTTTCTAATGCATATTAAATATGCTTCGTTCTACTTTGAGACACCGGCTGCGTCCCAATTCTCCCCTTGGCCTTACGGCTTGGCCCTACGGCTCCGCTTTGCGCGTTCCTGCGAAGTGTAGGGTGTCCCATTTCACTTTGGATCAAGGGGTAGTGACGTTTCAGCCCTCCAAATGGCTCTACAAACAGAGTCTGTCAAGATGCAGGCTCGATTTCAAGGGAGAGATGGTATTTCCCAGAATGCACTGCAAACCTTTCGCAAATCTAAAGAAAAAGAAAATGGCGGAGCGGTACCAGTAATTCAGACAAATGGAAGTATTGATTTCTTCGTAATGAATCATTCAAAAAATATACGGTCAACTGAAATATGTTAGTTTTTTACACATATGTTGGATTATGTAATTGGTTTGTCATGACAAACTAATAAAAAATTGTGAATTTGTGGTTATCCTATAACCCTAGTTATATGATTACTGGCGAAGCGTCTCGCTTCGCCTATGGGATTGATTGATTAGACATTGTATTAACAGATTGCAGAATGGGTACAATACAGTACGGCTCAATACACACAATTGGGATGCAGACCAGAGAAAGACTTTCGTCTTGTTTACATCAGGGTCCCCCATTTTCAATTCATCATAACATTTATGACATACAGATAAACAGTACTGTTACATCCAGATATTTATGACATACAAGATATACAAATTTACAGTACTGTTTAAGAGACAGAGTTTCTAAAAGAGAGTATATACATTTGAGGGGGAGGAAAACAGATTGTTTCTTGGTCCTATTTCAACGCATGGTTGACAAAATGTCAGAACAATAGTGTGGGTACTGTATTTGGGGGGGGGGGTAAATTAATTTATTAAAATGTATTTTCTACAATTGTTAATATTTGCAGTGGATTTGTATTCTCTTTACATATACATGTGAATTACTAGAATTTATATCAAGAGAAACTAGAAGTAAACAGCGCGGGCGTGAAATCCGCTCTTCGCTCTAGACGGCTTGTTCCGCTCCGCTAATCGCTCATGTTGACCCCGCCCCCAAGTCGCTCTCCACTCGCTCACCGCTCACCTTGAATCGAGCGCTCCCCGCTCCCCGCTCCACATCGCTTGGCAGATTTTATTTTTATTTTTTTGGAGCATGGTGTAAATTAGCTCAAACTACAACAGTCTCTACACCCCCTGGGCCCCTTAACAATTGTTTGTATTGAGCCGTATTGTAATTGTACCCATTCTGCAATGTTAAATAATGTTGTTTATCCATTCACTAGCTCTACTAAGCGATGATAGCTAATCTAGCCACAATGCTATGGTCGCTGCCATTAACGTTAGCATGTAAGCTAACGACAACAACAATGGCGTCATATACTTTTTCTAACAGGATGTGAGTGACGGTTCACCCTTCTCATTGGTTGAAAATGGCCTTCATGTTTGTACATCGCCATCTGTTGCTTTGGCATTGTACTACATGTATATTACATCAGTGTTAAACCACTGTGAGCGGCCCGGAGTGGATTGGAGCGGAGGAGAACTCTCGCTCCGGACGTCGCGCCGACCCATTTTAAAACCCACTCCTCGCTCACGTCAAAACCGCCCGCTCCGCTCCCCGCTCCGCTCCCCGCGCCGCTCACGTGCACTGACTACCACTACCAGTACCGCTGCTGACCAAATTTTTAGGTGAAGCACAAATTATTATATTATATTATATATTAAATAATATCTTTAAAACATCCCCCACTGTGTGTCAGTGGTCAGTGGACACAGATGAAAACATATTAACATTAGGTGACAGCGGACCTGACCAGATGAAAACATATTAGGTGACAGCGCACCTGACCAGATGAAATCATATTAGGTGACAGCGCACCTGATCAGATCAAAACATTTTAGGTGACAGCGCACCTGACCAGATCAAAACATATTAGGTGAAGGTGACAAGGAAGCCACAGACTCATACCCCCCCGATACTCAACTAACCGCCTCGGACAGTCCTTCATACCAGTGGCCATCAGGCTCCACAACAGTGGGCAGGGACTGCTGCCAGACATCGACCTAGAACTAATAGGAACCCAAGTAGGACAATAACACTACCTTATGCATACTGCACCTTATGTGGATACTGTGATACTGTGAATAATGAATAATGTATATTTCAGTTAGTTAGATAGTAAATTATATTGACCAATTTGTTTACACTGCTTGTGTTGTTTTCACTACCTGTACCCCCCCCTTCCCCCATGCTGCTATGATGCCTGAATTTCCCCAAGGGGATCAATAAAGGAATATCTTATCTTATCTTAAAAGGAAAGATGAAATTACCTACCTGGGTTCCATCCTATAGAGGCAAATCTTTCCTGTGACAAAATGGGATCCAATGTAATAAAACTAAGTCAACCAACAAACTAGATTCCTGTACCGGATCTCCTCTCTGGTAAACAAGAATACCTTGAAGACTCTAACAGGAGCACTCATTCAAGGGTACTACGACTATGCTTGCACCTCATGGTACCAAAGCACCTCAAAGGCACTAAAAACAAGATTACAAACATCACAAAACAAACTGGTCAGACTACTGCTTGACCTTACTCCTAAAACCCACCTCACCCCTGTCCACTTTGACAACCTAGGATGGCTTAGAGTAGACGACAGAGTACAGCAACTTGCAATGGGCCTGGTCTACAAGATACACTACACCACTAAGATACCCATGTGCATGTCGAAATACTTCCCAAAGGTCAGTGAATACCACGACCACAACACCAGAGGGAGTTCCACAAATCATGTTCAACCCAGATAAAATAATAATAATAAAAAAAAAAAAAAAAAAGTTTTTTTTAATAAAAGAAAATAGTCATAACTTAGAAATTAGATTGCATAGGTCTATGAATCGATATCGCGATTCTGTTTCGATTAATTGCCCAGCCCTACAGTGTGTACAGTAAGTTAGCTTGGTGATTATCATTGTGATGTAGGCTAAGCTGCCTAGCTACTGTTAGCATACAAGCACTGTAGCCTACTTACTTTTTCATCCACAACGTTTTTTCTGATCCAGATGCATAAATCCACTTCTTCATGTTGCTCAGTTGCTGGTTTATACTTCGGTCCTAATGTTGGCGCAAAGTTTAATTTAGCCTGACTTGTTATAGCTGTACAGCTTACTAACTACTAAACAACAACTTTCTCATAGTCTCAACTTTCACATAGTCAAAATGGGTCCAGCTGCATGTGAGGAGGATAGGTTTAGCTCGGGCCAATCTCAAGTTTCTCAAGTTTCTTTATTAGTTGTCATACAGAAGTACAGAATACTTTTATACAAAATGCTTCTTTATGTTACATTTTGTATAAAAGTATTCTGTACTTCTGTATGACAACTAATAAAGAAACTTGAGAAACTTGAGATTGGCCCGAGCTAAACCTATCCTCCTCACATGCAGCTGGACCCATTTTGACTTTGCAATGCAGAAATCTCTGATTGGATTTGCAAGGCTGCCAATCATATTCAACCTCCGTGTATTGGATGTCAAGGGCTGTCAATCAATCAATCCTCCATTCAATGGCAAGAGTTTAACTGCACAGACCGTTCTTAGATGAAGTTAATAGCCTATTTTGATTCGCTGTTATTTATTATTTATTTAACAATGGGTCACACCTGTGAAGTTTTCTTCACGAATAATTACTGCAGGCAATACTGCAGTGCAGGCCTGCTCAGAGCTGTCAATTTTGGCCATTTTTGAAGAAAAAAAAATTCACTGGCATTTTTTTTACATAGGAAAACATTTATAATAAAAAAAAAAAAAAATAATAAAAAAAAAATATATATATATATATATAGTTTTTTTTTTTTTTTTTTTTTTTTTATATATAGGTATATGTAAATTAATAATAATTATGAATTATGAGTGAATTTGTGTTTCACGTGTTGTCATAGAGAAACCTCCACTGACTGTAGTACTCTGTATTAACCTGCAATACCATGTTGTACCCTGTACTACCATGGTCATATTCTGTTGTATCATGTAGTACGCTATACTGCCATGTAGTACCATGCAATACTACGTAGTACTACTGTATATGCTTTATTATAGTATCACCTGTTACGAAGGAGACATGTAGGTTCCAGTTGTGGAGTAATAAGTAGAGGCAGAGAGGGTGTTTACTCGTTAACGGTGGTTCTCTTTATTTGTAGAACGGTAGATCTAGAGTAATAGCAACAGATAGGAGAGAAGATAATAATGATAACAATAATGACAGCAACGTCCAGTGTTTGCGGTACCGCCGTGTACTCTGCAGGAGAATGAGAAGATCCGACAACTGGAAGTAGAAAGACAGGGGTTTAAGTAAGACCACATTCCAGACATACCAAGCGCACCAACGTGACAACCAATCAGGAGATCCAAACAATAAGTGACAAGTGACAGGGAGACAAGTGACAGGGAAGCCAAGTGACAGGTGTCAGAATGGTGGGTGGTTCTCAGGCGGGGCCAGAGAACCCAAGCGTTACAGTACCCTCCCCCAACGAACGGCACCTGACGTTTACCTAGGGGCCTCGGGATGCAGCCGCCGGAAATAATCGATCAGGCTGGGATCTAAGATATCCCTTTGAGGCACCCAAGAACGCTCTTCTACCCCGTACCCCTCCCAATCCACCAAGAACTGAAACCCCCTACCCCTCCGCCTACAACTCAGGATCCTCCGCACCGTGTAGACCGGCTGACCACCGATCAACCGAGGCGGAGGAACCGCGGGTAGAGGCGGGGACAAGGGCGTTGAGAGGAATGGCTTCAACAGGGACACATGAAACGTCGGATGATTCCTCATCGAACTCGGAAGCCGCAACCCGTAAGCGAACAACGAATGACTCTAAATGGTCCTATGAAGCGAGGAGCCAGCTTCCTGGATTCCACCCGGAGAGGGAGATCACGGGTGGAAAGCCAAACCCGCTGCCCAGGACGGAAAACCGGAGCCGGACGGCGCTTGCGGTTAGCCTGATGCTGGGCTTTAACCGAAGCCTTCTGCAGCGCCATTCGAACCCGATTCCACGTCCGGCAGCAGCGAGCCACATGTGCCTGGACTGAAGGCACCTCCGCCTCCTGCTCCTGCTCGGGAAACAGAGGAGGTTGAAAACCATATTGACACTGAAATGGAGACATACCGGTAGTGGAGAGGAGGGTATTAAGCGCGTACTCAGCCCAGGCCAACCTCCTACTCCACGTTGCCGGGCACCGTAACACCTCAAGACACCCTCCAGATCCTGGTTGACGCGCTCCGTCTGCCCGTTCAACTGCAGATGGAACCCAGACGACAGGCTGACGGAGGCGGCGAGGCTGGCAAAAAATGCTTTCCAGAACCTGGAGTTTAACTGAGGACCCCGGTCCAACACAATATCCACTGGGAGCTTGTGGACCCGAAAGACGTGCTGTACCACCAGATCAGCAGTCTCTCGGGCCGAGGGAAGCTTGGGAAGGGGAATGAAGTGGGCCGCCTTGGAGAAACGGTCCACCACCACCAAAATGGTAGTGAACCCATCTGACAAGGGAAGGCCAGAAATAAAATCCAGGGATATGTGCAACCAGGGACGTTTGGGAATAGGAAGAGGCCGGAGGAGACCCGCTGGTGCACGGCGAGAGGTCTTACTGCACGCGCACACCGGGCAGGCCGCCACAAAGGAACGCGTATCCCCCTCCACTGTTGACCACCAGAACCTCCTACGGATTAACTCCAGGGTTCTAGTGGCCCCAGGGTGGCCGGTGAGTGAAGAGGTACATGTATGTGCCCACTGTAGCAGGCGTGAGCGTGCAGCCCTGGGCACATACAACCGCCCCGGAGGACCCCCACCAGGATCAGGCTTCCGTGCCAGAGCCGATCTTACCACCTTATCTATGCCCCAAGACACGGGTGCCAAAATCAAGGCCTGTGGAATAATGGGATGGGGGCTCTCCTCCCGACCCGGAGGATCAAATTGGCGCGACAACGCGCCAGGTTTAACGTTTTTGGAACCGGGTCGATAGGAGATGGTAAATCGAAATCGAGTGAAGAATAACGCCCACCTGGCCTGGCGAGAGTTAAGGCATTTAGCCCCTTGGATGTAAGCCAAGTTCTTATGATCAGTCCAAACAATGAAGGGATGTGCCGCCCCCTCCAACCAATGTCTCCATTCCTCTAGTGCAGGGGTCAGCAACCTTTTTGACATGAAGTGCCAGTTTGAAATATAGTTGTAACTCGTGTGCCATATCAACAATATTCCATGCATCGTAATTTCTTTTCTCATAATCAGGTATTTTTTATGATAATTTTTACATTATTACATCATTATTATTAACAATATTATTATGATGGTTGTATCAACCCTAAATCTGAGTTGGGGGGGGGAATGCAGACAAACAGCTGCATACAGTGCGACCATTTCACTCACATTTGCCCATACATTTTTGGACACATCCAAAATGCCACGTGGGCTGCCTCCACCATCGGTGTGTGTACTGTACGTGTGCTGTACTGTACGTTAAACAAGACGAAAGTCTTTCTCTGGTCTGCATCCCCTTAACAATTGTATGTATTGAGCTGTACTGTACTGTACCCATTCTGCAATCTGTTAATAAAGTTTTCAATCAATCAATCAATCAATCAATCAATCAATCAATCAATCAATCAATCAATGAATCAATCAATCAATCAATCAATCAATCAATCAATCAATCAATGCTGTGTCGTAGCTCCACCTACAGGCCTAATGGAGAACACCACAATGTGTGAATGAATGGGTGAATGTGAGGTATAACGTGTAAAGAAGTTTCGATTGATCGCAAGACTACACTGTAAAAAAACCCAAGGTTTTCAGTTTTCAATGCATAATAAGTTAACAGAAAAATAAGTACACAACCACATTACTTCAACCTAATAAAACTATGTTTATTGTCATTGTTTTAAGAACACAGGTTGACTTGGTAATACTCACATTTTAAGTAAAAAGAAATGGTGTTGCCCTCTCCCTTTTAACATGTGCAATGTTAAAATGAAATAGAAAAATAAAGAATACAATTAGTTGATTAATCCCACTGGTCACAATGGTGACCGTAATAATGTTTTTGTTATAAGGCTCTGAAAATTTTACTGAATGATGTATCAATGTATTTCACTTTAAGCTGCACACCGGAGCATCTTTTAATCCAGCTGTTTGCTGTTCTCTGATATTTTCTGACATTTCGTTGATGCATCGCTCGACACTTCGAGCTGACATGGGGATATATTTTATCCTTGATTTGATTGTCTCTTTGTTTGGCAAGCCTTCAAACAAAACATCTGACCTACAGAGAAAAGCCTCCTTGATATACTCGCCATCAGTGAATGGCTTTCCACATTTCACAATGCAATGAGCAATGCGATAGCTTGCTTCAGTTGCGTGGTTTTTAGCAGTCGTGAACACTTAAACACACGTTTAATCTTTGAAACTTTTTTGATGCTTCGTCTCAAAATGGCGTTTCACACCTGACGTTCTGCAAACTACATTTTCTAAACATAAAGTACACACAGCACGGTCCTTCTGACACACAAACCCGTAGTCGTCTGTCCATGTGGGCTGGAATGCTCGAATTTCCTTTGCTTTAACTTTCTTAGCAGGGGTTGCCATCATGAAAGACGGCACATACAGAATGCAACCGCAGCACTGTGTGATTACCTGGGAACTGCGAGCGGGCGCGGGAGGCCAGCTGACAGCTACAGCTGAGCACCATGGGAACAGCTGTATAGCTGTCATAGGGGTGTGCAAAACAGTCGACTTACAACAAGATTTCAACAAGATAAACGCGACAACAGTGCAAAATATTTCACTATAATATTTCAAAGCAAAGTAAAAAAATATATATATATATTTATTTTTTATTTTTTATTTTTTTATGCTGACCCCCGTGCCAATGAAAATGCTCCTGCGGGCCAATGCGGGCATGCGGGCCTAGGGTTGCCGACCCCTGGTCTAGCACCTCACGAACGTGCACTTGGTGTTGCACCATATTGTGAGAAAAAAATCAGGATGTCATCTAAGTAAACAAACACAGACACCCCAATTAAGTCCCGCAGCACGTCGTTAACCAGGGCTTGGAAGACTGCTGGAGCATTAGCTAAGCCAAAGGGCATGACTAAGTACTCATAATGCCCATTGGGCGTGTTAAATGCAGTCTTCCACTCGTCTCCTTCTCTAATCCTGACCAGATTGTATGCATTACGTAAATCAAGTTTAGAGAAGACTTGTGCCCCCTGTAAGCACTCAGAGGCGGTGTCCCTGAGAGGCAACGGGTAACGGTTCTTGATGGATACATTGTTCAACCCCCTATAATCAATGCACGGTTGCTGGGAACATCATTTTTAGCAACGAAAAAGAACCCAGCGCCGGCAGGAGATGCGGAAGGACGTATATGCCCCGCAAGCAATGCCTCCTCAATGTAAGTGTTCATAGACACTGTCTCAGGGCGCAAGACGGAGAACATACGCCCACGTGGCGGAGAGGTACCAGGTAGAAGATTAATGGGGCAGTCGTAAGATCTATGAGGCGGTAGTGCTTTAGCACGCGTTTTGCTAAAAACGTCCGCCAGGTCCCAGTAGATCTCGGGTACACCTATCAAATTGGGATTAGTAGGGCTGCCAGCATCTGCAACGCTCCCCACCATCCTGGAGAGAGAAGAGGGAGACAAAAGAGAAGACAGGGGGGGGGTGGGCAAACTCTCGCCGAAGCCCAACTCAACGCCATTCCCCGTTGAGAGTTCGCCCGTGCACCAATTAATCACAGGGTTGTGAAACGCTAACCAAGGATGACCTAGAACCATGACAGAAATGGGGGAGACAAGCACGAAAAATTGCAAGCACTCCCACCCACCACCCGCCACCTGAATGTGCATGGGAGCAGTGCGATGGGTGATGCTCCCACTGCCCAGCGGCCGGCCATCCAGAGCCTGAACAGGAACAGGTACCCCCAGTTCCTCGACAGGGATCCCCCACTCCTCCACCAGCCCCACATGGATGAAATTACCCGCTGCCCCTGAGTCAATAAGTGCCACAGTACTCTTGACGTCGCTCCCTGTGTTGACAGTCACCTTAAAAAAAGTGCGTGTATCTGGGAAATGTGAGGATTTCAGCCCACCTGCCAGCGCCTCCTCAGGACCTAGCGGGCTCCTCCTTTTCCCGAGGAGCCCCGACAGCTCCCGAAGCGATGACCGGTGCGGCCGCACCGGAAGCAGCGTCTCTCTTCGACGAAGCGCCGCTCCTTGTCAGTGAGCGACAGCGCCCCGAGCTGCATGGGTTCATCACCCAGTGGCTCACTCGTGTAGTGCAGAGAGATGTCGACACCGGGAGAAGAAGGGACACGTACCTGAGCCTTTGTTCCTTGCTCACGTTCCCTCTCCCGATGTCGATTGTCCATGCGGATGGCCATGGTGATGATCTCATCCAAGTGCTCCGGCAACTCACGTACGGAGAGCTCGTCTCTCATTCATACGGAGAGCGCCTGAACAAACAAGACACAACAGGGAATCTCTGGCCAAGCTGCCTCCCGAGCCACGATCCTGAATTCAATGGTGTAATCTGCAACATTGCGGAGGCCCTGCCGGCAGGCGAGGAACCGCCCCCCCGGCCTCATAAATAGAGAGAACTCGGGAAGTATCGAATACTCTTCTCAACTCCCCGGTAAAGGCGTCCACATTGCTGCAGATTACTGACCCATTCTCCCATTCGGCTGTAGCCCAGGAAAGCGCTCGGCCAGAGAGGAGGGTGATGATGTATGCGACTTGGGAAATAGCAGAGGGGAATGAGCGTGGCTGCAATTGGAACACGAGTGAACACTGGGTGATGAATTCTCTGCATCCCTCCGGTGCTCCTGAGTAGCGGCCCGGCGGTGATAGCCGTGGCTCCCGGATCTCTTCCTGGATCCCGTGAGCCGCACAATCTCTCCTGCCGCCGACTGCCGCTCCCTCCGGTGACGCCTCAGCTGCCGCCGTCCCCGCCTCAGCCACCTCGGTACTGGCTCTCTGGGCCGCGGCCAACGCCGAACTCGCCGTCTCCTGGGAGGAAATGGCGAGTCCTCCCAGTCGAACCAGCTCGGCGCTGACCTGTTGTTGTCGCTCGGATACTTGCCCCAGCACGATCTCCAGTTTCCGGTGCATCTCTGCGTACGACTCCATGGAACCTTTGATGGTTGGATCTTCTGTTACGACGGAGACAGGTAGGTTCCAGTTGTGGAGTAATAAGTAGAGGCAGAGAGGGTGTTTACTCGTTAACGGTGGTTCTCTTTATTTGTAGAACGGTACACCTAGAGTAATAGCAACAGATAGTAACACTGACGCAGGGCGTCTAGGAGAGAAGATAATAATGATAACAATAATGACAGCAACGTCCAGTGTCTGCGGTACCGCCGTGTACTCTGCAGGAGAATGAGAAGATCCGACAACTGGAAGTAGAAAGACAGGGGTTTAAGTAAGACCACATTCCAGACATACCAAGCGCACCAACGTGACAACCAATCAGGAGACCCAAACAATAAGTGACAAGTGACAGGGAGACAAGTGACAGGGAAGCCAAGTGACAGGTGTCAGAATGGTGGGTGGTTCTCAGGCGGGGCCAGAGAACCCAAGCGTTACACTCACCCATTCATTTTCTATTTGACTGACATAATGTATGAATATAAAGAACCTGACTAACATTTGATTAAACTTGTGCTACAAAATAACAACACAAAATGTCAAGAGTTTGATACCAAAAACCTTTTTATATACAAGCATAAAGAATGAAGACATATAATTTACATGGTATGCAGAGCAAGCTTCATGGTCCTTCTGATGTAAGCTGCCTGTAAGTAATGTAAACAGTCAGCGTGTGGGTGAGTTGCGTCATCACGCTGTCTGAAACTGAGTGCTAGTGCTGTCCCATTTCGTAGTGCAATTCACCCCTTGTGGCTCCGCTCTGAAGGGTGACTTGAGGGGTAGGGCCAAGGGGTAGGGCCAAGCCGTAGGGCCAAGGGGAGGAATGGGACGCAGCCACCGCCTTCGACTCCCATCTCTCAGCGCTACAGTATACTACAATAATGGCCTGGCTCACGGACTATCTCACCAACAGACGTCAGACTGCAGAGCAATCATTCTGATGTGCTGGTGAGCGATAGCAACCACCTCCAACTCAACATTCCAAGACAGAACCAAGCATTTCACCGTAAAGTATGTGTATTTTATTGTGATAATTAATAAACAAACTTGAAACTTGAGGTGGTGGTTTTGGCTTTACGGATGAATAATTTTGACCATCAACATTTTGGGGAGGCACATATTTAAGCAATATAACACCAGAGGGAGTGTGTATTGGTTGCAGTCCCGCAGCTCGTGCCATAGATCATCACAGCTGTTATCTACTATAACATATAACCTCTGTAAGAAAAGATAATTTGATTGTAACCAAAGCTGGAGGCATTTGACCCATCATAACTCAAAATACGGTTCAGATTTACGCCAATGTTTCCAAGCATTTCACATGTAAACAGCTTTTACAGCAATACAATGCAGTGACATTTTCAGGTTTAGTTATGGTATCCCATCAGTCCTTGTGCCAAGAGCTTGGTGTGCAACCTTCCATTGCACAATTAAAAAAAAATCCTCCAAAACATAATGTTTTCAATGGTCGGGCAAATTTTTTGTTTACATTTGGACCACTGATTGGGCCTTTAACACTGCTAATCTAGTCTTTGAGATTCGGGTAAAAGAATATTTTTTTCTGCCATCATGTGGTCTGGCACTCTAATCAGAATCTGCAAGACGTTCCTCTTCTACAAATATACCTGTGTGATGATGATGATGATGTTTTTGAGATGCCTGGTCTGGAGACCATTCAAAGTATGCTTAGTCTCTGAAATCCTTTAACAATCTGTTGACAGATGTTGGCTATGGGGCGACAATAACTTATCATGACGACAAGGTCCTCTCACTTCAGCCTTTAATCGGCGTAGTTTATTATCACATTGGTACACAGTACATGAGACCTTTTCTCTGTGGGAGGTAGGTGGGAAGAGACAGAGAGGGACGGAACAATCCCTTAAATACCCTCTTACCTGGCGCCAGCGTCAATAGCTCCGCCTATAGCGCCCTCTTGTGGAAACAGTTAGACAGTTACATGCAATTGTATACATCACATAACTTTAACACAATCCCCTCAAATCAGAATCAGAAAGGTCTTTATTACCAAGTAGTTGCTAGTACCTACACTAGTACACAGGATTCAAAAGTCCCATCTTAATCCTCTTAATGTGCAACAACGGCCCAGCCCCGGCCCTCTTAAGGACGATTTGCCCACCGGCGCGACACGCCACTTTGGCGACCTCTAGCGGCTCTGGTGTGCATATTTTTTAATACAATACATAGATCGAATTAAAGCCCTATTTGTTGCCTGCCGTTTCAGGTGACAAAACCGTTCAGTGGTTCTCGAGTTACATGCCGATATTGTGAGGATTGGTTCATTCCCCGCCACACGCTCCGCTCCTTTAAGGTACTGTGTTGATTGGTGCATTCCCCGCCACACGCTTTTGGAGCAAGTATCAATTCCAGCGCGCACCTGTCATAGTTTTTGATTAGCGCCCCAGAGGCTTTTTTTACTGGGACTTCCCTTCAATCGATGTCGGGTCGTTTTGAATACTTCTGTTTCTGCCTGTTGTTCCCCGTTGCTGTGCCTCGTCTACTCTCCCTCCAGGACATCTGTGGATTGCCGCTGGTGAAGACCTTGTCCCCCCGTTTTGAGCTGCGCCTCGTTTACCCGCTTTACTCTTGCGCTTTGGTGAGTTTGAACCAAACCCCTTTTTGGACTATTCTGTTTTGTGTGTTTTGAAGAACACTGAAGAGTTCTATTTTTGCTTACACTTGACTCAGCTAAGTTGTGTGTTAAAGGAGACACTGAAGATTATAATTTTGCTTGCACTGGACTCAGCTGGGGTGTGTGTTTAGAAGAGACACTGAAGATTATCGTTTTTGTTTTGCACTGACTCTCAGCTAAATTGTGTGTTGTGGTGAACACTGAAGATATCGTTTTGTTTGTTCTGGACTCAGCTAAGGGAGGAGGAGACCGCACTGCCTCTGTGTGATGTGGACTGTTATTGATCTCTCTCTCTCTCTCTTTTCCACCTCGAGTTGAAGCTGGGAGTATCTGCAGAGCCGCTTCGGCGTCAACACCGTTTCCCCACCTCGAACACCAAGAGGATCTGCAGAGCCGCAGAGAACTCTGCTGAAGGCAGTCTCCCTTTGTTTCAAGATTGTTACTTGCTCCTGTTTGACTCTGAAAATAAATACGCCCTAGTATTTGGCTAACTCTGAACTACCTGTCTGTGCCGTGCGTTTGAGGTCGGTTTCAAACCCTAACAGATATGTGAGGCATGCGCCGAAGTACACGGCAGACTTTTCTTTTTTTTCGAATACCACCCGCGACTCCCGAGGCTCTACCTCCATCAATCATTTGGCGATCTCGAAAATGATTGGACATTGATTGATTGATTGATTGATTGATTGATTGATTGATTGATTGAATTGATTGAATGATTGATTGATTGATTGAACATTTTATTAACAGATTGCAGAATGGGTACAATACAGTACAGCTCAATACACACAATTGTTAAGGGGATGCAGACCAGAGAAAGACTTTCGTCTTGTTTACATCAGGGTCCCCCATTTTCAATTCATCATATCTCACTCATATCTCACAGGGTTGTAACCAATGAGTCTGGCTTTCCAATGATACCCCACGTGGGAATGATCTAATCAGGGATCTAGGTGAAAAGTCACGAGTGCAAACAGTAAGAGAAATGTCAGCGGAATGCATTGGAGTCAATGAGAAAATGGTTTTCTTAAATGTTACTTGTCCTTTCGGACAAGTTATGTTTTTTTAATTGATTTTTGCTAACGGGCAGTCCGGTAGAGAGAGAGCGAGAGAGGAGGAATGGGAGATAGACAGGGGAAGATATTCAGCAAAGATCACCGGGTCCGGGAGTCGAACCCTGGTCGGCCGTGTTGCACCGTAGTGCTGTGTGCGGTGCGCCACTCTGCCGCCCGAGAAAATGGTTTTCTGCAGCCTTTTTTCTTTTCTCACTTTTTACCAAAATCACTCCTAATCACTAATTTCTGAACAGGATTTTTATGTAATTTGGACATGTACTACACAAGACTTCAGGCTATGGACCCATCATTTTTTCAGCCATACCAATTTGATTGAAAATACTACTTCTGGACTACTAACTAAACTACTACAGAAAAACGTGAGTAACAAGTTTTTCTACAACTCAAGTTCAGACCTGGAGGAAATACACTCCATGGAGAAAATGACTCACTCTCTGAGAACGAATGCCAAGTCTCACAACCGATGCTGGCTGAAGTGGTCTCTATATAGGCTGATGGGCGAATAAAGAGCACCACAGTCTAAACTAAAATGGACCGGACTAACAAAGAATGATAATAGCTCCCTCCCATACACTATTGTTATGTCATGTATGTCATGTTTGTTAAGTGGTGGTGGTTGTCTTCTTATTGTAATGTACGTGGATAAACTGAAAAAATAAACCAAAATAAAGAGTTATAAAAAAAAAGGGAATTATCTTTATTGTATCAGAAACTTCAGAATGTCATCTTTCAAAAGAGACCAGGCTCATGCATGTGCTATAAGTATAAAGTATAGTATTTTGGTTTGCAATAGAAGTATGCAGTCCTCGCCACTTTTGGGGGCGCGTTAGCCCCTTACGTGACTGCGGTTTGCAAGCCTGGGGCTTTTGTGGCCGCAGTCACTTGTTTATGGGACGCGACCACTTTAGAAAATACCAACCAAGCGTGAATGCGGGCGTGGGGGTGTGTCAAAAATATATCAGATATGAATTTCAAAGATACCCAGCGTACAATATGGGTTTAACACAGCTTTACAGTGTGGTCTGGAAGCTCGGAGTTGCTAATAAACAGTTTAAAACATTGTTAGGAAAAAAAAGTGGTACTCACAACGAACTTTGGCAAGATGGCGTCTTCTTCTTCTGCAACATTTTTTGTCGCAGTGATTGCTGGACGCACCAGGTATGCGACAAAAAAAGTTGCAGAAGAAGAAGACGCCATCTTGCAAACCGCAGTCACGTAAGGGGCTAGGGGTGCGTAAAAAAAAAACGAGCTGCCGCTTGTGTTTGGTTAGCAATAACAACGTAAACAGTGTGATACTGTACCTCCAATTACATCTGGCACCAATTGCATATTATTCCTCCCGGTTACCATCCCTGGGGGGCACACACCCTGGCATAGTGCAGAGTACCCACAGTTCTCATTAGGGTGTATGTGTTATAATGACATCAACCCTCCCCCCTCAACCTTGACTTATTATGCTTCATATTTCTCATCATCAATCAAACCTCCGCCCACCTCCATAATCACAGTATACACACCTTGTTAGAGATAACAGGTTTGAGGTAGGGAATGTTCGGAACTCCAATCCCGCTCGTGTTTGTAGCAGAGGGCTTGTATCGTATTTATTGTAGGGTACCCTTGAGGGACGCCTTTTTTCTGTCTGTAGTGTAGCATTGCTGAGACTGGTAATGGCCAGCTGAGACCGAAACTGCGAGTCCTGTCCTTTTTCTCGGAGCGCAGAAGTCCTAACAGCACATACAGGGCTTTGTTTTTTCTTTTTTTGTATCTGTCTTCTGAAGGCCCCGCTGCTTTGTCAACACAGAGGGGCCTCCTCCTTGACGCTGTGGGAGCTGAGGCCCCCGGGGGATGTTCAGAGGAACGAGAGAGAGAGAGAGGGGGGGGGGGTCAGTAGAGCCTGGTAAAAGAGAGACAAGAGAACCAGAGGGAGAGAGAGAGGGAAGAGGAGAGAGATGGGGGGGGTGACTGTGGCCAGTGCCCAAGGCTAGAGTGGTAGAGTGCTCTGTGCTACAGTAGTCTGGCTGATAGGGACGGGGGGGGGCTTCTATAGCTGATGACATTTTGTGGTTATGATGTGCAATCCCACCCAACTTTCAACATGGTCCGTTGAAAAGCCTGTTTGTTTGTTTTTTTGTACGTTGAAATAGTTGTTTTTGTTCCTCCCGCACAGAGTGACGCATTATTGTTTGGCGTCGTCGTCATATTAGTGAACTTTTACTTTGTTTTACAGCAGAGAAGGCGGCTGGTAAAATAATCTCTAAATAAACTCACTACAGCATGAAGGAATAGTAGACTTTTTTTGTATTACTATTATTATATGTATGTACTCACCTACTGCATAAATGTGTGGTTCCTCAGCTGCACAGCCGCAGAGAGGAGGGCGCTCCAGAGGGTCGTCAACTCGGCCCAGAAGATCATCGGCTGCCCCCTCCCCTCACTGGAGGGACTATACAACTCCCGCTGCCTCAAAAAAGCAGTAAAAATACTGAAGGACCCACACCACCCGGGCAACAAGCACCTTGTGCGGCTGCGCTCGGGCAGGCGTTTCAGCATCATGCCCACCCGGACTAACAGACTGAAGTTTAGTTTTTATCCCAGGGCCATATGTGCACTAAACTCAGCTAAATTTTAAAACAACAGTCTCCCTTGCACCCCCCCCCCCCCCCCCCCCCACGCACACACAACATTAGGGATAGTGCAATTATCTTTTACACCCCCCTGTTTATATTAATGTTATTTATGCCCCACCCCTGTTTTTATATTTAATACTGTGTTTAGGAATGTTTTTATATTTTTACTAGCACCTAGGGTTGCATTTTTTTTATTTCGTTGTAACAACTGTAACAATGACAATAAAGATCTATTCTATTCTATTCTATTCTATTATTATATTAGGCGATTGTGTGGTTGTTATTTTGAATCACTAATAAGTGCTTAAAAATTACAAAAAAATTACAATAATTTGCACTGATAAAAGAGATAAACTGATCAACTGCATTACTTATACCCTTGCTTGATATACTGTTCAGAAGGAGTCAATTCACCTCCATGAAATAAAGACTAGCTGCAACTCTTTACATCTATCAGTAGCACTCCCAGCTCTAGCCCCAGTCCCAGTATACATACAGTATATCTCAGTTACCATTGACTACATGCTGTTATGGGCCAGTGAGTCCATGATATAACTGTTTTGTGCAGCGAATCACAATGTGAATGTTCGCAGTCGTCTACATAGGGTGGACTGGAGACAGGGCCTGCCGGGGGACACTGCTTCCTCTCAGGGTAGAGCAGAGCAGGCTGGCCCTGATGTGATGCTGAAAGGGGAGGGTTGTGTGTATGTGTCTGTGGGGGGGGGGGGGGGGGGGTTGTTCTCTCAGCAACACTTTGCATTTAAGTGGCCATTAGTAATGCTGGGTTTCCATTGTGTGTGTGACCATACAGTGTGTTCACTTGTGTGTGTTGTGTGTACGCTCCTAATGGTTCTGCTCATGCATGCTCTCAAGTGGCACGGCCATCCCCTCTCTCTGTCTCGGCCTCAGTCTGTCGGGTCCTGGCCTCTGACACGGAGAAGGAGGAGCATCGTTTTACTTCTGTGAATCCCAAATGAGATCACAGCAGGGCAGACCCAGACCGGACTGGGTGGATATAGGACAAGGAGGATGCTTCAGTCCAAGCTGTTGGACCTTGCGGTTATGAGGAAAGTAGTACAGTATGGTATATTTTTATTTCACCATCCAATGAGCAACGACACTTATGCACACAAGACTTTATGGATTATGTATCACATAATGGTTGTCAAGGGAATATATTCAACACACTGTATGTTCCAGAAAACAACATCTTATTGTGCTCATTGACTCTCTGCACATGCAGGAACCTGCACCTTTCCCCCATTCATCACCCCGGTCTAAATGGATAGCAGCACATCCACCGCTGTCTTCCCTTGGCCTAGTAGTCTGGAATGAGCTGCTGTGAGTCGGCATGGTGCACCTGCCCTCCGCCAGGGCCGGCCACATAGTCCTGCCACAGAGCCAGCCAGCCAGCCTACAGGCACTCCTAGATAACTCCTGTCTGATTAGCTCCTTAGGAGGACATTGTTCCAAAAGCAATTCACTAGACTCCCCAGTATTAATTTAGTCCCGCGAGAGAGGCCCATCCATCCTGGGCAGGACGGGCCCGCGCTCCAGGCCTACCCAGCGGCCTGCTAATAGCACGGCACCTCCTGGCCTGTCACTATAAGTGATAGTCTCGGCTAGCTTGTTGCCTCCTTGTGCATTTCCCCCCACCAGGCTGCAGTAGCAGCGGCAGCTACCCCCCCCCCCCCCCCCCCCCTCGCCTCTCCCTCTCCGTCAGTCAGCCAGCGGTTCAGGGCAGGTGTCTTCCATGTCACTCCCATCCCTCACCCTGCTTGACGGGGGAAAAAGACAGACAGCTCCAACACAGTGGGAATAGGAGTGATTCATTGAAACGCTCAGCACTCTCTCTCTCTCTCTCTCTCTCTCTCTCTCTCTCTCTCTCTCTCTCTCTCTCTCTCTCTCTCTCTCTCTCTCTCTCTCTCTCCTTGAAAGGGAATGGAGTACAGTCTTTTTTTTTAATGGTCTCCGTGAAAGCTCCTTGTGAGCCACAAGGAAAGTAACAGAAAAAAGGTAGCTTGAACGGAAAAGACTTTCAATCTTGTTGAAGCTCAGAGATTTATTCTAAAAGTGAATAAAACTTCTCTTTAGAAAAACTGAGAGGTTGATGCTCTGATGTGGAAAAGGCACCTTGATTGAAAAAGAAGAATAGAGGCTTTAAGGCTTTTTCTTGACATGGTGGGGGAACCCTGCTGGCTTTGACAGAGTGCTGTAGCCTACTGCTTTCCTCTCCTCTGTTTGTTGCCTGTGCTTGTATGAGGTACTGTTGTTGACTAATGAGATTGTATGAGGTTCTGTTGTTGAGGACTAATGAGATTGAGGTGCTGGAGTTTAATTGTTTACACTGGGACATGTCTTGGATTTCACCATTTATAGTTGTAGTGGTGGTGGAGGTGGTAGTAGTGGTGGTGGAGGTGGTAGTAGTGGTGGCGGTGGTAGTAGTGGTGGTGTGGTGGTGGTGTAGTGGTGGTGGTAGTGGTAGGGGTGGTGGTGGTAGTAGTAGGGGTAGTAGTGGTGGTGGTGGTGGTAGGGGTGGTGGTGGTAGTAGTAGGGGTAGTAGTGGTGGTGGTGGTGGTAGTAGTGGTGGTAGTAGTGGTGGTGGTGGTGGTAGTAGTGGTGGTGGTAGTAGTGGTGGTAGTAGTGGTGGTGGTGGTGGTAGTAGTGGTGGTGGTAGTAGTATGGGTGGTGTGGTGGTAGTAGTAGGGGTGGTGGTGGTGGTAGTAGTGGTGGTGGTAGTGGTGGTG
Organism: Notolepis coatsorum; assembly: GCF_963971535.1. NCBI lineage: Eukaryota > Metazoa > Chordata > Actinopteri > Aulopiformes > Paralepididae > Notolepis > Notolepis coatsorum. The sequence goes on along the minus strand of NC_140184.1, from coordinate 58,342,050 downwards.
GTGGTGGTGGTAGTAGGGGTGGTGGTAGTAGTGGTTGTAGTGGTGGTGGTGGTGGTAGTAGTAGTAGTAGTGGTGGTGGTGGTGGTGGTAGTAGTGGTGGTGGTAGTAGTAGGGGTGGTGGTGGTGGTAGTAGTGGTGGTAGTGGTGGTGGTGGTAGTGGTGGTGGTAGTAGGGGTGGTGGTAGTAGTGGTTGTAGTAGTGGTGGTGGTGGTAGTAGTGGTGGTGGTGGTAGTAGGGGTGGTGGTAGTAGTGGTTGTAGTAGTGGTGGTGGTGGTAGTAGTAGTAGTGGTGGTGGTGGTGGTGGTGGTAGTAGTGGTGGTGGTAGTAGTGGTGGTAGTAGTGGTGGTGGTGGTGGTAGTAGTGGTGGTAGTAGTGGTGGTAGTGGTGGTAGTAGTGGTGGTAGTGGTGGTGGAGGTAGTAGTAGTGGTGGTAGTAGTGGTGGTGGTGGTGGTAGTAGTGGTAGTAGTGGTGGTGGTAGTAGTGGTGGTAGTGGTGGTAGTAGTGGTGGTAGTGGTGGTGGAGGTAGTAGTAGGGATGGATATACAACTGCCTTACTGAGAGGCAACAGTATGTCCACATCCATGGATCTGTCATCAGCACTCAAACTGGGGTACCACAGTGATTTGATTACATTGTATACTAATGACTGTGTTAGTCATCAGGATAATTGAACCCTTGCACTGAAGAACCGTCTAAATCAGTTTTTTATTCTATATTATAGTCTATTTATTTGCTGATGTATTTGTAGTTGTGAAGTTAATCTAAATAACTTGTGTGAATGTGATATATCACAAGAAACTATTTAACCTTGATTGTCTTTAACTATTAATGTAAGTAGTCTGAGTATACACACGCACATCTCTTTTCCAGATGCTGAGTCGAATAATAATAATAATAATAATACTAATAATAAACTGGACTTTTTGAAGAAGTCTTTATTCACACATGCAATGGGCGGCACACACAGGAACACACATTTCTTTGGGTCGCCGATGAAATTGAGTCTCTGCGCTTGACCCATCCCGTCATCCTTCCCCCCCAAGGGCAGCCGGGAGCAGATAGGGGCTGCGGCGTGGGGCCACGCCCCGGGGACCAATCCAAGTGCTCCTGTCCATTTTCATCAGGGAACGCAACAGCGTTAGCGATCTGTTGTGCATGTTTTTCCATTGGTTTTATCTTATCGGGAGGGGAAACCCTTGCGAGCACAGGGCGAACAGGCAAACTCTACACAGAGAGGCCTAGGAGATACCTCACCAGGGTACCTGGCAGCGCGGAAACCTGGTCGCCAAGCGGGAATCGAACCCTGGACCTTCTACACCACCATGCCGCCAACAAGTCAATCCATGTCATTCAAAAAGACTTGCAACACTGTATCAGCTCCCAATATGTTTCTTATTTTATTGCATTAAAAGTCTACAATGTTTCAAGTGCTCATGGGCACTTTGTCAGGTAAGTTTGAATGAAAGCAGGTTTAGGTGTTTCTCATTTATCCAAAGTGCATAGGTCCCACCCGGCAGCGTGGCTACATGAGTAGAGCTCCGTACTCATGATCGGAAGATCACCGGTTCGAGCCCCGGTCAAGGCCGTTGTCGGAAAGTGGTGTTGTTGTCCAGCAAGGGGCACTCTGTCCTCTGAACTAGTCAGTAACAATGCCCCTGTTACAGTGATAGGGACACCGTACAGCTGCGAGTGCCGTCCTTCGGATGAGATGCTAAACCGAGGTCCTGACTGAATTTGGTCGTTAACGAACCCAGGGCGCTTATCGCAAGGAGTAGGGGGTTCCCCGACGTTCCTGGCCAAATTCCCAATCAGGTCTCTGACATCAAGGCCACCTAATCATCCTTTCCCCTTAATTGGCTGATATCAATCCCTGTCTCCTGAGCCGTTCAGCCATTGTGTGTTGTGTGACGTGTGCCTGGTGCCAGTGTATGGCAGCCATTGAGCCTGCGTAGCCCAAGGTTGGGTGCTGCCAGTGGTGGTGAAGGAGGCTATTTCCACCCTAGATTGTGGGGAGCGCTTTGAGTGTCTAGAAAAGCGCTATATAAATGTAATGAATTATTATTATTATTATAGGAAATCAATGGGATATCTATCAGGATGCCCATGATATTTTGTTACACTGTAGCTCAGGAAGTACACTTAATCAAACTAACAGACTAACAGAAGGTATAACATGACCAGGATGTAGACTCACAGAAGATATAACATTCTCAGAATGCAGACTAACAGAAGGTATACCATGTCCAGAATGCAGACTAACAGACTAACAGAAGGTATAACATGTCCAGGATGCAGACTAACAGAAGGTATAACATGTCCAGGATGCAGACTAACAGAAGGTATAACATGCCTTTTGTCTTGATGTCTTTTATTGATTGCCCAATGATGCTTTTATCATAAAAGTTTGATGATGTTTTCATGATGTGTTAACAATGCTTGTGCTTTATGTTATTATGTGCTGCTGTTGTTGTTGTTGTTGATGTTTTTATTTGATTTATTGAAATATATAATATAAGACCAATTGTGCAAAGCAATTTCTCCTTGGGGAAATAAAGGTTTCATTCAAAATGTAAATACTCAAGTAAAGTACAAGTACCTCAAAACTGTACTTAAGTACAGTGCTTGAGTATAAATACTTTGTTACTTTCCACCAGAGCCTACAACAAGATGTGTCTGGGATATTCGTGGAAGCCACCGTAGGCCTCTCTGGAAAAAATTGACAATAAAAGAATAGGGGAACGCAACGTACAGACTCACTTTCATCACATCTGTAGCACAATACATATTGGTATCTGTAGATCAGTGGTTCGCAACAGGATTTTGGGGAACCATGAAAGGATAAATAAATCATGTTCATAATTTTGGTCGATACTTCTGTTTTGTGAAAAATTATTATTATAAAATTAGCTCTAGATATGCTGCTGCAGTCATACTGTAATATCACTAGTTTCATCAGGTGCAAATCCATTTGGATTCTAGCATAAACAATTATGGCATTCATAATGTTTGAAGTTGCCTAGAGCTGTACACCTTGGACTTTAGCTTTAGATTGCATAATAAATGGCTCAGCAAAGTTCTGTACCTTAGCAAGAATACCACTCCTGTCATCATGCTACCAAGGAAGGGTGATTACATCATCATACCTCCTGTCAGCAAAAATCTTTAAATTCATCTCCCTCTTCAGTGATGCATTCAAGGACAAATGTGATAAAAACACAAACATGTCTCAACACACACCATCATCCTTGATCATGGACTATGGATTATGAATCCATGAATCCTGGATGCGTGAATATTAAAGGCAACCATGCGTGAATATTAAAGGCAACCAACTTGTGTTCAGCTTTTCGTTCAGCGTTTCTCTGATTGGCCACACGGCCACGTGACCGCCCGCCCCCTTTTGCCGCGAGAGGTCCCAAATGAAATGAATGAAGCGCGGAGCATAATGTATAATGTTATTTCGCGGAGCATAATTTATAATGTTATTTCGCGTTTGTAACGTCATAACATCAGTGGAGGCTGCTGACTGATTAATAATAAGCTCTCTTTTTACACCCATGGGCCATGTGGAACACCTTTCTAAAAAGTTGAAAGTAAAAATATGTATAGAAACAAATCATGCTTTTCTGCTGCCAGTAAGAAGACCATTGTACAATAATCCACAATTATGTCTGTATTTGATTATGGTGAAATTATGTACATGCATGCCTCTCCCTCCACCTGAAAGCCCATCCACGCTGTGTATCATAGAGCACTGGGTTTTATCACTGGAGATACATTTCTCACTCACCATTGTATTTTATATTACGTTACGAGTTAATCAGTCAGCAGCCTCCACTGATGTTATGGCGTTACAAACGCGAAATAACATTATACATTATGCTCCGCGAAATAAAGAGAGCTTATTATTAATCAGTCAGCAGCCTCCACTGATGTTATGACGTTACAAACGCGAAATAACATTATACATTATGCTCCGCGAAATAAAGAGAGTTTATTATTAATCAGTCAGCAGCCTCCACTGATGTTATGACGTTACAAACGCGAAATAACATTTTATACAACGGCATGCAAATTTCTCGATTCTGATTGGCCATTTACACGTCTTTATTGGCAACAATCCACGGTCCTGGGCTCAGGACCCGCCCACAACCGAATCACATAATCACTCCGCCGGCTCACTCCGGGAGAATGTTGATAGCGCCAGAATGTTGATAGCGCCATAAGCCCATAACGACTAAATATGAAGCGATTCTGTCAAGGGGAATGTGTTAGTCCTTTAAACAATGTTGGATGATGTAATTGATGGGTCTTGAGTCAATCTAGAACAAAAGAAAAATCGCGGATTGATTGATAGATTAATTGATTGATTTAAATTTCTACTTCCTTCCCACTGACTGCAGCGTTCACTCTCACACTGTCCGACGCTGGCGTACCCACACACACACACACACACACACACACACACACACACACACACACACACACACACACACGCACACACACGCACACACACACACACACACACACACACTCCTGTCTGCAACAGCGGGGGAGTCAGACTGAGAGAGAAGCAGCGCTGTTTTAAGTGAGCATGGTCTATTGAATTGATTGATTGGTTGATTGCTAATTTTATTACTGTACCCCTGGTTTCCAACTGGTTAAGTTTAGGCTAAAAGAAATAAATAAAAAAATAGGGCGAAGAAAACGTTTTTTTTCCTATAGGGCAAAGAAAACCTTTTAATTTGTTTTACCTACTTTATATAGAAGCATCTAAGAATGAAGTTCTATGGAAAGTAGGTCTGCATTCCCTTAACAATTGTGTGTATTGAGCCATACTGTATTGTACCCATTCTGCATCTGGTAATAAAATTTTCAATCAATCATTCCAATAATACACAGTTGGATGTGTTAGTTGGTTGGATGCACTTCAAGCTGCTTCCACATGAGGCAACTTCTCTCAATCATTCCAATAATACACAGTTGGATGTGTTAGTTTGGTTGGATGCACTTCAAGCTGCTTCCACATGGAGGCAACTTGTCTTTTTTGTAGTTGTGGGAACTACTTTTTCTGGCGGATGGTTTTTTCAATAAATCTTCGATTAATGTGTGTTTATTGTATAGAAATAAGGTTGGATGAATCTGGCAGTTGTATAAAAGCTTTACACCACTTGCAGTCGTGATTTGTGACCAATAAACCATGCCTAGGGGGGTCTAACGACCCTCGGCTGCGCCTCGGGCCTAACAACCACCCCTAGGCATGGTTTATTGGTCACAAACCACTCCTGCGCGTGATGTAATGCTTAAATACATTATGCTCCGCGAAATAACATTATACATTATGCTCCGCGCTTCATTCATTTCATTTGGGACCTCTGTCGCTTGCAGGGACCTCTGCCGCGCTCGCGGAAAAAGGGGGCGGGGCGTCGTGGCCAATCAGAGAAAAGCTGAACACAAGTTGGTTGCCTTTAATATTCACGCATCCTGCGTACCTGGTCAGGTGAATATATACTGTAGGAAAACACGAGGGAATGAGGTGACTATATATAAAAGTGTAACCACTTTTATATATAAGTCACTCCTTCCCTCCCTCAGATATCCAAGTCTCTGAGCGGATCTCGGCCTGTCTGTCAGACATCTCCGCCTGGATGACGACCAACCACCTCAAACTGAACCTAAGCTAAACAGAATTGCTCCACCTGCCGGCCAAATCCTCCCCCCTGACCGACCTTTCCATCACAGTCGAGAATGCAGCTGTGACCGCGTCCCCGACCGCCAAGAACCTTGGTGTCGTCCTCGACGACCAGTTGAACTTCTCTGCTCACATCGCAGCGACAACCAGAACCTGCAGATTTCTCCTGAGCAACGTCAGAAGGATCCGCCCCTTCCTGACAAAAAAAGACACCCAACTCCTCGTCCAATCAACAGTCATCTCCCGCCTCGACTACTGCAACACACTGCTCGCTGGCCTCCCGGCCACGTCTATTCGAATACCAACCGTTTTGTGCGTTTTGCGAATCTGATTGGCCACTGACGTTTCTGGTCATGTGACATGTGCACCAATCGTGTGACGGCAAGTCCTTTCGTCGGTTAAGATTTGGCACTCTTTCAAAGTTGGTTAAGGTTAGAGTTTGTCTTAGAGCATGGCGATAGAACTGTCTGTCTGTCTGTCTGTCTGTCTGTCTGTCTGTCTGTCTGTCTGTCTGTCTGTCTGTCTGTCTGTCTGTCTCTCTTTCTTATCTAGACAAAATCATTCTGTCTGTCTCTCCATGTCTCTCCTTCTTATTCAGACAACCTCTTCCTGTCGGTCTGTCTGTCTCTCCTTCTTATCTAGACAACCTCACCCTGTCTGTCTCTCCCTGCCTCTTCTTCTTAGACAACCTCCTCCTCCTGTCTGTCTCTCCCTGCCTCTTCTACTTAGACAACCTCCTCCTCCTGTCTGTCTCTCCATGTCTCTCCTTCTTATCTAAACAACCTCCTTCTGTCTGTCTCTTCTTCTTATCTAGACAACTTCACCCTGTCTGTCTCTCCGTTTATCTCCTTCTTACACAACCTCCTCCTCCCTCCTCCTGTCCACCTCATCACAGTCCAGATGTTCCCCTCAGCCTAGATGTGCTTTTACATAAAAAATACATACACAACATGCCGTCATTAGGGGACAAAAGCATTGCCTGGATATCAAAAAGGCACACAGGAGTATCATTATCACCCAAATGTTGCAACCATTCAAAAGAGCTTTATCGGCCATGCAAAGACATAGCCTCAAGGTTAGAAAACCATTCTGTGCCCACCAGCTTGCCTGACTAGCTTAATTATAGATCCTGTGTTTATTGATTCAAGTTCATTAAAGCTGTTGCATAATGCATGTCAATGCCAGCATATAGCTTAATTAGAAGTGTTGCAGTGCATTTCATGGCTATTATCACAACATAACTGAGCCGTGACAATGACAGTGACAAGCGATTGGCCATCGTTTGATGACAGAATAAATGGTAATACTGTAGTGTAAAATGTGCAATAGAGCCACTCTGATGGCTTGTCCTTTGTAACACATTGGCCTTATATTTCAGATCCAGTGCTGCCACCATGTGGTTATGTAAGATATGACTCCGTCACCAACAGCAGTTGACATTCTTGACATCCAGTATTGACTAATTTCACAGCATATAAAATCCAACCATCAAGTGAGATTATGTTTCCCCTAACCCAGATGTTAGCCTGCTCCATGTTCCCATGCTGCTAAATTATGCAGCAGGTCGTGTTTCCAGACTGAGCAATTTGCTGGTACAGCCAGGCTAATTCATCAAATGTGAGATGATGAGTTGTTAGGGAAAAGGTCAGGTCCTTGACAAGTGATGAGCTTCTTAGATTTTCTACTAAAGCAGCTAGCATCTCATCCTTGTCGTCACCTTGCTTTACTTGATCATCAGTACAGTTCCACTAAATAATTTTAATGAGGTTGTCCTCTCAAATATCTCAATGCGAGACATGTTTTGAGAGTGATCCAGCACATTGCCAAAACAAACAAGGAATTAATCTGAAAGTGGGAAAAATTATCCTTGCATACATACATTATGAATCAGCCAGACTCACCCACATTATCAACATTTGACAAAATAGGCGATTAAATGGCTCTTGAATGTGGCCTGCTGAATTAAGAAGTCAAAACCTCAAATTGGGTTTGTTTATGTGAATAAATGAGATCATTTTGTGTGCGTGTGTTTTGTGTGTGTGTGTGTGTGTGTGTGTGTGTGTGTGTGTGTGTGTGTGTGTGTGTGTGTGTGTGTGTGTGAGTGTGTGTGTATGCAACTATGCACACACGCTGACATTCTACAGCAGAGCTCCGTTTTAGAAAAGCATCCAAAAAAATGTCAGCCATGTTAATTCCGACTGGAGGGCATACATGAAGATTCACTTGTGGGCTTATCTGATACTAATTGGAAACAGAACTGTTGGTTCCCATGTTGTTACAAAGTCTCTTTCTTCACCATGGTCTCGTGACCCAGGAGACCATGGTTGCACATCATGGTACCAAAGCACCTCAAAGGCGCTAAAAACAAGATTACAAACATCACAAAACAAACTGGTCAGACTACTACTTGACCTTACTCCTAAAACCCACCTCACTCCTGCCCACTTTGACTACCTATGGCTTAGAGTAGACCAGGGGTTCCCAAACTTTTCAGGCCGGGACCCAGAAAATAAGGCGTCAGAGAGCCGCGGCCCAATGCACATCATCAGGCTTTTTTTTATAAATTCTTTTGCCAGGCGACCGATTTTTTAAGCCAAATATCACTTCAATCCTATTAAGTTAGTTCAAGTTAGTTATTCATTTATATGTGCTATTTATGAGAGGGCTAACTTGTTGCAAAATAATAATGATAATGATAATAATAATAGCCTCATTAAAATACTATTGTTGCTTCGGTTGTTTTCAGCGTTTTATGTGCATAATCTGTTATTTAGTTTGAAATGTTCGTTGAAATAAGTAGATTTTTAGTTTTTGTTTATTTATTAAGTTAATATAAAACCATATAGTCACATTTTAGAATACAATAGAATATAATTTTAGAATACAACTAGAAACACTGTCCTGGCCTGCTTCTAAGTTCAGTGGCCTGACAAAAAAAATAAAATTGATTTGGGAACCACTGGAGTAGACGACAGAGTACAGCAACTTGCAATGGGCCTGGTCTACAAGATACACTATACCAGTGGTTCTCAAACTTTTTACACCAAGTACCACCTTAGAACGTAGCTGGCTCTCCAGGTACCACCATATGACCAGCGTTAAAATACAGTCTATTCAGCTATGCACAGTTCACGCAGGGGGCAAATGTATTCCTAATACCATTATTTATTGTTAACTTTTGTCAGACACAGCCACAATGTACAAAGGGATAGCACTAGAACTAGCAAACGCTTCCACACAACTCATACAATGCAAGGAGCATTGAGAACATAATAACTAACATTCTCACATAGCAAGTGACAAAATTAAGAACAACTGTAATTCAGCAAATGTACTTAATTCTCTCTCTCTCTCTCTCTCTCTCTCTCTCTCTCTCTCTCTCTCTCTCTCTCTCTCTCTCTCTCTCTCACACAGCAAGCAATTGTCCGTCATTCTCTCTCTCTCACACACACACACACACACACACACACACACACACACACACACACACACACACACACACACACACACACACACACACACACACACACACACACACACACACACACACACACACACACACACACACACACACACACACACACACACACACACACACACACACACACACACACACACACACACACACACACACAATTATTTTGTTACAAAAACTTAATTTCCTGCATTCTGGTGCAGGAATTTTTTTTATTTCTACCCTTTAAATGCCAGTGTTTGTGATGGGCATCATAAATTATTGTAAAAAGAAAAGAAAACACATATTCAATACATTTTTGAATGTTTACCCTTTAAATGCCAGTTTGTGTGATGGCATCACAAATTATTGTTAAAAAAAACACACAAAGTAAAATATTTTCAATATATCAAATGCAAAGTACATTTTTCTGGGGGGGATTATTACAGCTAGGCATGTGTCAATGATTAGCAGCAACACATATTTTGATGGATTTTTTGTAATGTCAGATTTAACACCAACTCTTTTCAGAAAAGTGGGAGTATTTCATTTTTTATCTGACATTACAAAAAAATCTAAAAATAAATGGTTATGATCAGAGCTGAAGTTGAATTAAAGACTGTTTAGACTGCATTACTCTCTGTCACAGTGATCTCCTGGTTGTTCCCCACTTAGATTATCTAACTATCGCGCCGCTGCAACCAGAAACACTGGCCTGGCCTGCTTCTAAGTTCAGTGGCCTGACTGCAAAAAAAAGAAAATTAGGTTTTTTGGAAATGTTTTCAAGTACCACCAGCAGTACCACCAAGTACCACTAGTGGTACACGTACCACAGTTTGAGAACCACTGCACTATACGACTAAGGTACCCATGTACATGTCAAAATACTTCCCAAAGGTCAGTGAATACCACGACCACAACACCAGAGGAAGCTCAACAAATCATGTTAAACCCAGATTCGGCTCAAACAAGGGACTAAACACGTTTCGCAATTATGCCACATCAATGTGGAACGCCTATACCCAAAGCTGTAAAGGAATGTGAATCCCTACCCACATTCAAAACCGCTAGAGCACCTACGGGAGGCTGCAATTCGAAACTGGCCACCGTAAATGTCCAAACCCCCCCACCCCCTCCTAATAGACAGTCTCCTCCCCACCGTATATATTCTCTCCCCACCGTATGTATATTTCTCTCCCACCCACCCACCCCCTCCTAATGTACAGTCTCCTCCCCACCATATGTATATATTCTCTCCCCACCGTATGTATATTTCTCTCCCACCCACCCACCCCCTCCTAATGTACAGTCCCCTCCCCATCATATGTATATACTCTCTGTCAGGATCTATGGGTAACAGTACTGTATATTTGCATATTGTATATGTCACAAATGTAACAGTACTATACTGCCCTGTCAAGGCAGACCGCAGTAACTTCCAAACAGTGAAACTGAGAAAAATGTCTTTAAAGTTTTTTGACTTGCCATCCAAAATGTGTTATAGGTAGATAGATGATAGTACCCAGATTTGACATGTATTAATGAAGTAATCTTTAGGCATACAAAAATATGACGTAGTTATTTTAATTAACCCCAAAAAAGCAGATACTGCACTCTGCTGCACGATTTCCTTAAATAATTATACAGGTAATGTACAGGAAAAGTGCAGTAACTTCAAATACAATGTTGTTTTCCCTCCAGCTTTCACAACCTAACCTAGCCATTTTATTTGGATCATCATCATTCCAATATATTCAGGTATTAAATTTCATTTTCTAAATGGCTAGGTTAAGTTATGAAAGCTGGAGGGAAAACAACATTGTATTTGAAGTTACTGCACTTTGCCTGTACATTACCTGTATAATTATTTAAGGAAATCGTGCAGCAGAGTGCAGTATCTGCTTTTTTGGGGTTAATTAAAATAATTATGTCATATTTTTGTATGCCTAAAGATTACTTCATTAATACATGTTAAATCTGGGTACTATCATCTATCTACCTATAACACATTTTGGATGGCAAGTCAAAACACTTTAAAGCCATTTTTCACTGTTTGGAAGTTACTGCGGTCTGCCTGGGTTTTGAGTGTGATTTTGTAGTTACTGTACTGCAGTTTTTAAAACCCCATATCTCCAAAACTGAGCGACATTAACATCTGAAACTTGGTCACAAGATAAAACATTTATTGACAAGGTCAATTTCACTCATAACTAAATTTGGACTTTTTTCAAGTTACTGCGGTTAGCCTTGACAGGGCAGTATATACCTGTATGTCATGTGTTACAAAGGATCAGATTAAACCGAATATATATATTTATTGATTGATATATATTGCATAATATTTGTATATCGTTTGATATCCCTTGTATATTCCTTGTACATATACACGGAATATCCCTTTAGCCTAGTACAGACCATAATATTTCATTCTCCTATTGGACAGCGGTCCACAGGCGCCAAGGCCATGCCTCCAAAGTCAGGTTCAAAGTCACCGCCGGGGACATGCCTGGACAAGAATGGTATTGCCCAAGGATATGAGACAGGAATAAAGCTGGTACTAGTTTATTCATCTAAGCGTATAAATACGGCGCAGGTGAATACAGAAGCACTTAGAGAAACTTAGAGTTGTTACCCAATAAGTTGAAGCCTCACCCACGATACGACGTGCGGTGAAGTATGGCCTGTTTGGCCCCAAATAGAGCATTGAGACCGCGTGCGAATTAATAACTGAAGTGTCAGAGTTTGGCGCTATACCGTCGAGTGCGACATATTTCTATTAAGTCAGTAATAGTCTATTTGTGTATAGTGTATCGTGCGGCTAAAGTTCTACAGTGACCAGCATCACCAACGTTTTCCTCGTATCAGCTAGAGTGCTTATCCAGGCTGGGCTGCTTTCATGGCGCTTTCACCCGAGGAGCCCTAGACGAGGACCGTGTGGACATGTACACTGGATTATCTACCCGACGACTGCATAGCCCTTTACGGCTGGATTATATTTGCTTTTGGTCCTGTAATTAATGGAGCGGAGAATCGCCGACGCCCACACGTGTGTGGGATTTACCCTGTGAGGAGCCACGTCGAGTCTGCGCCTCAGAGAGCCTGAGGCAGGCTAGCTTTCTTCCCTGTGGAGCTACAGGCTACGGAGAACAGCTGTATTCGTCTGTGGATCAAGATCTTATTGCACCGTCTCCCGTACTCGGAGTCTCCTTATCATCGTTGACCCAGACTCTATTACCGACAGATCCTCTACCCTTGCTGGCTTACAACCGGGGGGACCCTTCCAGTATCTCCCGCTATATATTACTAGTGTACCATAGATATAATTCCCTAAGATTCAGGTTGTATAATTACCTCCTGCGTAACCAGAGAATGGACATTCATTATTGATTTGCCTACGCACATTCCTTTGCCTTATAAGCGCATTCAAAGTGAAATAGAGAAGTATATTATGTACCTTTTGCTGCAATAAATACTTAATTACAACTTTGTGTGGAACCGATTCATTGTGGGGAAGTGTTCATCATTATATATATCATGTACTGTATGGCCAGTAATTAAAGTACATAAGACGGTAGTGGTTTAATGATACCATACTTATCAATACAGTCAGGGAATTGTACCCCTCAGTTACATCATGTATGTCCCTATGCCATAAATGTCATGATGTCATGTATGTTGTGTATGTCATAAACTTATGTAACTATGAATTGAAAATGGGGGACCCTGATGTAAACAAGACAAACGTCTGCATCCCCTTAACAATTGTGTGTATTGAGCCGTACTGTATGGTAAAGTTTTCATTCATTCATTTCATTCATTCATTCAGAGACTGTTTATCAGCTGGGAAGAAGGTTCAGTCAAGCTCCCTTTGTTCCTCCGCTATGTACCGCAAGCTGACTTCGAGCTACCTAGCTAACTAACACACAACTAACAGCCAACAGCAACCTAACACGCAGCTAACAGCCAACACCTACATAACACGTAGCTAACAGCCAACACCTACATAACACGCAGCTAACAGCCAATACCTACTTAACACGCAGCTAACAGCCAACAGCTACTTAACATGCAGCTAACAGCCAACAGCTACCTAACATGCAGCTAACAGCCAACAGCTACCTAACACGCAGCTAACAGCCAACACCTACATAACACGCAGCTAACAGCCAACAGCTACCTAACATGCAGCTAACAGCCAACACCTACATAACACGCAGCTAACAGCCAATACCTACTTAACACGCAGCTAACAGCCAACAGCTACCTAACACGCAGCTAACAGCCAACACCTACATAACACGCAGCTAACAGCCAATACCTACTTAACACGCAGCTAACAGCCAACAGCTACCTAACACGCAGCTAACAGCCAACACCTACATAACACGCAGCTAACAGCCAACACCTACATAACACGCAGCTAACAGCCAACAGCTACTTAACATGCAGCTAACAGCCAACAGCTACCTAACACGCAGCTAACAGCCAACACCTACATAACACGCAGCTAACAGCCAACAGCTACCTAACATGCAGCTAACAGCCAACAGCTACCTAACATGCAGCTACAGTAACAGCCAACAGCTACTTAACATGCAGCTAACAGCCAACAGCTACCTAACACGCAGCTAACAGCCAACACCTACATAACACGCAGCTAACAGCCAACAGCTACCTAACATGCAGCTAACAGCCAACACCTACTTAACACGCAGCTAACAGCCAACAGCTACTTAACATGCAGCTAACAGCCAACAGCTACCTAACATGCAGCTAACAACCAACAGCTACCTAACATGCAGCTAACAGCCAACAGCTACCTAACATGCAGCTAACAGCCAACAGCTACCTAACATGCAGCTAACAGCCAACAGCTACATAACACGCAGCTAACAACAGCTACCTAACATGCAGCTAACAGCCAACAGCTACATAACACACAGCTCAAAGCCAACAGCTACCTAACATGCAGCTAACAGCCAACAGCTACCTAACATGCAGCTAACAGCCAACAGCTACCTAACATGCAGCTAACAACCAACAGCTACCTAACATGCAGCTAACAGCCAACAGCTACATAACACGCAGCTAACAGCCAACAGCTACCTAACATGCAGCTAACAGCCAACAGCTACCTAACATGCAGCTAACAGCCAACAGCTACCTAACATGCAGCTAACAGCCAACAGCTACCTAACATGCAGCTAACAGCCAACAGCTACCTAACATGCAGCTAACAGCCAACAGCTACCTAACATGCAGCTCAAAGCCAACAGCTACCTAACATGCAGCTAACAGCCAACAGCTACCTAACATGCAGCTAACAGCCAACAGCTACCTAACATGCAGCTAACAGCCAACATCTACCTAACATGCAACTAACAGCCAACAGCTACCTAACATGCAGCTAACAGACAACAGCTACCTAACATGCAGCTAACAGCCAACAGCTACCTAACATGCAGCTAACAGCCAACAGCTACCTAACATGCAGCTCAAAGCCAACAGCTACCTAACATGCAGCTAACAGCCAACAGCTACCTAACATGCAGCTAACAGCCAACAGCTACCTAACATGCAGCTAACAGCCAACAGCTACCTAACACGCAGCTAACAGCCAACAGCTACCTAACACGCAGCTAACAGCCAACAGCTACCTAACATGCAGCTAACAGCCAACAGCTACCTAACATGCAGCTAACAACCAACAGCTACCTAACATGCAGCTAACAGCCAACAGCTACCTAACATGCAGCTAACAGCCAACACCTACATAACACGCAGCTAACAGCCAATACCTACTTAACACGCAGCTAACAGCCAACAGCTACCTAACACGCAGCTAACAGCCAACACCTACATAACACGCAGCTAACAGCCAATACCTACTTAACACGCAGCTAACAGCCAACAGCTACCTAACACGCAGCTAACAGCCAACACCTACATAACACGCAGCTAACAGCCAACACCTACATAACACGCAGCTAACAGCCAACACCTACATAACACGCAGCTAACAGCCAACACCTACATAACACGCAGCTAACAGCCAACAGCTACGTAACATGCAGCTAACAACCAACAGCTACTTAACATGCAGCTAACAGCCAACAGCTACTTAACACGCAGCTAACAGCCAACACCTACATAACACGCAGCTAACAGCCAACAGCTACTTAACATGCAGCTAACAGCCAACAGCTACCTAACATGCAGCTAACAACCAACAGCTACCTAACATGCAGCTAACAGCCAACAGCTACCTAACATGCAGCTACAGTAACAGCCAACAGCTACTTAACATGCAGCTAACAGCCAACACCTACATAACACGCAGCTAACAGCCAACAGCTACCTAACATGCAGCTAACAGCCAACAGCTACCTAACATGCAGCTAACAGCCAACAGCTACCTAACATGCAGCTAACAGCCAACAGCTACCTAACACGCAGCTAACAGCCAACAGCTACCTAACACACAGCTAACAGCCAACAGCTACCTAACATGCAGCTAACAGCCAACAGCTACCTAACATGCAGCTAACAGCCAACAGCTACCTAACATGCAGCTAACAGCCAACAGCTACCTAACACGCAGCTAACAGCCAACAGCTACCTAACACACAGCTAACAGCCAACAGCTACCTAACATGCAGCTAACAGCCAACAGCTACCTAACATGCAGCTAACAGCCAACAGCTACCTAACATGCAGCTAACAGCCAACAGCTACCTAACATGCAGCTAACAGCCAACAGCTACCTAACATGCAGCTAACAGCCAACAGCTACCTAACATGCAGCTAACAGCCAACAGCTACCTAACATGCAGCTAACAGCCAACAGCTACCTAACATGCAGCTAACAGCCAACAGCTACCTAACATGCAGCTAACAGCCAACAGCTACCTAACATGCAGCTAACAGCCAACAGCTACCTAACATGCAGCTAACAGCCAACAGCTACCTAACATGCAGCTAACAGCCAACAGCTACCTAACATGCAGCTAACAGCCAACAGCTACCTAACATGCAGCTAACAGCCAACAGCTACCTAACATGCAGCTAACAGCCAACAGCTACCTAACATGCAGCTAACAGCCAACAGCTACCTAACACACAGCTATCAGCCAACAGCTACTTAACACACAGCTAACAGCCAACAGCTACCTAACACACAGCTAACAGCCAACAGCTACCTAATACACAGCTAACAGCCAACAGCTACCTAACATGCAGCTAACAGCCAACAGCTACCTAACATGCAGCTAACAGCCAACAGCTACATAACATGCAGCTAACAGCCAACAGCTACCTAACATGCAGCTAACAGCCAACAGCTACCTAACATGCAGCTAACAGCCAACAGCTACCTAACATGCAGCTAACAGCCAACAGCTACCTAACATGCAGCTAACAGCCAACAGCTACCTAACATGCAGCTAACAGCCAACAGCTACCTAACATGCAGCTAACAGCCAACAGCTACCTAACATGCAGCTAACAGCCAACAGCTACCTAACACGCAGCTAACAGCCAACAGCCACCTAACACACAGCTAACAGCCAACAGCTACCTAACACGCAGCTAACAGCCAACAGCTACCTAACACACAGCTAACAGCCAACAGCTACCTAACATGCAGCTAACAGCCAACAGCTACCTAACACACAGCTAACAGCCAACAGCTACCTAACATGCAGCTAACAGCCAACAGCTACCTAACATGCAGCTAGCAGCCAACAGCTACCTAACATGCAGCTAGCAGCCAACAGCTACCTAACATGCAGCTAGCAGCCAACAGCTACCTAACATGCAGCTAACAGCCAACAGCTACCTAACATGCAGCTAGCAGCCAACAGCTACATAACACGCAGCTAACAACCAACAGCTACCTAACATGCAGCTAACAGCCAACAGCTACCTAACATGCAGCTAACAGCCAACAGCTACATAACACACAGCTAACAGCCAACAGCTACATAACACGCAGCTAACAGCCAACAGCTACATAACACACAGCTACAGTAACAGCCAACAGCTACCTAACATGCAGCTAACAGCCAACAGCTACCTAACATGCAGCTAACAGCCAACAGCTACAGCTCCTATGTTCCCCGCTTGATTGATTAATTGATTGAACATTTTATAAATTTTTATAATTTTATTAATGATTAATGTCCGCCTTGTTTCAAACTGGTTCAACTTAGGCCCTCTTTCGAAGTTGGTTAAGGTTAGAGTTTGGAATCAGGGCTGGTGGTCTAACATTTTCAATCAATCAATCAATCAATCAATCAATCAATCAATCAATCAATCAATCAATCAATCAATCAATCAATCAAGCGGGGAACATAGGACCCGGGGAACATAGGACCAGGGGAACATAGACATGCTCCCAATAACGATAGGTTATGTATATAACCTAGTTATATTAGTATTGGCTGAGCGTCCCGCTCTTAGCCTTATGAGATATCCCTTATCTCCTAGTACCTAATGTACTCCAATACGAACAACTTTAATGCACCCCACCAGATCGGGCCCCGCCCCTATGGAGGCGTAGCCTATATAACCATAGCTATGGTCACCAACACACTCTTCCTCGCCAAATCTCGTTCCAGCAAAAGATCCCTCAAAAGGGAACTCAGGGCCGCGTAGAGCGGGACGCTCATCCAATACTAATATAACTAGGTTATATACATAACCTATCGTTATATGACGTATGGCTATCGCGTCCCGCTCTTAGCCTTATGAGATATGGGTTAGAGCGGACGCGAGACCCGACAGATGTACCCGCCCTGTCACCCCATCCTTCCTAATAAAGGGGGGGCGCAGTCAACTCCACCTGAATGCGATCAAGAGGGAACTAGAACCCCTTGAACACACCGCACAGGCGGAACCACATGTGACTCAACACACCATGGCCCATACCCACACACTCCTGCTACCCTACCAAAGGACGGGAAGCAGGAAAGGCCACAGACCCCAGAACCGCCTGGGAGACAGAACCCCCGGTCATGTCCATGAGGTAAAACCTTACAAAGGGGCCCGGGGAGGACCATGAAGCTGCAGCACAGATGTCCTCCACCGAGGCCCCACCCAGGAGAGCGGCAGAGGCAGCCACCCCACGAGTGGAATGCGCCCTGACGCCCCCAGGGGGATCCTGCCCAGCCAACGTGTAGCAGAGGGCAATGCCCTCGCACAACCAATGGGACAGGCGCTGTTCGATAGTGCCTTACCGGCATGAGAACCACCGTGACAGACAAAAAGCTGAACGGTGACCCCGAGGTCCTGAGTACGGCTGAGGCAATTCCCAAAGCACGGACCGGACATGACAGGTGAAGGCCCGCATCTACCTCACCACCGTGAGGAGGCGGATGAAACGCCTGAACCACAATATCCCTGGAGCGGAAGAACTCCGGATATTTACAGGCACGAAGGCAGGATTAGGCCGCAGAGTGGCACCGCAATCGGAACGAAAGACAGGCACTCTGGTCGTACCGAGAGAGCACAAAGCACACCCACGCGTCAGCGGAGGCGACGGCCAGCAAGAACGCGGTCTTGAACGACAGCTGTTCCAACGGTGCCTGCTCGACCGGCTCAAACGGGGCCAAGGACAACCGACCGAGGACCAGTTGAAGATCCCAAGTCGGAGCCCAGGAGCGTTGCACCGGCTTAACGCGTCGAGCGCCAAGCAGGAAACGCTTCACAAGAGGGTGGCTGAACAAGACATCCCCTCAAACCCCTCATGATAGGAGGATATAGCTGCTGCATATACCCTCACCGTCGAAGCCGACAGTCTATCAAGGAGAGACTGGAGGTAACTAAGGACAGCATCCAGGGGGCTGGAGACTGAGTCCCGGCCCCCCGCCTTACACCACACTTGGAACATACGTCATCTGCCCGCGTAAGTGGAGGGAGCATGCGCATTCCGGATGGTAACACCATCAGGATCAAGAACCTGCGCCCCTCAACGTACCCGTCCCAACAACTGACCTAACAGATGTATGGGGAAGAATCCCAGGCGGCACGGCATCGGTCCCAGACCTGCCTGGCTATGTCCAGACGTAATCCCCACCCGTCAGGATGAGGACCGCCCCGCGACAGTACACCTGCACCCACATTCTCCCTGCCGGGGATGTGGGGAGCCCTCAGGCCGCGCAGATGGAGGACGCCCATAGCCAGCCGCCCACCGCCTGGTGCAGACAGGGGGAGCGTACTCCTCCCTGTCTGTCGATACACGACACTGACGTCGTATCATCCGTCCTGATCAACACCATTTGTGGACCAGAAGGACCGCTTTCAACACCAACACATTGAACGTAGCGCAGACCGGGCAGCATGGTTTGCCAGCTGCCCCCTACTGCGTTGGCCCGACGCGTCACCAGCGAGGGAGGCGTCGGTGAAAACGCGACGTGAGACAGCGCCGTAACCGTCCTAGGACGGAACCTCCCGAGCGTGTTGACAACACGCTCTGAGAGGGATGCCCATAGCCCTCCAACCGTTGACTGGGAAGAGGAGTACTCTACATCCAGTCTATAGCAACCCCAGGCTGGTAGAGACCTGCCTGGTACGAGACCTGACGATCCACCTTGACCGCGAAGGACCAGAACGTCGTCAGGGCAGAACACTCCGTAACCCCTGACGACGCAGAGGCCCCAGTGCGGCCTCCACGCACTTGGTGAAGATGCGGCGAGCCAGAGAAAACCGACCGGCAGTCTCTGGTACTCATACGCTAACCCTGCAAAGGAAGCGTAGGTAAGCCCTAGGATGGAAGATCGGAGATGCGCATACGCATCCTACAGGTCTATGGAGGAGAACCAGACCCCCACCTGACAGTGTTCAACAGGCAGGAGACGATCCAAAAAATGCTGAACCTTCCCGTGGGACAGGTCCAGCCTGGGACTGACACCCCCCCCTCCCGATTTGTCAGGCAGAGAACACCGGGAGGAGAACGCCACGACGATGGCTTGCTTCGTCCACAGAGATTGGATCTCGTTGACCAGAGCTGTCACTGCTGGAGACCCTGACAATAGGGTCTGTACCAAACCTGAAAACGGGTGGGGTTGTGTAAACACAAGTCCCCGCCTCAGCGTTCTCTCCATCCACCTCGACATATGGTACTGCCGTAGTCATATGTGATGACACTCCCAACGCACCCGCCGCCATGTGGCGCAGGTCCGCCAGGAACTGTAGATAGTTGGCCCGGTCCCCCCGCTGTGCGTAGCCAACCCTGGAACCGTGCGAGCAGAGCGTTCCGTGTCGGGACATCTGACCCTGACACCACCCACGAGGCAATCGCACCCAAGGGGGGACCCCGACAGAAAGGGCCGGTTTGATACGGGGGGCTTCCTAGGTGAAAAAAGCCCCCCCACTGAACACCCCTCCAGAACATGCTGAGGAGTTGTTCTGCAGCCGGACATGCAAGGTGTAAGGACCCCATGGGTTCCTACACACCGTAGCCCTGCAGTGATATTACTACCACCCCAAATCACGCGTGCCTGCGAGACCACTGCCAATATTTCAGGAGTGGGAGGCACCAACATGATACCTGGCCTGGCGAAGGCGAGGCCGGGGAAGCCCGCACTGTGTGCCTCAAAAGGTTTCGAGCCCCCCTGCTGACAACACTTAAGTTGACAGACGTAACACCAGGCTCAACCAACACAGCTTATGGTGTGGGAGCCGCTTGACAGCACAACATTCTCACGGACAGACCCAGGCTCAGCCATCAACTGGGTGTCAGCCCCTGTCCCCATGAGAAGCGAAAGTGGGGCCGCCCGTGCTTCAACGAAGGCACGCGGCCCGCAGCCAAAGGAAACAATCAGAGCCCACTTTTTCCGCTGGTGTTGGGGAAGGGAGTGATCGGAGAGCGGGCTGCTCGCGGCAGGATGGTGACGGCCCTGCCCCTACACTACTACAGCCTAGCGTGAGGCGATGTGGGACCCAGATCAACAACCGCCTGCGCTCAGACACGCAACATGTTTAACATGTCGGCTGGACCCATAGCCCCACTACCCGACGCCAATGTGGATAGGAACTAGCCAGCTGAGCCATAACCCGCCGTTAAGTCCCATCCTGCAGTAGTATAGCTCTACTGCTACACCGCCGAGCTCACGCATCTGCCCCATGGGGACACCGACATCTTGCACAGCTGAACCTTGGTCTGCTGCCATCAGACGAGGAACATCAACATAGGCCCGTCGTGTCGCTGAAAACATGCTTCGAAGATGCCAGGGGCCAGCAACCTCCGGTAAGCTTCCAACATTATGAATCTTCTCTGATCTTTTCATCCTACTAGTTACATACGGTGCACGCAGCCGTTATGATGGAACGAAAATAGAGGAAGAGTGTGTTGGTGACCATAGCTATGGTTATATAGGCTACGCCTCCATAGGGGCGGGGCCCGATCAGGTGGGGTGCATTAAAGTTGTTCGTATTGGAGTACATTAGGTACTAGGAGATAAGGGATATCTCATAAGGCTAAGAGCGGGACGCGATAGCCATACGTCATATAACAGCAACCTAAGACACAGTTAACAGCCAACAGCTACCTAACACGCAGATAACAGCCAAAGGCTACATGACACGCAGTTAATAGGGTGACCATATTTTGATTTCCAAAAAAGAGGACATGCTGGCCCCAGCCTTCAGATACTTAATGATACTCAAAGTTTACTCAAAGATGCCTTATTGTTTTAACCTCTTAACATGCACCCAGAAAAGCTGCCTTAATTTTTTTTTTTTTTACTTGAACTTGAGGACTGCATACTTTTTTTCCCAAGCTTATCTTTATACTGTATGCTTATAGCATATGCATAAGCCTGGTCTCTTTTGAAATATATATAACATTCTGAAGTTACTAATGCAAAAAAGGAAAATCTCTTTTAGTGTTAATAATAATAATAATAATAAATACATTTTTTATAGCGCCTTTCAGGAAACCCAAGGTCGCTCACAGTCAAGAGGGCTAGGGAAAGGGGGCAATAGGGGGAAAATGGGGGGGGGGGGGGTGAGGGTAGATACAGGGATAATGAAACCTAATCTAATCTAAACTAACTAATGAAATAGTAGCATAGGTCTGAACTTGAGTTGAACCTAAACTTGTGTACTCACATTTTTCTGTAGTGGTTGCAATATCCCAAATTTAACCACATAACATGCAGAAAAGCGGCAATTCTTTTTTACTTGAACTTGAGGACTGCATAATCTTTTTGCAAAGCTTATCTTTATACTTTATGTTTAGCACATGCATAAGCCTGGTCTCTTTTGAAAGATAACATTCTAAAGTTGACAGGGGGGGCCTTGAGATAAAAAAAAAAAAAATTGGAATACAGAAAATGATCACTAAAGTGCTATCTGTTGCAGCTGCACTGTTCTCCATGAAAATACCATTTCTCAAAATCTGAAAATCATTATTTAATAAAACACAGAAAAGGATCACCATGTTACTCTGGATAAAAAAATACTTTACAGACAACATTGAGACAAAGCTTCCTGACACATCTCCATCCAAACTCTTGGAAGAACTCTTTGAAATCTCATCTGATACCACCTAGAGAGCTAGTTTCAGAGTGTGGTGCTGAGTACCAAGTATCTCATCTCATGGCCCACCAAGTATCTCCTGATGCAGCAGTTAAGGTGTTGATACCATTCAGCACCACATACAGTATCTGTGTGAAGCTGGCTTTTCATCCATGACAGCTCTGAAAACAAAATATAGGGCCAATTTGAAAGGTCACGATATTGGTGTTATTTCAATAAATTTAAACATGGCCCATTTCATGACTATTTTGTTGGGGCGAGGGGGGGGGGGGGGGGGGCCAAAATATTTTGGTCCGCCAAAGGGGGGCCTGACAGAAAAAGTTTGAGAAGCACTGAAATAGAGTAACATAGGGCTGAACTTGAGTTGAACTTGAACTTGTGTACTCACGTTTTTCTGTAGTAGTTGCAATATTCCAAAATAATATATATATATTTTTTTGTATAAGCTGGAAAACACTGCAAATCCATATTCTGAAGTCTTATGTAGTACAGGTAAATTTTTCTTTTATTTTTTGTATTTTATTTTTTTATTATTTTTTAAACAAACACATAAACAAACATGACAACACACAATAGGATATACAAATACACATATGCTCCAGCTCGTACCCCCCTCTCCCGGACCCCCCATTGGATAATCCAACCATTATAATTTGTTCCTAACCAGACACTACCATTATATGCTGGCTTTTATTCTCTCCACCACTTCTAACCACATTGCCATTTTGGATTCATTGAGACCCAAAATTCTAGCTGTTGATATTTCTTGATAAATCACATCGAGATATGTAAGAATCCAGACCTTACGGCACATTTTTTCCGGTTGAAACCATCGTGATGCTATCAGCTTTTTAGCCACTGTGATACCGGATAAAACCAATCTCTTTAGCTGTGGAGGTACTGCATGCTCAAAGACATCATTCAGCAGTAATACAGAGGGGTGTACAGGTATATCCAGAGTTAAGAGATTTGACAATTGCTGGGTCACTTTTTTCCAAAATATCTTAACTGGTGGGCAGTCCCAGTACATGTGCATAAATGTCCCTTCGTCCCCATTTGTACATAAGGAGCATTTGGAGTCTTGTTTAAGACCCATTTTGTTCAGTCTTATAGGAGTTAAGTATGTCCTGTGAATATAGTTAAGATTGATTTGTTGATGGTCCGGGTTCCTTGATGCAAGGCGTACATTTGCCCAGGCTCCTTGCCAGTCAAAGTCTATCTCCAGGTCTGGTATATCCCTCCTCCAGACTGAGTCTAGATGTAGGGTTTCATACGAGGCCGTTAGTAATTGATGATAAAAATCTGAAACAAAACCTCTCGATGTCTCTCTTTCATAGAAGAATTTGTGGTATCTGTGGTGTAAATTTTTCTTTTAAAAATTCTTTCAGAAATGAGTCTTCTAGATCAGGGGTTCCCAAACTTTTCAGGCCGGGGCCCAGAAAATAAGGCGTCAGAGAGCCGCGGCCCAATGCACATCGTCTGGCTTTTTTTTTTTTTTTTTTTGTCAGGCGACCGATTTTTTAAGCCAAATATCACTTCAATCCTATTAAGTTTCAAGTTTCAAGTTTCTTTAATAGTTGTCATACAGAAGTACAGAGTACTTTTGTACAAAATGCTTCTTACTGTTGCGCTCCAGAGACTGTGCAAGACAAGATAAGTATGAAATAAAAACATAGTAAAATTAGAAGTAAAAAAAGAGGTCACAGTGTTCAGTTTAGACATATGTACAATGTTCGATGCAGAATAGACGTAGTTACCATACAATATACAATACTGTGCAGTGTACTAATATACAATACTATATAGTGCAAGGCAGAAATGGAGAAATGGGACGAGGTGCAATTTAGGTACAATTCACAGTAGGTGTACGAGTTGTAGTGCAAATCCTTTATCAATAAATATAAAGTGTAAGTGTGTTTGTGTGATCTAAAGTGTGGAGAGTGGGTGCTGCAGTGTGTTGTTTGTTTGAGTGAGTGTGTGCGTGTGGGTGTGTGTGCTGTGTGCATTTGATGGTTGTTGCATAGTGATTATTGTTCGTTTAGCGATTATTGTTCGTTTAGCAGCGTGAACGGCTTGAACAGCCTTGAAGTTAGTTCAAGTTAGTTATTCATTTATATGTGCTATTTATGAGAGGGTTAACTTGTTGCAAAATAATAATGATAATAATAATAGCCTCATTAAAATACTATTGTTGCTTCGGTTGTGCATAATCTGTTATTTAGTTTGAAATGTTCGTTGAAATAAGTAGATTTTTCGTTTTTGTTTATTTATTAAGTTAATATAAAACCATATAGTCACATTTTAGAATACAATAGAATATAATGTTAGAATACAACTAGAAACACTGTCCTGGCCTGCTTCTAAGTTCAGTGGCCTGACAAAAAAAATAAAAATAAAAAAATAAAAAATAAAAAAATAAAAAATAAAAAAAATGTATTTTTTTTATTTTTTTTAAAATCATCTCGCGGCCCATCCGTGGCTGCTCGCGGCCCACCTTTGGGTCGCGACCCCGACTTTGGGAACCACTGTTCTAGATCTCGAGACATCAGGGTAAACCGTGTGCCAAGAAAACATCTCTCCATTTCCTCATCCAAGTAAATTCATTCGGAATTTGTATCACTTCCTGTCTTCGCTCATAATGTTCACCTAGATCTCTGATTTGCACACCTCCACGTGGGATTTCACTGGAAAGCTACACTCATTGTTGGCTACAAGTTACAACACTGACCAATCATTTTCGCAATCGGCGGATGATTTACAGTTCTGGAGCCTCGGGAGTCCGGGGTGATAATGTGACAAGCACACGTAAAAAGTCGTACGTCCTGACATATCGGCATGTAACTCGAGAACCGAGACACAGATGTCGAGTGAGGTGGCATTCGAACGGCAACAAATAG
Organism: Notolepis coatsorum; assembly: GCF_963971535.1. Lineage (NCBI taxonomy): Eukaryota > Metazoa > Chordata > Actinopteri > Aulopiformes > Paralepididae > Notolepis > Notolepis coatsorum. The sequence continues at coordinate 58,316,468 of NC_140184.1, read as the reverse complement.
AGCTTTAATTTGGTAATTTATATGTTTGGCGAAAAATGCAGACCCAAGCTTTCAGATGCTCGCAAAGTGCTGTGAAAAACAATGAAACCCGGACATTTTCATGAATTTATAAAAAGAAATGGACGCCCTGGGTGGGGCGTGAAAAGAGGATATGTCCGGGCAAAAGAGAACGTCACCCTATTTAACTCATTGGTCCTTTGATCTTTTCCTTTGATCCCCGTTCTATACGGTCATCCGGAGCCCTCTATGTGTCTCTAATTCATCTGCCTACGTTGGAATTGCAATGACGATCGAATCTCACCACCTTTTGAACTCTGATTGTCTGAACTAAACTGTCTCTGTCCTGCTCCCTTTCTTTCCAGACTCGCTCTGAGGGGGAGCTCTTGCAGAGCAATCGCTAGGAGATCTCCTCGCCTCAAAACCTATAGTTTCCCGTATATGAGTAATTACATATAAACGAGTAATCACGATCGCCGATGGGATCATTGGAATTATTCTTTTTGGAGTACCTTCTGGCTAAGGTAAGGTATATTCTATGTCTATTTGACCAAACCTGAAACATGTTTCTGTAACGATCACAGTGTCGTATCTTACCGGACCTAAACCAAGCTTTTAGTAACGAGTCGCATTTTCAGGGTAAGACCCCCCCCCCCCCCTTGATGATTTTGTGAAGGCACCATGGTATACCTTTGATTTGGGAGTATTTGGGGCTTTAGGCGATCAACCAGAACGATTTGGGACCGAACACTAACACTAAACACCCTGGCCCGCCCCCCTTTGCACAGACGGGCAAGCATCCGTCACTGACTGACACTGTTGCATGTGACTGTCCTGTATGTATTTATGTATGTATTTATTGTGGGGATTGGGAGATGGGAGGGGGGCTTTTAACACACACACACACACACACACACACACACACACACACACACACACACACACACACACACACACACACACACACACACACACACACACACACACACACACACACACACACACACACACACACACACACACACACACACACACACACACACACAACCATTTTAGTTTGCATAAATCCAGTTTCAGATGGATCTAAATAGACCACTACTGTAGAAACGTGAGTTCTTTATAACACAAAATTGTGAAGCAGCCTTTAGCAAGAAAAGTCTATTTGTGAATCATAAACAATTTTGGTAAAATTCAGAGGTTACGTTCAAATCCCACTACAGAATATACATGGAGTCAAAATAGCTGTGCAGAATGCAGGGGCGTTTTAGGGCTATGGGTTGAATCATCTTGCATTGTGATACATTGTGTATTTTCCAGTCCCCTTCCTTTCATTTTAGTTTTTGTTGATAATCAGGACTGAACACACATTCATGCAGCTGATCATAAGGGATGTACTGTAGAAGGGGGAGAAGATAGAGAAAAAATATCAATAAAACGTAACTACAGTATATACTGTGTGTATATAATATATATCCGCCGACAAAGTGCCCTTGAGCATGGCACTTAACCACCAACTGCTCCAGTGGAGCTGCTCAGTGGCCAACAGTGTCAGACTGTATAGCTCCCAGCTGAGAATGAGTAGAACTGTGTATGATATATAACCTGTATTTAACAATGGTAGGTTCTCTGAGCACAGATGCTCTTTTTCAGCAACGCCCTGCTTCAAATTTGATACAGTTCTACACATTCACAACTGGGTGGTGGGAGCTTCACAGTCTGACACTGTTGGCCACAGAGAGCAGCATGGAGCAGTCGATGGTGCCTTGCTCAAGGGCACTTCTTTGGCAGATTTTGAGGACGAGTGGAAGAGAGTTATTCATTCACTTCCCTGTCCAGATCTTTCCTGCTGGTCCGAGGGATCGAATCGGTGCCCTTCCAGTCATAAGCCAGATTCTCTAACCTTTGGAAAAGAAAGAGGGACAACTCAAGGGCGTCATAAAACAAGAATGACCAGGAGACGTATAAAAAATGCTAAAGACAATTTTTATTAGTAGACACTCAGCAGAAAGAACACGACCACCTGAAGAATGTCTTCCTGAAATACACCATTTGATTGACAGTGTAAAGTAAGGCAAAGGGCTTAAGATCAACCTCTTCATACGTCAACAACAAAACAATTATACATTCACTTTGTTACCGTAAATATGTATTTTCTAATGTTTTAATAATTTTAATTTTTTTTATCTTCGATATATCTCTGTTAATTGCCATATACCCACCGTCACACAGATAAACCTCAAATAGCAAAGGGGGGGGGGGGGGGGGGCAGGGAGTGATGGAGGAACACTCATATTTATGCTATATATATTATTATATATATTAATTTCATTGGCCAGAGCTTGGCTACCTATATATAGAGTCTGACCGTCACCTGAACAGGAAGTATATTTTTTTGGAACTGCAAAAAGCCGACACACTACACTGATATAATTTCATAAAATGTCCATCACCATTAAAGCATCCTATTATAGTGCACCATAATAATAATAATAATTAAAAAAAGATTCCTTCATTTGAAAAACAGAATAAAATATGAAGTGTATAACATAGCTTTCAGACAATAGAATCGCTCTGAAGCTAATGCAAGCTCTGTTCACTCAAGTGTTTAGAAAGGGCTAGAATCGCTCTGAAGCTTTAGCCCTGGTTCAGTCCCTGGCAGCTATTGTTTTAGCAAACATTGCAGCAGGAAGTAAACGTGGGTCCATTTACAGTGTTTATGTTGTCAAGTTACAAAAGGTCTACAGTACTGTAATTCGACTCCTTACCTTATACAATTATTTTCTCATAACATAGTATCATACCTTTACAGGGCTTGTCTCAAGTAGGCTACCTGTACTGTAGTTCCATTAAGTGTTCTAGCAGGGTACAGAGAGTCCACAAACACAAAGATAACTGGGCTTCCCTTGTGTACATCATACTGTGATACTATACGTCAGTATTGGACGAACTAGACAAAAGAGGAGATAATGTGACTGTAACACACACTGTACAGTTTCTCTGACCTCTGCAATATGTTCTCATAATCTGTACACTAGTACAGCAATGTGTGTATAGGTTTTCTCTGTACACCATTGTGACACTGGTGAGACATGCAGTCCTGCAAGTTACATGTGTATGCACACATCTATCCAACCACACACACACACACACGCACACACACACACACACACACACACACACACACACACACACACACACACACACACACACACACACACACACACACACACACACACACACACACACACACACACACACACACACACACACACACACACACACACACACACACACACACCTGTCTTAATAGGTTGCCCATTCAACTTGTATATGGATCAAGCCTTCTTGGACAGACTGGTGAAGTAGCTATCAGCCCTGGGCCACGTGTCAGCGACCGTGGCTATATAACTGGTATATAACCACGAGTAATTCTGATATTTGGCAGTCTTCGACATGTTCAGAGACTTGCTTTTATCGACCGCAGGTCTGTCGTGGAGGAGGGGCCAAGCAGCCGGCAAGACTTTATTAGCCAGGCAGTGTGGCAGAGACAATGTTTTCTGTACCCATAAGATGTCCTCAAGAGCATATCGAACCTCTGTCAATATTGTAATCCTAAGTGGGTACTACACAATTGTCAACCTGGCGAAGTAGGCCTGGTGCAGCTTATCTGTACAGGGCACTCTATTTCGGTCCAGGGTCCAGGAATAACCAATATATTGTACATATGTCTAGGTATTACTGAAAGAACAATTAATTACATAAATGGGGGGGGGACAGGGGACCTCCACAAAGAAGAAGCACATACGATTATCCATTATAGAAATACATAGAAAAATATATCAAGTTATCTGAATGCCCAATGTACAGTTTTACACATCAGTGTCAGAAAAAGCCTTTGTGAAAGTGCTCACTGAATGATAAAGTATTTATACTGTGTATATATAAAGGGTTATGGGTTATTGACAGGGTGGCATTTCTTGGAGACGGCCTGGTGAAGTGTAGTCCAGCGGTCGATCCCTTAGAAGACGCTGGTAGTGGCGCCCCAAAGGTTCGGGCTGAAGCTCAGACATGACTGATGTACGTTTGGAGGTATACAAAAAACTCTAAGTGCAATACAGATTCAGAAGGTGGTCACCACTTCACACATTTTAAAGCATTACACTGTCTTAGAGGGGAAATACACCTGATTTGCGAATAATGAACAAGTCTCTCCTAAAGGACCACACCAGTGTCATTTTGACTTCTCACCATTACCAGATATGGTCGGTCTTTAACACATTTTGTGTGCATATGTGTATAAAGTGTACGTTTGATGTCGACATTGATGTTGAAAAGGGTTGAAAATTGTCTCAACCTTGTGAAAAACACTATGCCTTTACGTTCGCTAATGTTACTGTATTATTCTACCGCAAGTCATTCAAATTAAACCGGGAGTTAATAACAAGCGCACCTAACTGAATGCAGAAGGTTGTCGTAAAACGGTGTAGTTTTTTCCACATGGGTTAATTACCTATGCCTAGCAACTTTCAAACAACTTTCAAGTTTCCACCCATTTTCAACATCAATGGCAATGTGAAAAGCTGAGATCAACCAAAACATAGACAGTGAATAGTGGAACAACTCTGAGGACACTATGACAGAACCCATGGTGATTTTACTGGGATATGGGTAAATTTTCTGATTGAGAGCTGTATATATACTGGGTATATATATATATTTGATTCATAGAAGTATACTGATATATTCATGAACCCTATTCAGAAGCATAAAATCATATATTTCAAAATCTTACCTCAAAGATTGGCAACAGATACCAAACGTATTCTGTCTAATGCTAATTCCAGTGTTTCTTTTGATAAGGTTGGGTCCAGATACAATCCTCGGCTGTGACAGGTAAGGTTAAGGTTAGGTTTAAGGTAAGGAAGAGGTTAAATGGGCACATCACCAAAAAACAATGCTGATTTACTTTGGACATAATTGCACTCACATCCCAAAACTCTAAAGAGTTTTGCACACATTAATTTAGTTTGACAGTTATTGAGAGTAAATTAGTTTGAATATGGTGAGCAGTGATGTCTTTGGGGACATTGAACCTGTGTGTTGTGTTAATTACAGCTCTATTAAATGATAAGACAAGATATTGCTATTTTTTCATCTACATAATTTCATGGTGCTGTAATTAACACACCACAATGTCTCAGATGACATCACTGGTGGCTATATTCTCAATAAGAGTCAAACTAAATTAATTTAACTCTTAACTTCACTATGTGTGGTATGATGTGCAAAATAAATCAGCATTGTTTTTTCGTGAAGTGCCCCTTAACAACTTTTGAAGTGAAGAGTTACATTGTAGGAAAAATATTTTCCCAGTGCAGATATTTTCCCCACTTCTCCCTATGTGATTACTACAAAACGATGTCATGATTCTGCACAAAATTAACAAAATAGGTTAACAAATTCTATTTTTACCGTAACATACTGTTTTGCTAAATAGATTAATCTTAATTGGAGCTGGGCAGGAAAGTCTACATTAAGTTACAGCTACTTACACAAGTAAATTAAGTATTCATTCATTTAATTTGGCAATACATTAAAATCTACTTTGTTAGCCATCAGATGTGTTTTAATAAGAAGTTGTGTGAAAATATATACACTGGTGGGAAAACATTTACAAAAATAATCAGCCTGATGGCATTACAGCTTCCAGGTGATGGGATCTAGATGCTACTAAAAAACGGGCCTTCTGGCTCCTCTGTGAGGTTTACAACGTTATCCACCTCTACGGTAGGCAGTGGTGTAGTCCAGGGTATACACCCAAGTATCCGGAGCATATCTTTCTGGGTATTTAGAGTATAATCGCCTACTAAATACTTAATGAAATATAGTATGTAGTACAGGATGGTGGGGCTACAGTATGCCTACTTCCCCTCAGCAGTATACCCACCTCCTCTACTGCAACCATAACTACATACTGTAACATCATTGTCTGTAGATTAAGAGACAAACTCTCATCATTAATGTAGGGCTTTCTATGTAACTTGACACTCGGGCAACATCATTTTGTTTCCTGACACTGTCTGGGTAAATTGCATGTGTGAGGTTAGGATACTATTGTGATAAGGGTGTAAAACATAAGAAGAGAATGTTGCTTTAATCATGATGATCGTCTTCATAGTCAAATCAGTATAAATCTTTAAAAGGCTTGGAATAGTTGAACATCAGATAGTCCATGTAGTAAAAGTCATAAACCCGCTGTCTCTCCCAGCTGCTGATCTGTGCAAAGTATTTCTGCATCAGGTTCGTGGAGGTCCTCTCCTCTTTAGGGTTCCTATCCTTGAAACGGGGCAGCGTGACGTTCTCCGGCGCCCCGACCATTCGCAGGAGTAAGTTGGACTCCTCCTCCATGTTCTCAAACTTCCCGATGAAGTCGTAGTCCAGCAGGCAGGGGTTGCAGAGCTGGTTGGCGGGTTCCCAGTGGATGTCCATCCCCACCGGCCGGTGGATGTCCAGCAGGTAATGCACAAACTCCTGGAACGTGACCCCGTTGCCCGTCTTCAGGGCTTCCTTGGAGGCGTTCAGCCTGTACTTGGAGATGATGGGTTTCCCAAACAGGGCGTGGTAGTAGCTGTTGGGGCTCTCGAGCTTGTCCCTGTAGGCCGACACCAGCCTCTCCAGTGGCTCGCGGACAAACACAATCTTGGTGTAGGTCTCCAGGCGCTGCAGGATGCCTTGCCGGTCGAAGCTGTTCAGCCTCTTCAGGTGATTGTCGTAGTGGGCAGTGTCGTGTGGGATGGACTTGGCGTTGGTCGCGCGGCCCGTCAGCACCATCAGGGTCCTCTTCCAGTTGGAGCAGCCGGTCTTGGGGACCTCGCAGTACAGCAGTTTGTACTTGTCCTCCATGAAGATGTGGGACACGTGGTGCGGCGTGACCGTCTTGGAGATGTTGCTCTTGTACTTGGCACACATGTCTTTCATCAAGCGCTGGCGGGCCTCCTGGATGGAGGAGAGTCGGTCCCGGGTTTCCGTGGTCAGGGACGCTGAAGTGGAGGAGGCGTTGTTGTTGGGGTTGATCATTGGGCTAGTTTTTAGGAGTTTCCTGTGCCTCTTGGTGACGTGACGGGAACCCATCTCCTGTTCCTGGGATCCGGGCGTGGCCGGGAAGTCTGGGAACTGCATTGGAGGGATGGGGCTGGTAAGAGCCTGTTGGAGGAAAACAGACATTAAAGAAAATGTTAGGATAGGGCAGAGGGATAATTGTAATATGACACCACTTAGATATCAATTTGATTATCGTTACTTAACATTTTATTAATTTGGTCTTTTGAAACCTGAATATTAAACTGTACTTTAGACTGAGAAATGACACAAAGAACAAATCATTGTATTACATGTCATCACTATATCAAAATCTTTTTGAGGCTGTGTAAACCAAATGTAAGCCTAGGAGATTTTTTTTGCATAGAAAATATGTATTGTTAAACTAAATTGTAGGGCGCAGTTGGTTACATCTTAACCCCCCCCCCCCCACCTTTACACCCATCATTCAAATTCCTAAACCACACAATGCAACTTAACCTGCTGACTGTATTCACTGCAGTACTCAAACCGCCCACTTGGTGATGCTGTTTCACTGTATCCATCCTAGCTCTCCCAACTCTTGTGCTACATTCAAATGTCATGCACGGCACATGACTTTCCGTGACCTATCAATAAATGGGGCGGTAATGCCGTATAAATGTCCCATAAACACTTAATGGGGGAACCTAAATTAGAACCATCTACTGCTTGATTGCTATCAGATGATGCCGTGGGCCATCATGCATTCTGACATTTTATTTCAATTAAAAGGCGTAATGGTGCCATAAAGCCAATGGACTGGACGTATGATTTTAATTTTACAACGACTACAGTGATGAGGCCCATCGTGAATTTCGGGGCTCATCTGTCTTGTACGAGTCGGACGCCTGTTGTCCATTTATTCCCCTGGGGGAGGGGGGGGGGGGGAGGGGGGGGGAGTGTGGAGGGACCTGAAGAAAGAGGGAAAGGAAGAGTCCCGCCCACCCACCCAGTCGATTTCATATGCGTGTGTGGGGGGAGGAGGCGAGCGTGTTTCCGGCTACGCTTCAGACGCCCACGGGCTCCTCATGGATACGCTCTAATGTAACTCCCTCATCGGTATTGATGATCACAGCGGAGACGAGAGCCATCTGGGGTCAGGGGAGGGACAGAGCGTGCCTGACATGGCAACCTGGTTTGTTGTGTGTGTGTGTGTGTTAATAATATCTTGATTATCCACGTATCCATATACCGGACTTATCCCCATTTCCAATTGGTGGGCAAGGTGAGGTGCTGGCCGTACACACGGTGCTTGATCTGCATGTAGGACGGGTTGTCTCTGGGCCCTGGTGTCTGCTCTCTGAGCCCTGTAGTCTAGCAGGCTCCCCTACTCTAATCCTCCATGACAGCTTCACCTCCACGCTGCTGCCCTTGCAGGAACACAGAGAGACTTATAGGGCAAAGGCTGGATGTGACGGGGGCCCACTGGGTCTGTCTGTCTGACTGGCGTACACAGTCAGAGTGGTGGGAGGGCATACAGAGTGGTGGGAGGGCATACAGAGTGGTGGGAGGGCGTAACACAGTCAGAGTGGTGGGAGGGCATACAGAGTGGTGGGAGGGCGTAACACAGTCAGAGTGGTGGGAGGGTGTACAGAGTGGTGGGAGGGTGTACAGAGTGGTGGGAGGGCATACAGAGTGGTGGGAGGGCATACAGAGTGGTGGGAGGGCATACAGAGTGGTGGGAGGGTGTACAGAGTGGTGGGAGGGCATACAGAGTGGTGGGAGGGTGTACAGAGTGGTGGGAGGGCATACAGAGTGGTGGGAGGGCATACAGAGTGGTGGGAGGGCATACAGAGTGGTGGGAGGGCATACAGAGTGGTGGGAGGGCATACAGAGTGGTGGGAGGGTGTACAGAGTGGTGGGAGGGCATACAGAGTGGTGGGAGGGTGTACAGAGTGGTGGGAGGGCATACAGAGTGGTGGGAGGGTGTACAGAGTGGTGGGAGGGCATACAGAGTGGTGGGAGGGCATACAGAGTGGTGGGAGGGTGTACAGAGTGGTGGGAGGGTGTACAGAGTGGTGGGAGGGCGTAACAGAGTGGTGGGAGGGCGTACAGAGTGGTGGGAGGGTGTACAGAGTGGTGGGAGGGCATACAGAGTGGTGGGAGGGTGTACAGAGTGGTGGGAGGGTGTACAGAGTGGTGGGAGGGCATACAGAGTGGTGGGAGGGTGTACAGAGTGGTGGGAGGGTGTACAGAGTGGTGGGAGGGCGTAACAGAGTGGTGGGAGGGTGTACAGAGTGGTGGGAGGGCGTAACAGAGTGGTGGGAGGGTGCACAGAGTGGTGGGAGCATAGATATATATAGAACACTAGATAGCTTAAGGCGGAGTCACCAGCGTCACTGAACCGCCGCCATCTTGCCCAGGTCAGCCTTGAGTGAGAGTGAGTGAGCTGCACAGACAAAAATACTCATAACTTGCTGAAATATTGACGGATTTACAAACGGGTTGGTTTGCTATAAACATCAAAGATGTAGTTATGATACTGCATACTTATAAAAAAAAATTAAGCTGTTTTTTTTTTACAAACCGCTTCATAGCCACGCTAATAATGCTTGTAATAAACCAAACCGTTTGTAAATCCGTCAATATTTCAGCGAGTTATGAGTATTTTTGTCTGTGCAGCTCACTCACTCTCACTCAAGGCTGACCTGGGCAAGATGGCGGCGGTTCAGTGACGTCGCTCTCCATTGGCCGGCAGCGCGGGTAAGCTATCTAGTGTTCTATATATATCTATGGGTGGGAGGGCGTAACACAGTCAGAGTGGTGGGAGGGCGTAACACAGTCAGAGTGGTGGGAGGGCGTAACACAGTCAGAGTGGTGGGAGGGCGTAACACAGTCAGAGTGGTGGGAGGGCGTTACACAGTCAGAGTGGTGGGAGGGCGTAACACAGTCAGAGTGGTGGGAGGGCGTTACACAGTCAGAGTGGTGGGAGGGCGTACAGAGTCAGAGTGGTGGGAGGGTGTAACACAGTCAGAGTGGTGGGAGGGCGTTACACAGTCAGAGTGGTGGGAGGGCGTTACACAGTCAGAGTGGTGGGAGGGCGTTACACAGTCAGAGTGGTGGGAGGGCGTTACACAGTCAGAGTGGTGGGAGGGCGTAACACAGTCAGAGTGGTGGGAGGGTGTACAGACTCTAAAACACTCTATATTAAACCCACACCAATCTGGTTTTAGAGAAAAACACAGTACAATCTCGGCGGCTACTGTAGTTATAAATGACATTGTATCAGCCCTTGACAAAGGAAAGCATTGTGCTGCCCTGTTTGTAGATTTGTCTAAGGCGTTTGATACTGTTGACCACCTTCTCCTCTTACAAAGATTGCAGAGTGTTGGCTTTGATACAGGTGCTTGCAGTTGGTTTCAAAACTATTTAACAGAAAGATTTCAGTGTGTGAAAATGGGAAATGCCCAATCAGAGCTTCTACCCATCACAAAAGGTGTTCCACAGGGATCAATCCTCGGCCCGGTCTTATTTACCATTTATATTAATAATATTGTCTCATCTCTGAGCAGCTGTCAAAGCCACCTTTACACGGATGACACAGTTCTCTATTGTACTGCTGATTCTGTGCAACTGGCCACTAAATATTTACAACTCTCCTTTGACGCCCTGCAAGATGCACTTATTAGTCTAAAATTGGTGCTTAATGCCAGTAAAACTAAATTCATGTTGTTTTCCAAAGCCAAAAATATTGTTTATAGTGACTTGCATATATCGACTCTGAACAGTTCTGATATCGAGAGAGTTTCAGAATACAAATACCTTGGTATTTGGATTGATGAAGGACTTACATTTAAATATCATGTGGGCGTTCTCGCCAGTAAATTACGGAAAAAGATTGGCTTTTTGTATAGAAATAGAGCCAGCTTCCCTATGATTAGTAGAAAGAGAGTTGTTGAAGCAGTGTTCCTATCTGTTTTGGATTACGGAGATGTGATTTATAGACATGCAGCGGCTTCCACTCTTAAGCCCTTAGACTCTGTTTATCATTCAGCCATTAGATTTATCACCGGTGATAGTTATGGTACTCACCATTGTATCCTATATAATAAGGTCGGGTGGGCCTCTCTGGCAGAGAGACGTAAGTTGCATTGCAATCTTTTTATCTATAAAGCCATAATTAGAGATTGTCCAAATTATATTAGTTCTTTATTGGAATGGACCACTGGACCCTGTCGTACACAATCTAGTTTTTGGCTTACACTTAGAGTGCCTAGAGTTTGTACTGAACTTGGTAGATCTGCTTTTGGCTTTTTTGCCCCTACATCATGGAATACCCTGCAGGAAACACTGAAACTAGACACTCTAGTGTCTATGGGTCGGTTTAGAACCTTAATGACCAATCAGGTCACCACAATATGTAATTGTTTTTAAATTATTACCTCTGTTTTAATTTTGAGCTATTTTATTCTTTTTAAAAGATTTTTTATTATTATTATTTTTATTTTTTTAATGTATTTTAAAATGTGCTCTCAATTATTCTGATTGTCTGATGTCTTTATATTTATGAACACACTGTGACACTTGTGTATGTAACATCTCGACGGCACTGTAAATGAGTTTAATTACTCAGTGTATTATCGAGTATAAATAAAGATTGAATGAGTCAGAGTGGTGGGAGCGCGGCCTCTCTTTACACAGATTCTATCAGCAGTGCTGAATAGATAGATACGATCCCAACAATCACTTTGCTACAGATAACAGGTGATATAGCAACTCTCAGAGTCTCTATCTTTCTGTGTTTTTTGGGGGGGGGTTGGTGGTTAGTGGAGTAAACATTTACCTCTTTGGACTGCCGAGTAGTGCCTCCGAACTTCACATCTGGGGAGAGAGAGAGAAAAGAGGGGAGAGTGAGAGAGAAAGAGAGCGAGAGCGAGAGCGAGAGAGAGCGAGAGAGAGAGAGAGAGAGAGAGAGAGAGAGAGTCAGTGCTTGAGAAAACGAAATCTTTAGCTTGTCCTAGCTCAGAGACACCTTTGACACATCCCAACATCCCAATTATTTTAACACTTCCCATCAGCCAGCACCCCCACCCTAGCATGGAGCATCGGCGTATTTAGACCACTATCAGTAGGGCACGTGCCCTACTGATGATCATCTGTGCCCCACTGATAAATTTTTTTTTTTTTTTTTTTTTTTTTTTTTTACAAATGTTTTTTTATTTCCCCTTTTTTAACATGATCAAATGATCATTTAACATGATCAAATAATTATTATAATATTTTTTACTTCACTTTGAAATATTATAGTGGAATATTTTGCAATGTTGTCGCATTTATCTTGTTGAAATCCTCCAACAGGCTCTTTTTTGTAAGTTGACTGGTTTGCACACCAATAATACAGTGCACTAATAGAATAGTAGAATAGATAGTAAAATTATGCAATAGTTTAGCACCAGAGTAAAATAGTGCTACAGTACAATCAACAGCGGGGTGTATTAGAAGGCTATGGTGAAGAGGTACGTTTTTAGCTTATTTCTGAAAATATTAAGAGATCTAGCTTCCCTAATGTCCATAGGTAGTGTGTTCCATAACTTTGGTGCATAGTTAGCAAAGGCTGCATCACCGATTTTCTTTAGACTGTGGCTTGGAACCTTCAATAGTAGATGATCGCAATGTTTATGTGAGGTTTTGTCCGCTGCTCACCAACTTTCTCTGTCTTCTTTAAGCCTACTGTTAGGAATTCCCTACTCACTCTCTCTAGCCCCCACCCTCTCGTTCTTTACTCTCGTTTACTCTCAGTGGCCACACCTGGACTATTATCAATTACCTCTCGCACCTGTGGTGGCAGGCTAATTAGTTCCCCTGTGGGCTTTAAATACCAGGGCTCTTCCCCTCGTTTCGGTGTGGGGTCGTGTTGTAAACATGCCGTATCATATTCTCAAACATCTAGACTCTTTCGGGAGGTCCTCTGTTCTGCCTATGCTGTATTGATTCTCCGGCGTAGAGATGTATGCTCCAGCCTTCGCCTGCTGTCGCCGTTGCCTGAGAGTGGGACTGGTCTGCGCTCCCTAGACTTCCACGGGAGGCATCCCAGTCATCCACTTCAGACCCCCTGCGCAGCTGTCGTCCTGACGCACATCCAGACCAGCGCCCGGCGTGAGACGAGGTGCAAGCTTTGGCCACCTGTCGCCGTTTGCCTGGAGGGAGACATTGTACTGCGCTCTCTAATCCTCTACGGGAGGTATTCCAGTGTTCCACTCCAGACCAGCGCGCCAGATGCGCTCAAGCCTTCGCCACCTGTCGCCGTTTGCCTGGAGGGAGACACTGTACTGCGCTCTCTAATCCTCTACGGGAGGTATTCCAGTGTTCCACTTCAGACCTTCGAGCTTGGCACGCTCTCCCGACCAGCGCGCAGACGCGCATCTCCTAGACCTTCGAGCTTGGCACGCTCTCCCGACCAGCGCGCAGACGCGCATCTCCTAGACCTTCGAGCTTGGCACGCTCTCCCGACCAGCGCGCAGACGCGCATCTCCTAGACCTTCGAGCTTGGCACGCTCTCCCGACCAGCGCGCAGACGCGCATCTCCTAGACCTTCGAGCTTGGCACGCTCTCCCGACCAGCGCGCAGACGCGCATCTCCTAGACCTTCGAGCTTGGCACGCTCTCCAGACCAGCGCGCAACGCGCATCTTCTAGACCTTCGTGCTTGGCACACTCCTCCTCGCAGACGCACCCCGATGCGTCTCTCGGTTCCGGTGCGCACTCAAGCAGTGGCGCACCACTCTGTTCCTCGGCTCCGACAGCGGCTACCCGGTGGACGACACCCTCGCCACCGCCACTGTTCCAGCACTCTGTTCCTCGGCTCCGACAGTCGGCTACCCGGTGGACGACACCCTCGCCACCGCCACTGTTCCAGCACTCTGTTCCTCGGCTCCGACAGCGGCTACCCGGTGGACGACACCCTCGCCACCGCCACTGTTCCAGCACTCTGTTCCTCGGCTCCGACAGTCGGCTACCCGGTGGACGACACCCTCGCCACCGCCACTGTTCCAGCACTCTGTTCCTCGGCTCGGACAGCCAGCCACCCGGTGGCGATGCCCTCGCCCCGCTGCTGTCCCTGTACCATTACGCATACGCCTGGGTGAGTTTTGATTGTGATGTCACTCACCCAGCGTAATGCCTCTTGCCCCCGTTCCCGCTGCTGTTTCCTGTACCATTACGCATACGACTGGGTGAGTTTTGATTGTGATGTCACTCACCCAGCGTAATGCCTCTTGCCCCCGTTCCCGCTGCTGTTTCCTGTACCATTACGCATACGACTGGGTGAGTTTTGATTGTGATGTCACTCACCCAGCGTAATGCCTCTTGCCCCCGTCTCGCTGCTGTTCCTGTACCATTACGCATACGCCTGGGTGAGTTTTGATTGTGATGTCACTCACCCAGCGTATTGCCTCCTTTAGTTCTCACTTAGTTAGTAGTTTGGACATTTCATCTCCCACTCTGTTTTTGTTCTCACTTAGATAGTATTTTTGGACTTTACATCTCCCCCTGTGTGTTTGTCACACGAAGATATTATTACTTTGTTACCTTGTTTATTTGGACTGTTCTGCATCTGCTCTGTTTGTTCCCTTTTGAATATTAACCCTCTCCTCTGTTCTGCAGAGCGGCCCAGATGTTTTCCCACCATTCCCCAGTTCCTCCCTGTTCCCCAGCCCGCCTCCGCGGGCCTCAGTCCCCTCTGTCCCTAGTTCTCCCCTTTCTAGTTCCACCTAGTTCCTGGTCCCAAGTTCTCCCCTTCTAGTTCCACCTAGTTCCTTGTCCCTAGTTCTCCTCGTCCCCAGTTCTCCTGTTCCCTAGCTCTCCTTGTCCCGACTTCTCCTAGTCTCTAGTTCCCCTAGTGTTCCTTTAACCTTCCCCTAGCGTTCCTTTAATGTTTCCCCTAGCGTTCATTAACCTTCCCTTAGTGTTCCCTTTTCCTGCCCGCCTCTTAAAGGCACCTAGTTTTTCCCCTCTTGTTATATTCCTGTATTTGTGTTCTCCCTTAAAGGGACAGTGCCCTTTTTCCCTGTCTCTCAATAAATATCTGTTTCTTGGCAAACCATCATACCTGTCTTGTGTTGTGCGATTGGGGTCGGTTACAAACCATAACAGTTTATACTTTGTATATAAGGAGGAGGACCTTGAAATCAATTCTAAATGTTACCGGAAGCCAGTGTAGGTTATTTACTTTACTAACTTTGGGTTTGATCCAAGGAGTAAGTTGCCCCATATTGTTCTGTAACATTTCTCTTTTTGTTATAGGACCGACTAGTAGGATTTCAGTTTTGCCCTCATTTAATTTTAGGAAGTTGTTCGTCATCCATTTGTTTATTGCTAAGAGACAGGCGGAAATGGAGTTTATAGCTGTGTGATAATTTGGTTCAGCGGAGATGTACAATTGTGTGTAATCTGCGTAACTATGGAAACATACATTGTGCTTTCTAATGATGTCTCCTCAATGTTCAATGTTCAATGCAATGTTCAATGCAAGTAAAGCACTTTAAACTTTAAGTATGACTAAATGCTTTCTTGACTATATATATAGTAACTGTTCCAAAATGCATAGATTTCTATGTATTTTAGGGGTTTGGGGGGCTAGCTCTTTTTAATATAAATGTCAGATTGTTTTATTTATTTCATAGATTTCTATGCATTTCAGGAGTTTGGGGGGCTGGCTCCCCCAAATAATTAAATAACATAACCCTAACCTAACCCTTAAACCGAAATAAAGTTTTAAAAAAATAGTTACAAAATCCACCCATTTTCGCCCACAAACCGGCCAAAACCGGCCAAATTTTTTGGTGCCCTTCTGTGCCCTACTGAAGTGCTGGGTCTAGATACGCCCCTGGCATGGAGCGCTGGCACCTCCGCCCCCTCTGCGTGTGTGTGTGTGTGTGTGTGTGTGTGTGTGTGTGTGTGTGTGTGTGTGTGTGTGTGTGTGTGTGTGTGTGTGTGTGTGTGTGTGTGTGCGTGTGTGTGTGTGGGTGGGTGGGGTGGCAGGTCACTCTGTCTGTGTAATGAGCTGCCACAAGCATGAAAAGTTGGTAAATGAGATGCACTCCCAGTGGAAAGCAGTGGGAGAGAGAGAGGGAGAGGGAGAGGGATGTGAGAAAAACAGGAGGGGGGGGGGGGGGGGGGTGAAAGAGAGAAGGGGGAGAGTATTGAAAGAGGGAGAGAGAGAAAGATAGAGAGAGAGTCCTGCTCAGAGCTGCAGTTTACAGTTTGTGTCATTTCAGGAGAGAGAGAGAGAGAGAGAGAGAGAGAGGGAGAGAGAGAGAGAGAGAGAGAGAGAGAGAGAGAGAGAGAGAGAGAGAGAGAGAGAGAGAGAGAGGGAGGTAGACGAATGAAAGATTTGATTTGTGGCAGGGGGCAAGGGGGAGAGAGTATGTGAGGGACAGGTGGTGTGTGTATTGGCAGATGCTAGGCAGCGGGACAGGCAGGCCATGTGTGTTTAGTGGTCTTTCTCCAGCTGGACATCCCCCCCTCCCCCCCCCCCCCCCAGGCTAGCTGATGTGTAATCAGGCCGACAGCTTGGAGCATGACTCCACGATGGCTGATGGAAAGGGGGGGGGGGGGGGGGGGGGTGCAAACACCTCTGCCTGAGTGGCTTGTCACTTCCAATTTGAGCCTGGGAATGATAGGACCTGCAGAGAAGGGGGGCCCAGATGCAGGCCACAACCCTCCCTAAGTGATAAGATCTGCAGGCCCCATTTCACATTTAAGCACATCTCAACGTGCGGAGAGGTAAAACCCACCACCACACAACGTTTTCTTTCTTGATTAGTATGCAGAGCTCAACTGTGGACTTTCTGCTTTGAATCCTCCTTTCCCTTGACTCCATTCTTCTGGAGCAGACTGAGAGGAGGAGGAGGAGGAGGAGGAGGAGGAGGAGGAGGAGGAGGTGTCGATGGAGGCCCCTGACATTTTCTAATCTTGTTCGGTGCAGCTGTGCTATTTGATCTCATAACCTAATGATGGCTTGTGGAGGACGTGCAGCTCTGATGTCAGTTTACATTGGTGAATATAAATACATGAATATTTATTGCACCGTGTCGTCGTCGCTCTGGGAACACAGACCCAGTACAATAGCTGTGCTTCACCTGATCGTCTGCTGCGACCCAGACAATGGATCACGTTGCTATTAGCCCTGCGTAGCGCCCCAACTATCTCATCAAGATACATGCTTATAGCTATTGATCCCGGAAACCCCATCAGGCTGGTAATTGAAATCTCCAGAGGTCTAATTTGTTCCTGCTAAGAAGTGTTTTTTTGTTAGGAGGTGTGGCTGCTGGGGACTGTCAACGGTCAACTGTCCATAGACAGGAACTCTTCAAACAGAGTAATCTCCCTTTACCCTGTCTGAGCCATGCACCTGTGGATAAGGCCACTGCGGGAATTTGTCTATATCATCCACTGCATTGTTAAAGGATGAACAAGCCATTCTCTCGGCGGGTCCAGTGACAGATCTTCGGTTGGCCCTAAAATTGCAGTATTCTCACAATTAGTAAATCAAAATGACTTCTCTGGTAAAAAGGATCCTTTTTTATTTTTTTATTATTACACAAGTAATACAAATTAAACAAGTATTTTACAACCATATAAATTGAATAGAATTCCAGGAGTTTTATTAGCCATCAATTATCTATGTGACCATGTATTTGGCTAAGGCTAATATTTATTGTTGTTTGACTGCAATTTCACACTCAGTCAATTCTACTCAGTTATTGATTTTTACTGCAGTGCTGTGAAATGCTGATAAATAGTGAAGAACGAGGTCTCATCTTAAGAGATTAAGCAAATGCCTACTGTTTTCCTACTGTACAAATCCCTAATGTACAAATACTGGTCTTTTTTGAGATAGTGAGACAAAAGGAAGCGTTGAGAATGCAATACTGCAACTGTAAATTAGTCAGCCCTGCACAATGTAAAAACAAAATAGTTTCTACTTTCTAGGTAGCTTTTTTGTTTTCCTTGTGAGGATAGTTTGTTGTCTGAAGTAAAAATGTCTCTCCCAAACCTACAACAGTATTGTTTCAGTTGATTGCATTAATACACCCAGATGTTTTCTGCAATATGTTGTTTTTATGTATTTATTTATTTACTTAATGTAAAACGTTTATTTACTTGCAAGAGTGCAAGATTCAAGTAGTATAACTACATGTATTTGTGTGTGTGTGTGTGTGCCAAAAAAAAAAAAAAAAAAAAGCCCCATTTCTTTAGTCATTGGTGTACACAGTGGCACGGACGCGTCTCTACAAATAGTAGCTCTAGTTCTGCAGACCCCTCTCTGATTGGTTGAGCTCCATTTCTGCAGCCCCTCTGCTGGGAGCTGTCGCGTGGAAATAGGCTGTCTATTGCCATTCTCTAAGACAAACTCTAACCTTAACCAGCTCCTTAACAGCGCCTAAACTTAACCGTTCTAACCTTAACCAACTCCGAAACAATGCCTAACCTTAACCTTAACCTTAACCATGCCTAACCTTAACCGGCGAAAGAATACACGTTAAAAAAAAAATCACGTTAAAAAAAAAAATTTGATGGGATTCGAACTCGTCAACAACGGA